>NC_091798.1:1221944-1525555 GCF_041296235.1 Equus asinus | reverse complement strand
CTCGGCAGGTGCTTCCGCTGCGCCCGGCAGGTGGTTCCGACGAGGCGAGCAGGTTGTTCCTGCGTGCTCGGCAGGTGGTTCAGTTGGGTCTGTCAGGTGGTTTCGGTCTGTTCGGGGTGTGGTTCCAGCATCTCAGGCACATGGTTCTGGCACGTCTGAGAGGTGGTTCCGGCTGGCCCAACAGGTGTTTCTGGAGTCTCCGCCAAGTGGTTCTGGCGTAGCTGGCAGGTGATGTTGGCGTGACTGGCAGGTGGTTCCAGCCAGCCCGGCAGGTGTTTCCGGAGTGTTCACCAACTGGCTGTGGCGTAGCCGGCAGGTGATTTTGGCGTGTCCGACAGGTGGTTCTGGCGAGTCGAGCAGGTGCTTCTGGCATGCTCGGCAGGTGCTTCCGGTGTCATTGGCATGTGGTTCTGGCATGTCTGAGAGGTGGTTCCGGCATGCCTGACAGGTGATTCCGGAGTGTTCGCCAAGCGGTTCTGGCATAGGCGGCAGGTGATTTTGCCATGTCCAGAATGTGGTTCCAGCGAGTCGAACATGTGGTTCCGGCGTGTCCGGCAGGTGTTTCCGGTCTGTCCAGCAGGTGGTTCTGGGGTGTCCGGCATGAGGTTCTGGCACGTCTGAGAGGTGGTTCCGGCCGGCCCGACATGCGTTTCCGGAGTGTCCGCCACGTAGTTCAGGCACGTCTGAGAGGTGGTTCCAGCATGCCCGGCAGGTTTTCCCGGAGAGTCCTCCAAGTGGTTCTGGCGTAGCCCGCAGGTGATTTTGGTGTGTCCGGCAGGTTGTTCCGTTCTGTCCGATAGGTTGTTCCGGCATGTCCAGCACGTGCTTCTGGCACTTCTGAGAGGTGGTTCTGGCATGCCGGGCAGGTTATTCCGGAGTGTCCGGTAAGTGGTTCTGGTGTAGCCGGCAGTTCATTTTGGCGTGTCTGGCACATGGGTCCTGCGAGTCGAGCAGGTGGTTCCGGCGTGCTCGGCAGGTGGTCCAGGCATGTCCGGCAGGTGGTTCCAGTCTGTCCAGGACGTGGTTCCAGCGTGTCCGGCACGTGGTTCTCTTACGTCTGAGAGGTGGTTCCTGCATGCCTGGAAGGTTATTGCGGATTGTCTTCCAGGTGGTTCTCTCATAGCCAGCTGTTGATTTTGGCCTGTCAGGCAGGTGGTTCTGGTGAGTCCAGCAGGGGGCTCCGGCGTGCTCGGCAGGTGGTTCTGGCATGTCTGGCAGGTGGTTCCGGCGAGTTGAGCAGCTGGTTCCAGCCTGTCCGTCAGGTTAGGGTTAGGGATAGGGTTAGGGTTACGGTTAGGGTTAGGGTTTAGGGTTTGGGGTTAGGGGTTAGGGTTAGGGGTAGGGTTAGGGTTAGGGTTACGGTTGGGTTAGGGTTTAGGGTTAGGCTTAGGGTTAGGGGTTAGGGTTAGGGTTAGGGTTTGGGGATAGGGTTAGGGTTAGGGTTAGGGTTAGGGCCCGGCAGGTGGTTCCGGCGAGCCGAGCAGGTGGCTCCGGCGCGCCCGGCAGGTGCTTCCGCTGCGCCCCGCAGGTGGTTCCGGCGAGGCGAGCAGGTGGCTCCGGCGCGCCGGGCAGGTGGTTGCGGCGAGGCGAGCAGCTGGCTCCGGCGCGCTCGGCAGGTGCTTCCGCTGGGCCCGGTTGGTGGTTCCGGCGAGGCGAGCAGGTGGATCCGGCGCGCTCGGCAGGTGCTTCCGCTGCGCCCGGCAGGTGGTTCCGACGAGGCGAGCAGGTTGTTCCTGCGTGCTCGGCAGGTGGTTCAGTTGGGTCTGTCAGGTGGTTTCGGTCTGTTCGGGGTGTGGTTCCAGCATCTCAGGCACATGGTTCTGGCACGTCTGAGAGGTGGTTCCGGCTGGCCCAACAGGTGTTTCTGGAGTCTCCGCCAAGTGGTTCTGGCGTAGCTGGCAGGTGATGTTGGCGTGACTGGCAGGTGGTTCCAGCCAGCCCGGCAGGTGTTTCCGGAGTGTTCACCAACTGGCTGTGGCGTAGCCGGCAGGTGATTTTGGCGTGTCCGACAGGTGGTTCTGGCGAGTCGAGCAGGTGCTTCCGGCATGCTCGGCAGGTGCTTCCGGTGTCATTGGCATGTGGTTCTGGCATGTCTGAGAGGTGGTTCCGGCATGCCTGACAGGTGATTCCGGAGTGTTCGCCAAGCGGTTCTGGCATAAGCGGCAGGTGATTTTGCCATGTCCAGAATGTGGTTCCAGCGAGTCGAACATGTGGTTCCGGCGTGTCCGGCAGGTGTTTCCGGTCTGTCCAGCAGATGGTTCTGGGGTGTCCGGCATGAGGTTCTGGCACGTCTGAGAGGTGGTTCCGGCCGGCCCGACATGCGTTTCCGGAGTGTCCGCCACGTAGTTCAGGCACGTCTGAGAGGTGGTTCCAGCATGCCCGGCAGGTTTTCCCGGAGAGTCCTCCAAGTGGTTCTGGCGTAGCCCGCAGGTGATTTTGGTGTGTCCGGCAGGTTGTTCCGTTCTGTCCGATAGGTTGTTCCGGCATGTCCAGCACGTGCTTCTGGCACTTCTGAGAGGTGGTTCTGGCATGCCGGGCAGGTTATTCCGGAGTGTCCGGTAAGTGGTTCTGGTGTAGCCGGCAGTTCATTTTGGCGTGTCTGGCACATGGGTCCTGCGAGTCGAGCAGGTGGTTCCGGCGTGCTCGGCAGGTGGTCCAGGCATGTCCGGCAGGTGGTTCCAGTCTGTCCAGGACGTGGTTCCAGCGTGTCCGGCACGTGGTTCTCTTACGTCTGAGAGGTGGTTCCTGCATGCCTGGAAGGTTATTGCGGATTGTCTTCCAGGTGGTTCTCTCATAGCCAGCTGTTGATTTTGGCCTGTCAGGCAGGTGGTTCTGGTGAGTCCAGCAGGGGGCTCCGGCGTGCTCGGCAGGTGGTTCTGGCATGTCTGGCAGGTGGTTCCGGCGAGTTGAGCAGCTGGTTCCAGCCTGTCCGTCAGGTTAGGGTTAGGGATAGGGTTAGGGTTACGGTTAGGGTTAGGGTTTAGGGTTTGGGGTTAGGGGTTAGGGTTAGGGGTAGGGTTAGGGTTAGGGTTACGGTTGGGTTAGGGTTTAGGGTTAGGCTTAGGGTTAGGGGTTAGGGTTAGGGTTAGGGTTTGGGGATAGGGTTAGGGTTAGGGTTAGGGTTAGGGCCCGGCAGGTGGTTCCGGCGAGCCGAGCAGGTGGCTCCGGCGCGCCCGGCAGGTGCTTCCGCTGCGCCCCGCAGGTGGTTCCGGCGAGGCGAGCAGGTGGCTCCGGCGCGCCGGGCAGGTGGTTCCGGCGAGGCGAGCAGCTGGCTCCGGCGCGCTCGGCAGGTGCTTCCGCTGGGCCCGGTTGGTGGTTCCGGCGAGGCGAGCAGGTGGCTCCGGCGCGCTCGGCAGGTGCTTCCGCTGCGCCCGGCAGGTGGTTCCGACGAAGCGAGCAGGTTGTTCCTGCGTGCTCGGCAGGTGGTTCAGTTGGGTCTGTCAGGTGGTTTCGGTCTGTTCGGGGTGTGGTTCCAGCATCTCAGGCACATGGTTCTGGCACGTCTGAGAGGTGGTTCCGGCTGGCCCAACAGGTGTTTCTGGAGTCTCCGCCAAGTGGTTCTGGCGTAGCTGGCAGGTGATGTTGGCGTGACTGGCAGGTGGTTCCAGCCAGCCCGGCAGGTGTTTCCGGAGTGTTCACCAACTGGCTGTGGCGTAGCCGGCAGGTGATTTTGGCGTGTCCGACAGGTGGTTCTGGCGAGTCGAGCAGGTGCTTCCGGCATGCTCGGCAGGTGCTTCCGGTGTCATTGGCATGTGGTTCTGGCATGTCTGAGAGGTGGTTCCGGCATGCCTGACAGGTGATTCCGGAGTGTTCGCCAAGCGGTTCTGGCATAAGCGGCAGGTGATTTTGCCATGTCCAGAATGTGGTTCCAGCGAGTCGAACATGTGGTTCCGGCGTGTCCGGCAGGTGTTTCCGGTCTGTCCAGCAGGTGGTTCTGGGGTGTCCGGCATGAGGTTCTGGCACGTCTGAGAGGTGGTTCCGGCCGGCCCGACATGCGTTTCCTGAGTGTCCGCCACGTGGTTCAGGCACGTCTGAGAGGTGGTTCCAGCATGCCCGGCAGGTTTTCCCGGAGAGTCCTCCAAGTGGTTCTGGCGTAGCCCGCAGGTGATTTTGGTGTGTCCGGCAGGTTGTTCCGTTCTGTCCGATAGGTTGTTCCGGCATGTCCAGCACGTGCTTCTGGCACTTCTGAGAGGTGGTTCTGGCATGCCGGGCAGGTTATTCCGGAGTGTCCGGTAAGTGGTTCTGGTGTAGCCGGCAGTTCATTTTGGCGTGTCTGGCACATGGGTCCTGCGAGTCGAGCAGGTGGTTCCGGCGTGCTCGGCAGGTGGTCCAGGCATGTCCGGCAGGTGGTTCCAGTCTGTCCAGGACGTGGTTCCAGCGTGTCCGGCACGTGGTTCTCTTACGTCTGAGAGGTGGTTCCTGCATGCCTGGAAGGTTATTGCGGATTGTCTTCCAGGTGGTTCTCTCATAGCCAGCTGTTGATTTTGGCCTGTCAGGCAGGTGGTTCTGGTGAGTCCAGCAGGGGGCTCCGGCGTGCTCGGCAGGTGGTTCTGGCATGTCTGGCAGGTGGTTCCGGCGAGTTGAGCAGCTGGTTCCAGCCTGTCCGTCAGGTTAGGGTTAGGGATAGGGTTAGGGTTACGGTTAGGGTTAGGGTTTAGGGTTTGGGGTTAGGGGTTAGGGTTAGGGGTAGGGTTAGGGTTAGGGTTACGGTTGGGTTAGGGTTTAGGGTTAGGCTTAGGGTTAGGGGTTAGGGTTAGGGTTAGGGTTTGGGGATAGGGTTAGGGTTAGGGTTAGGGTTAGGGCCCGGCAGGTGGTTCCGGCGAGCCGAGCAGGTGGCTCCGGCGCGCCCGGCAGGTGCTTCCGCTGCGCCCGGCAGGTGGTTCCGGCGAGGCGAGCAGGTGGCTCCGGCGCGCCGGGCAGGTGGTTCCGGCGAGGCGAGCAGCTGGCTCCGGCGCGCTCGGCAGGTGCTTCCGCTGGGCCCGGTTGGTGGTTCCGGCGAGGCGAGCAGGTGGCTCCGGCGCGCTCGGCAGGTGCTTCCGCTGCGCCCGGCAGGTGGTTCCGACGAAGCGAGCAGGTTGTTCCTGCGTGCTCGGCAGGTGGTTCAGTTGGGTCTGTCAGGTGGTTTCGGTCTGTTCGGGGTGTGGTTCCAGCATCTCAGGCACATGGTTCTGGCACGTCTGAGAGGTGGTTCCGGCTGGCCCAACAGGTGTTTCTGGAGTCTCCGCCAAGTGGTTCTGGCGTAGCTGGCAGGTGATGTTGGCGTGACTGGCAGGTGGTTCCAGCCAGCCCGGCAGGTGTTTCCGGAGTGTTCACCAACTGGCTGTGGCGTAGCCGGCAGGTGATTTTGGCGTGTCCGACAGGTGGTTCTGGCGAGTCGAGCAGGTGCTTCCGGCATGCTCGGCAGGTGCTTCCGGTGTCATTGGCATGTGGTTCTGGCATGTCTGAGAGGTGGTTCCGGCATGCCTGACAGGTGATTCCGGAGTGTTCGCCAAGCGGTTCTGGCATAGGCGGCAGGTGATTTTGCCATGTCCAGAATGTGGTTCCAGCGAGTCGAACATGTGGTTCCGGCGTGTCCGGCAGGTGTTTCCGGTCTGTCCAGCAGATGGTTCTGGGGTGTCCGGCATGAGGTTCTGGCACGTCTGAGAGGTGGTTCCGGCCGGCCCGACATGCGTTTCCGGAGTGTCCGCCACGTGGTTCAGGCACGTCTGAGAGGTGGTTCCAGCATGCCCGGCAGGTTTTCCCGGAGAGTCCTCCAAGTGGTTCTGGCGTAGCCCGCAGGTGATTTTGGTGTGTCCGGCAGGTTGTTCCGTTCTGTCCGATAGGTTGTTCCGGCATGTCCAGCACGTGCTTCTGGCACTTCTGAGAGGTGGTTCTGGCATGCCGGGCAGGTTATTCCGGAGTGTCCGGTAAGTGGTTCTGGTGTAGCCGGCAGTTCATTTTGGCGTGTCTGGCACATGGGTCCTGCGAGTCGAGCAGGTGGTTCCGGCGTGCTCGGCAGGTGGTCCAGGCATGTCCGGCAGGTGGTTCCAGTCTGTCCAGGACGTGGTTCCAGCGTGTCCGGCACGTGGTTCTCTTACGTCTGAGAGGTGGTTCCTGCATGCCTGGAAGGTTATTGCGGATTGTCTGCCAGGTGGTTCTCTCATAGCCAGCTGTTGATTTTGGCCTGTCAGGCAGGTGGTTCTGGTGAGTCCAGCAGGTGGCTCCGGCGTGCTCGGCAGGTGGTTCTGGCATGTCTGGCAGGTGGTTCCGGCGAGTTGAGCAGCTGGTTCCAGCCTGTCCGTCAGGTTAGGGTTAGGGATAGGGTTAGGGTTACGGTTAGGGTTAGGGTTTAGGGTTTGGGGTTAGGGGTTAGGGTTAGGGGTAGGGTTAGGGTTAGGGTTACGGTTGGGTTAGGGTTTAGGGTTAGGCTTAGGGTTAGGGGATAGGGTTAGGGTTAGGGTTTGGGGATAGGGTTAGGGTTAGGGTTAGGGTTAGGGCCCGGCAGGTGGTTCCGGCGAGCCGAGCAGGTGGCTCCGGCGCGCCCGGCAGGTGCTTCCGCTGCGCCCGGCAGGTGGTTCCGGCGAGGCGAGCAGGTGGCTCCGGCGCGCCGGGCAGGTGGTTCCGGCGAGGCGAGCAGCTGGCTCCGGCGCGCTCGGCAGGTGCTTCCGCTGGGCCCGGTTGGTGGTTCCGGCGAGGCGAGCAGGTGGCTCCGGCGCGCTCGGCAGGTGCTTCCGCTGCGCCCGGCAGGTGGTTCCGACGAAGCGAGCAGGTTGTTCCTGCGTGCTCGGCAGGTGGTTCAGTTGGGTCTGTCAGGTGGTTTCGGTCTGTTCGGGGTGTGGTTCCAGCATCTCAGGCACATGGTTCTGGCACGTCTGAGAGGTGGTTCCGGCTGGCCCAACAGGTGTTTCTGGAGTCTCCGCCAAGTGGTTCTGGCGTAGCTGGCAGGTGATGTTGGCGTGACTGGCAGGTGGTTCCAGCCAGCCCGGCAGGTGTTTCCGGAGTGTTCACCAACTGGCTGTGGCGTAGCCGGCAGGTGATTTTGGCATGTCTGACAGGTGGTTCTGGCGAGTCGAGCAGGTGCTTCCGGCATGCTCGGCAGGTGCTTCCGGTGTCATTGGCATGTGGTTCTGGCAGGTCTGAGAGGTGGTTCCGGCATGCCTGACAGGTGATTCCGGAGTGTTCGCCAAGCGGTTCTGGCATAGGCGGCAGGTGATTTTGCCATGTCCAGAATGTGGTTCCAGCGAGTCGAACATGTGGTTCCGGCGTGTCCGGCAGGTGTTTCCGGTCTGTCCAGCAGGTGGTTCTGGGGTGTCCGGCATGAGGTTCTGGCACGTCTGAGAGGTGGTTCCGGCCGGCCCGACATGCGTTTCCTGAGTGTCCGCCACGTGGTTCAGGCACGTCTGAGAGGTGGTTCCAGCATGCCCGGCAGGTTTTCCCGGAGAGTCCTCCAAGTGGTTCTGGCGTAGCCCGCAGGTGATTTTGGTGTGTCCGGCAGGTTGTTCCGTTCTGTCCGATAGGTTGTTCCGGCATGTCCAGCACGTGCTTCTGGCACTTCTGAGAGGTGGTTCTGGCATGCCGGGCAGGTTATTCCGGAGTGTCCGGTAAGTGGTTCTGGTGTAGCCGGCAGTTCATTTTGGCGTGTCTGGCACATGGGTCCTGCGAGTCGAGCAGGTGGTTCCGGCGTGCTCGGCAGGTGGTCCAGGCATGTCCGGCAGGTGGTTCCAGTCTGTCCAGGACGTGGTTCCAGCGTGTCCGGCACGTGGTTCTCTTACGTCTGAGAGGTGGTTCCTGCATGCCTGGCAGGTTATTGCGGATTGTCTGCCAGGTGGTTCTCTCATAGCCAGCTGTTGATTTTGGCCTGTCAGGCAGGTGGTTCTGGTGAGTCCAGCAGGTGGCTCCGGCGTGCTCGGCAGGTGGTTCTGGCATGTCTGGCAGGTGGTTCCGGCGAGTTGAGCAGCTGGTTCCAGCCTGTCCGTCAGGTTAGGGTTAGGGATAGGGTTAGGGTTACGGTTAGGGTTAGGGTTTAGGGTTTGGGGTTAGGGGTTAGGGTTAGGGGTAGGGTTAGGGTTAGGGTTACGGTTGGGTTAGGGTTTAGGGTTAGGCTTAGGGTTAGGGGATAGGGTTAGGGTTAGGGTTTGGGGATAGGGTTAGGGTTAGGGTTAGGGTTAGGGCCCGGCAGGTGGTTCCGGCGAGCCGAGCAGGTGGCTCCGGCGCGCCCGGCAGGTGCTTCCGCTGCACCCGGCAGGTGGTTCCGGCGAGGCGAGCAGGTGGCTCCGGCGCGCCGGGCAGGTGGTTCCGGCGAGGCGAGCAGCTGGCTCCGGCGCGCTCGGCAGGTGCTTCCGCTGGGCCCGGTTGGTGGTTCCGGCGAGGCGAGCAGGTGGCTCCGGCGCGCTCGGCAGGTGCTTCCGCTGCGCCCGGCAGGTGGTTCCGACGAGGCGAGCAGGTTGTTCCTGCGTGCTCGGCAGGTGGTTCAGTTGGGTCTGTCAGGTGGTTTCGGTCTGTTCGGGGTGTGGTTCCAGCATCTCAGGCACATGGTTCTGGCACGTCTGAGAGGTGGTTCCGGCTGGCCCAACAGGTGTTTCTGGAGTCTCCGCCAAGTGGTTCTGGCGTAGCTGGCAGGTGATGTTGGCGTGACTGGCAGGTGGTTCCAGCCAGCCTGGCAGGTGTTTCCGGAGTGTTCACCAACTGGCTGTGGCGTAGCCGGCAGGTGATTTTGGCGTGTCTGACAGGTGATTCTGGCGAGTCGAGCAGGTGCTTCCGGCATGCTCGGCAGGTGCTTCCGGTGTCATTGGCATGTGGTTCTGGCATGTCTGAGAGGTGGTTCCGGCATGCCTGACAGGTGATTCCGGAGTGTTCGCCAAGCGGTTCTGGCATAGGCGGCAGGTGATTTTGCCATGTCCAGAATGTGGTTCCAGCGAGTCGAACATGTGGTTCCGGCGTGTCCGGCAGGTGTTTCCGGTCTGTCCAGCAGGTGGTTCTGGGGTGTCCGGCATGAGGTTCTGGCACGTCTGAGAGGTGTTTCCGGCCGGCCCGACATGCGTTTCCGGAGTGTCCGCCACGTAGTTCAGGCACGTCTGAGAGGTGGTTCCAGCATGCCCGGCAGGTTTTCCCGGAGAGTCCTCCAAGTGGTTCTGGCGTAGCCCGCAGGTGATTTTGGTGTGTCCGGCAGGTTGTTCCGTTCTGTCCGATAGGTTGTTCCGGCATGTCCAGCACGTGCTTCTGGCACTTCTGAGAGGTGGTTCTGGCATGCCGGGCAGGTTATTCCGGAGTGTCCGGTAAGTGGTTCTGGTGTAGCCGGCAGTTCATTTTGGCGTGTCTGGCACATGGGTCCTGCGAGTCGAGCAGGTGGTTCCGGCGTGCTCGGCAGGTGGTCCAGGCATGTCCGGCAGGTGGTTCCAGTCTGTCCAGGACGTGGTTCCAGCGTGTCCGGCACGTGGTTCTCTTACGTCTGAGAGGTGGTTCCTGCATGCCTGGCAGGTTATTGCGGATTGTCTGCCAGGTGGTTCTCTCATAGCCAGCTGTTGATTTTGGCCTGTCAGGCAGGTGGTTCTGGTGAGTCCAGCAGGTGGCTCCGGCGTGCTCGGCAGGTGGTTCTGGCATGTCTGGCAGGTGGTTCCGGCGAGTTGAGCAGCTGGTTCCAGCCTGTCCGTCAGGTTAGGGTTAGGGATAGGGTTAGGGTTACGGTTAGGGTTAGGGTTTAGGGTTTGGGGTTAGGGGTTAGGGTTAGGGGTAGGGTTAGGGTTAGGGTTACGGTTGGGTTAGGGTTTAGGGTTAGGCTTAGGGTTAGGGGATAGGGTTAGGGTTAGGGTTTGGGGATAGGGTTAGGGTTAGGGTTAGGGTTAGGGCCCGGCAGGTGGTTCCGGCGAGCCGAGCAGGTGGCTCCGGCGCGCCCGGCAGGTGCTTCCGCTGCGCCCGGCAGGTGGTTCCGGCGAGGCGAGCAGGTGGCTCCGGCGCGCCGGGCAGGTGGTTCCGGCGAGGCGAGCAGCTGGCTCCGGCGCGCTCGGCAGGTGCTTCCGCTGGGCCCGGTTGGTGGTTCCGGCGAGGCGAGCAGGTGGCTCCGGCGCGCTCGGCAGGTGCTTCCGCTGCGCCCGGCAGGTGGTTCCGACGAGGCGAGCAGGTTGTTCCTGCGTGCTCGGCAGGTGGTTCAGTTGGGTCTGTCAGGTGGTTTCGGTCTGTTCGGGGTGTGGTTCCAGCATCTCAGGCACATGGTTCTGGCACGTCTGAGAGGTGGTTCCGGCTGGCCCAACAGGTGTTTCTGGAGTCTCCGCCAAGTGGTTCTGGCGTAGCTGGCAGGTGATGTTGGCGTGACTGGCAGGTGGTTCCAGCCAGCCCGGCAGGTGTTTCCGGAGTGTTCACCAACTGGCTGTGGCGTAGCCGGCAGGTGATTTTGGCGTGTCCGACAGGTGGTTCTGGCGAGTCGAGCAGGTGCTTCCGGCATGCTCGGCAGGTGCTTCCGGTGTCATTGGCATGTGGTTCTGGCATGTCTGAGAGGTGGTTCCGGCATGCCTGACAGGTGATTCCGGAGTGTTCGCCAAGCGGTTCTGGCATAGGCGGAAGGTGATTTTGCCATGTCCAGAATGTGGTTCCAGCGAGTCGAACATGTGGTTCCGGCGTGTCCGGCAGGTGTTTCCGGTCTGTCCAGCAGGTGGTTCTGGGGTGTCCGGCATGAGGTTCTGGCACGTCTGAGAGGTGTTTCCGGCCGGCCCGACATGCGTTTCCGGAGTGTCCGCCACGTGGTTCAGGCACGTCTGAGAGGTGGTTCCAGCATGCCCGGCAGGTTTTCCCGGAGAGTCCTCCAAGTGGTTCTGGCGTAGCCCGCAGGTGATTTTGGTGTGTCCGGCAGGTTGTTCCGTTCTGTCCGATAGGTTGTTCCGGCATGTCCAGCACGTGCTTCTGGCACTTCTGAGAGGTGGTTCTGGCATGCCGGGCAGGTTATTCCGGAGTGTCCGGTAAGTGGTTCTGGTGTAGCCGGCAGTTCATTTTGGCGTGTCTGGCACATGGGTCCTGCGAGTCGAGCAGGTGGTTCCGGCGTGCTCGGCAGGTGGTCCAGGCATGTCCGGCAGGTGGTTCCAGTCTGTCCAGGACGTGGTTCCAGCGTGTCCGGCACGTGGTTCTCTTACGTCTGAGAGGTGGTTCCTGCATGCCTGTCAGGTTATTGCGGATTGTCTGCCAGGTGGTTCTCTCATAGCCAGCTGTTGATTTTGGCCTGTCAGGCAGGTGGTTCTGGTGAGTCCAGCAGGTGGCTCCGGCGTGCTCGGCAGGTGGTTCTGGCATGTCTGGCAGGTGGTTCCGGCGAGTTGAGCAGCTGGCTCCAGCCTGTCCGTCAGGTTAGGGTTAGGGATAGGGTTAGGGTTACGGTTAGGGTTAGGGTTAGGGTTAGGGTTAGGGGTTAGGGTTAGGGGTAGGGTTAGGGTTAGGGTTACGGTTGGGTTAGGGTTTAGGGTTAGGCTTAGGGTTAGGGGTTAGGGTTAGGGTTAGGGTTTGGGGATAGGGTTAGGGTTAGGGTTAGGGTTAGGGCCCGGCAGGTGGTTCCGGCGAGCCGAGCAGGTGGCTCCGGCGCGCCCGGCAGGTGCTTCCGCTGCGCCCCGCAGGTGGTTCCGGCGAGGCGAGCAGGTGGCTCCGGCGCGCCGGGCAGGTGGTTGCGGCGAGGCGAGCAGCTGGCTCCGGCGCGCTCGGCAGGTGCTTCCGCTGGGCCCGGTTGGTGGTTCCGGCGAGGCGAGCAGGTGGATCCGGCGCGCTCGGCAGGTGCTTCCGCTGCGCCCGGCAGGTGGTTCCGACGAGGCGAGCAGGTTGTTCCTGCGTGCTCGGCAGGTGGTTCAGTTGGGTCTGTCAGGTGGTTTCGGTCTGTTCGGGGTGTGGTTCCAGCATCTCAGGCACATGGTTCTGGCACGTCTGAGAGGTGGTTCCGGCTGGCCCAACAGGTGTTTCTGGAGTCTCCGCCAAGTGGTTCTGGCGTAGCTGGCAGGTGATGTTGGCGTGACTGGCAGGTGGTTCCAGCCAGCCCGGCAGGTGTTTCCGGAGTGTTCACCAACTGGCTGTGGCGTAGCCGGCAGGTGATTTTGGCGTGTCCGACAGGTGGTTCTGGCGAGTCGAGCAGGTGCTTCCGGCATGCTCGGCAGGTGCTTCCGGTGTCATTGGCATGTGGTTCTGGCATGTCTGAGAGGTGGTTCCGGCATGCCTGACAGGTGATTCCGGAGTGTTCGCCAAGCGGTTCTGGCATAAGCGGCAGGTGATTTTGCCATGTCCAGAATGTGGTTCCAGCGAGTCGAACATGTGGTTCCGGCGTGTCCGGCAGGTGTTTCCGGTCTGTCCAGCAGATGGTTCTGGGGTGTCCGGCATGAGGTTCTGGCACGTCTGAGAGGTGGTTCCGGCCGGCCCGACATGCGTTTCCGGAGTGTCCGCCACGTAGTTCAGGCACGTCTGAGAGGTGGTTCCAGCATGCCCGGCAGGTTTTCCCGGAGAGTCCTCCAAGTGGTTCTGGCGTAGCCCGCAGGTGATTTTGGTGTGTCCGGCAGGTTGTTCCGTTCTGTCCGATAGGTTGTTCCGGCATGTCCAGCACGTGCTTCTGGCACTTCTGAGAGGTGGTTCTGGCATGCCGGGCAGGTTATTCCGGAGTGTCCGGTAAGTGGTTCTGGTGTAGCCGGCAGTTCATTTTGGCGTGTCTGGCACATGGGTCCTGCGAGTCGAGCAGGTGGTTCCGGCGTGCTCGGCAGGTGGTCCAGGCATGTCCGGCAGGTGGTTCCAGTCTGTCCAGGACGTGGTTCCAGCGTGTCCGGCACGTGGTTCTCTTACGTCTGAGAGGTGGTTCCTGCATGCCTGGAAGGTTATTGCGGATTGTCTGCCAGGTGGTTCTCTCATAGCCAGCTGTTGATTTTGGCCTGTCAGGCAGGTGGTTCTGGTGAGTCCAGCAGGTGGCTCCGGCGTGCTCGGCAGGTGGTTCTGGCATGTCTGGCAGGTGGTTCCGGCGAGTTGAGCAGCTGGTTCCAGCCTGTCCGTCAGGTTAGGGTTAGGGATAGGGTTAGGGTTACGGTTAGGGTTAGGGTTTAGGGTTTGGGGTTAGGGGTTAGGGTTAGGGGTAGGGTTAGGGTTAGGGTTACGGTTGGGTTAGGGTTTAGGGTTAGGCTTAGGGTTAGGGGATAGGGTTAGGGTTAGGGTTTGGGGATAGGGTTAGGGTTAGGGTTAGGGTTAGGGCCCGGCAGGTGGTTCCGGCGAGCCGAGCAGGTGGCTCCGGCGCGCCCGGCAGGTGCTTCCGCTGCGCCCGGCAGGTGGTTCCGGCGAGGCGAGCAGGTGGCTCCGGCGCGCCGGGCAGGTGGTTCCGGCGAGGCGAGCAGCTGGCTCCGGCGCGCTCGGCAGGTGCTTCCGCTGGGCCCGGTTGGTGGTTCCGGCGAGGCAAGCAGGTGGCTCCGGCGCGCTCGGCAGGTGCTTCCGCTGCGCCCGGCAGGTGGTTCCGACGAAGCGAGCAGGTTGTTCCTGCGTGCTCGGCAGGTGGTTCAGTTGGGTCTGTCAGGTGGTTTCGGTCTGTTCGGGGTGTGGTTCCAGCATCTCAGGCACATGGTTCTGGCACGTCTGAGAGGTGGTTCCGGCTGGCCCAACAGGTGTTTCTGGAGTCTCCGCCAAGTGGTTCTGGCGTAGCTGGCAGGTGATGTTGGCGTGACTGGCAGGTGGTTCCAGCCAGCCCGGCAGGTGTTTCCGGAGTGTTCACCAACTGGCTGTGGCGTAGCCGGCAGGTGATTTTGGCATGTCTGACAGGTGGTTCTGGCGAGTCGAGCAGGTGCTTCCGGCATGCTCGGCAGGTGCTTCCGGTGTCATTGGCATGTGGTTCTGGCAGGTCTGAGAGGTGGTTCCGGCATGCCTGACAGGTGATTCCGGAGTGTTCGCCAAGCGGTTCTGGCATAGGCGGCAGGTGATTTTGCCATGTCCAGAATGTGGTTCCAGCGAGTCGAACATGTGGTTCCGGCGTGTCCGGCAGGTGTTTCCGGTCTGTCCAGCAGGTGGTTCTGGGGTGTCCGGCATGAGGTTCTGGCACGTCTGAGAGGTGGTTCCGGCCGGCCCGACATGCGTTTCCTGAGTGTCCGCCACGTGGTTCAGGCACGTCTGAGAGGTGGTTCCAGCATGCCCGGCAGGTTTTCCCGGAGAGTCCTCCAAGTGGTTCTGGCGTAGCCCGCAGGTGATTTTGGTGTGTCCGGCAGGTTGTTCCGTTCTGTCCGATAGGTTGTTCCGGCATGTCCAGCACGTGCTTCTGGCACTTCTGAGAGGTGGTTCTGGCATGCCGGGCAGGTTATTCCGGAGTGTCCGGTAAGTGGTTCTGGTGTAGCCGGCAGTTCATTTTGGCGTGTCTGGCACATGGGTCCTGCGAGTCGAGCAGGTGGTTCCGGCGTGCTCGGCAGGTGGTCCAGGCATGTCCGGCAGGTGGTTCCAGTCTGTCCAGGACGTGGTTCCAGCGTGTCCGGCACGTGGTTCTCTTACGTCTGAGAGGTGGTTCCTGCATGCCTGGCAGGTTATTGCGGATTGTCTGCCAGGTGGTTCTCTCATAGCCAGCTGTTGATTTTGGCCTGTCAGGCAGGTGGTTCTGGTGAGTCCAGCAGGTGGCTCCGGCGTGCTCGGCAGGTGGTTCTGGCATGTCTGGCAGGTGGTTCCGGCGAGTTGAGCAGCTGGTTCCAGCCTGTCCGTCAGGTTAGGGTTAGGGATAGGGTTAGGGTTACGGTTAGGGTTAGGGTTTAGGGTTTGGGGTTAGGGGTTAGGGTTAGGGGTAGGGTTAGGGTTAGGGTTACGGTTGGGTTAGGGTTTAGGGTTAGGCTTAGGGTTAGGGGATAGGGTTAGGGTTAGGGTTTGGGGATAGGGTTAGGGTTAGGGTTAGGGTTAGGGCCCGGCAGGTGGTTCCGGCGAGCCGAGCAGGTGGCTCCGGCGCGCCCGGCAGGTGCTTCCGCTGCACCCGGCAGGTGGTTCCGGCGAGGCGAGCAGGTGGCTCCGGCGCGCCGGGCAGGTGGTTCCGGCGAGGCGAGCAGCTGGCTCCGGCGCGCTCGGCAGGTGCTTCCGCTGGGCCCGGTTGGTGGTTCCGGCGAGGCGAGCAGGTGGCTCCGGCGCGCTCGGCAGGTGCTTCCGCTGCGCCCGGCAGGTGGTTCCGACGAGGCGAGCAGGTTGTTCCTGCGTGCTCGGCAGGTGGTTCAGTTGGGTCTGTCAGGTGGTTTCGGTCTGTTCGGGGTGTGGTTCCAGCATCTCAGGCACATGGTTCTGGCACGTCTGAGAGGTGGTTCCGGCTGGCCCAACAGGTGTTTCTGGAGTCTCCGCCAAGTGGTTCTGGCGTAGCTGGCAGGTGATGTTGGCGTGACTGGCAGGTGGTTCCAGCCAGCCTGGCAGGTGTTTCCGGAGTGTTCACCAACTGGCTGTGGCGTAGCCGGCAGGTGATTTTGGCGTGTCTGACAGGTGGTTCTGGCGAGTCGAGCAGGTGCTTCCGGCATGCTCGGCAGGTGCTTCCGGTGTCATTGGCATGTGGTTCTGGCATGTCTGAGAGGTGGTTCCGGCATGCCTGACAGGTGATTCCGGAGTGTTCGCCAAGCGGTTCTGGCATAGGCGGCAGGTGATTTTGCCATGTCCAGAATGTGGTTCCAGCGAGTCGAACATGTGGTTCCGGCGTGTCCGGCAGGTGTTTCCGGTCTGTCCAGCAGGTGGTTCTGGGGTGTCCGGCATGAGGTTCTGGCACGTCTGAGAGGTGTTTCCGGCCGGCCCGACATGCGTTTCCGGAGTGTCCGCCACGTAGTTCAGGCACGTCTGAGAGGTGGTTCCAGCATGCCCGGCAGGTTTTCCCGGAGAGTCCTCCAAGTGGTTCTGGCGTAGCCCGCAGGTGATTTTGGTGTGTCCGGCAGGTTGTTCCGTTCTGTCCGATAGGTTGTTCCGGCATGTCCAGCACGTGCTTCTGGCACTTCTGAGAGGTGGTTCTGGCATGCCGGGCAGGTTATTCCGGAGTGTCCGGTAAGTGGTTCTGGTGTAGCCGGCAGTTCATTTTGGCGTGTCTGGCACATGGGTCCTGCGAGTCGAGCAGGTGGTTCCGGCGTGCTCGGCAGGTGGTCCAGGCATGTCCGGCAGGTGGTTCCAGTCTGTCCAGGACGTGGTTCCAGCGTGTCCGGCACGTGGTTCTCTTACGTCTGAGAGGTGGTTCCTGCATGCCTGGCAGGTTATTGCGGATTGTCTGCCAGGTGGTTCTCTCATAGCCAGCTGTTGATTTTGGCCTGTCAGGCAGGTGGTTCTGGTGAGTCCAGCAGGTGGCTCCGGCGTGCTCGGCAGGTGGTTCTGGCATGTCTGGCAGGTGGTTCCGGCGAGTTGAGCAGCTGGTTCCAGCCTGTCCGTCAGGTTAGGGTTAGGGATAGGGTTAGGGTTACGGTTAGGGTTAGGGTTTAGGGTTTGGGGTTAGGGGTTAGGGTTAGGGGTAGGGTTAGGGTTAGGGTTACGGTTGGGTTAGGGTTTAGGGTTAGGCTTAGGGTTAGGGGATAGGGTTAGGGTTAGGGTTTGGGGATAGGGTTAGGGTTAGGGTTAGGGTTAGGGCCCGGCAGGTGGTTCCGGCGAGCCGAGCAGGTGGCTCCGGCGCGCCCGGCAGGTGCTTCCGCTGCGCCCGGCAGGTGGTTCCGGCGAGGCGAGCAGGTGGCTCCGGCGCGCCGGGCAGGTGGTTCCGGCGAGGCGAGCAGCTGGCTCCGGCGCGCTCGGCAGGTGCTTCCGCTGGGCCCGGTTGGTGGTTCCGGCGAGGCGAGCAGGTGGCTCCGGCGCGCTCGGCAGGTGCTTCCGCTGCGCCCGGCAGGTGGTTCCGACGAGGCGAGCAGGTTGTTCCTGCGTGCTCGGCAGGTGGTTCAGTTGGGTCTGTCAGGTGGTTTCGGTCTGTTCGGGGTGTGGTTCCAGCATCTCAGGCACATGGTTCTGGCACGTCTGAGAGGTGGTTCCGGCTGGCCCAACAGGTGTTTCTGGAGTCTCCGCCAAGTGGTTCTGGCGTAGCTGGCAGGTGATGTTGGCGTGACTGGCAGGTGGTTCCAGCCAGCCCGGCAGGTGTTTCCGGAGTGTTCACCAACTGGCTGTGGCGTAGCCGGCAGGTGATTTTGGCGTGTCCGACAGGTGGTTCTGGCGAGTCGAGCAGGTGCTTCCGGCATGCTCGGCAGGTGCTTCCGGTGTCATTGGCATGTGGTTCTGGCATGTCTGAGAGGTGGTTCCGGCATGCCTGACAGGTGATTCCGGAGTGTTCGCCAAGCGGTTCTGGCATAGGCGGAAGGTGATTTTGCCATGTCCAGAATGTGGTTCCAGCGAGTCGAACATGTGGTTCCGGCGTGTCCGGCAGGTGTTTCCGGTCTGTCCAGCAGGTGGTTCTGGGGTGTCCGGCATGAGGTTCTGGCACGTCTGAGAGGTGTTTCCGGCCGGCCCGACATGCGTTTCCGGAGTGTCCGCCACGTGGTTCAGGCACGTCTGAGAGGTGGTTCCAGCATGCCCGGCAGGTTTTCCCGGAGAGTCCTCCAAGTGGTTCTGGCGTAGCCCGCAGGTGATTTTGGTGTGTCCGGCAGGTTGTTCCGTTCTGTCCGATAGGTTGTTCCGGCATGTCCAGCACGTGCTTCTGGCACTTCTGAGAGGTGGTTCTGGCATGCCGGGCAGGTTATTCCGGAGTGTCCGGTAAGTGGTTCTGGTGTAGCCGGCAGTTCATTTTGGCGTGTCTGGCACATGGGTCCTGCGAGTCGAGCAGGTGGTTCCGGCGTGCTCGGCAGGTGGTCCAGGCATGTCCGGCAGGTGGTTCCAGTCTGTCCAGGACGTGGTTCCAGCGTGTCCGGCACGTGGTTCTCTTACGTCTGAGAGGTGGTTCCTGCATGCCTGGCAGGTTATTGCGGATTGTCTGCCAGGTGGTTCTCTCATAGCCAGCTGTTGATTTTGGCCTGTCAGGCAGGTGGTTCTGGTGAGTCCAGCAGGTGGCTCCGGCGTGCTCGGCAGGTGGTTCTGGCATGTCTGGCAGGTGGTTCCGGCGAGTTGAGCAGCTGGCTCCAGCCTGTCCGTCAGGTTAGGGTTAGGGATAGGGTTAGGGTTACGGTTAGGGTTAGGGTTTAGGGTTTGGGGTTAGGGGTTAGGGTTAGGGGTAGGGTTAGGGTTAGGGTTACGGTTGGGTTAGGGTTTAGGGTTAGGCTTAGGGTTAGGGGTTAGGGTTAGGGTTAGGGTTTGGGGATAGGGTTAGGGTTAGGGTTAGGGTTAGGGCCCGTCAGGTGGTTCCGGCGAGCCGAGCAGGTGGCTCCGGCGCGCCCGGCAGGTGGTTCCGGCGAGGCGAGCAGCTGGCTCCGGCGCGCTCGGCAGGTGCTTCCGCTGGGCCCGGTTGGTGGTTCCGGCGAGGCGAGCAGGTGGCTCCGGCGCGCTCGGCAGGTGCTTCCGCTGCGCCCGGCAGGTGGTTCCGACGAAGCGAGCAGGTTGTTCCTGCGTGTTCGGCAGGTGGTTCAGTTGGGTCTGTCAGGTGGTTTCGGTCTGTTCGGGGTGTGGTTCCAGCATCTCAGGCACATGGTTCTGGCACGTCTGAGAGGTGGTTCCGGCTGGCCCAACAGGTGTTTCTGGAGTCTCCGCCAAGTGGTTCTGGCGTAGCTGGCAGGTGATGTTGGCGTGACTGGCAGGTGGTTCCAGCCAGCCCGGCAGGTGTTTCCGGAGTGTTCACCAACTGGCTGTGGCGTAGCCGGCAGGTGATTTTGGCGTGTCCGACAGGTGGTTCTGGCGAGTCGAGCAGGTGCTTCCGGCATGCTCGGCAGGTGCTTCCGGTGTCATTGGCATGTGGTTCTGGCATGTCTGAGAGGTGGTTCCGGCATGCCTGACAGGTGATTCCGGAGTGTTCGCCAAGCGGTTCTGGCATAGGCGGCAGGTGATTTTGCCATGTCCAGAATGTGGTTCCAGCGAGTCGAACATGTGGTTCCGGCGTGTCCGGCAGGTGTTTCCGGTCTGTCCAGCAGGTGGTTCTGGGGTGTCTGGCATGAGGTTCTGGCACGTCTGAGAGGTGGTTCCGGCCGGCCCGACATGCGTTTCCGGAGTGTCCGCCACGTGGTTCAGGCACGTCTGAGAGGTGGTTCCAGCATGCCCGGCAGGTTTTCCCGGAGAGTCCTCCAAGTGGTTCTGGCGTAGCCCGCAGGTGATTTTGGTGTGTCCGGCAGGTTGTTCCGTTCTGTCCGATAGGTTGTTCCGGCATGTCCAGCACGTGCTTCTGGCACTTCTGAGAGGTGGTTCTGGCATGCCGGGCAGGTTATTCCGGAGTGTCCGGTAAGTGGTTCTGGTGTAGCCGGCAGTTCATTTTGGCGTGTCTGGCACATGGGTCCTGCGAGTCGAGCAGGTGGTTCCGGCGTGCTCGGCAGGTGGTCCAGGCATGTCCGGCAGGTGGTTCCAGTCTGTCCAGGACGTGGTTCCAGCGTGTCCGGCACGTGGTTCTCTTACGTCTGAGAGGTGGTTCCTGCATGCCTGGCAGGTTATTGCGGATTGTCTGCCAGGTGGTTCTCTCATAGCCAGCTGTTGATTTTGGCCTGTCAGGCAGGTGGTTCTGGTGAGTCCAGCAGGTGGCTCCGGCGTGCTCGGCAGGTGGTTCTGGCATGTCTGGCAGGTGGTTCCTGCGAGTTGAGCAGCTGGTTCCAGCCTGTCCGTCAGGTTAGGGTTAGGGATAGGGTTAGGGTTACGGTTAGGGTTAGGGTTTAGGGTTTGGGGTTAGGGGTTAGGGTTAGGGGTAGGGTTAGGGTTAGGGTTACGGTTGGGTTAGGGTTTAGGGTTAGGCTTAGGGTTAGGGGTTAGGGTTAGGGTTAGGGTTTGGGGATAGGGTTAGGGTTAGGGTTAGGGTTAGGGCCCGTCAGGTGGTTCCGGCGAGCCGAGCAGGTGGCTCCGGCGCGCCCGGCAGGTGGTTCCGGCGAGGCGAGCAGCTGGCTCCGGCGCGCTCGGCAGGTGCTTCCGCTGGGCCCGGTTGGTGGTTCCGGCGAGGCGAGCAGGTGGCTCCGGCGCGCTCGGCAGGTGCTTCCGCTGCGCCCGGCAGGTGGTTCCGACGAAGCGAGCAGGTTGTTCCTGCGTGTTCGGCAGGTGGTTCAGTTGGGTCTGTCAGGTGGTTTCGGTCTGTTCGGGGTGTGGTTCCAGCATCTCAGGCACATGGTTCTGGCACGTCTGAGAGGTGGTTCCGGCTGGCCCAACAGGTGTTTCTGGAGTCTCCGCCAAGTGGTTCTGGCGTAGCTGGCAGGTGATGTTGGCGTGACTGGCAGGTGGTTCCAGCCAGCCCGGCAGGTGTTTCCGGAGTGTTCACCAACTGGCTGTGGCGTAGCCGGCAGGTGATTTTGGCGTGTCCGACAGGTGGTTCTGGCGAGTCGAGCAGGTGCTTCCGGCATGCTCGGCAGGTGCTTCCGGTGTCATTGGCATGTGGTTCTGGCAGGTCTGAGAGGTGGTTCCGGCATGCCTGACAGGTGATTCCGGAGTGTTCGCCAAGCGGTTCTGGCATAGGCGGCAGGTGATTTTGCCATGTCCAGAATGTGGTTCCAGCGAGTCGAACATGTGGTTCCGGCGTGTCCGGCAGGTGTTTCCGGTCTGTCCAGCAGGTGGTTCTGGGGTGTCTGGCATGAGGTTCTGGCACGTCTGAGAGGTGGTTCCGGCCGGCCCGACATGCGTTTCCGGAGTGTCCGCCACGTGGTTCAGGCACGTCTGAGAGGTGGTTCCAGCATGCCCGGCAGGTTTTCCCGGAGAGTCCTCCAAGTGGTTCTGGCGTAGCCCGCAGGTGATTTTGGTGTGTCCGGCAGGTTGTTCCGTTCTGTCCGATAGGTTGTTCCGGCATGTCCAGCACGTGCTTCTGGCACTTCTGAGAGGTGGTTCTGGCATGCCGGGCAGGTTATTCCGGAGTGTCCGGTAAGTGGTTCTGGTGTAGCCGGCAGTTCATTTTGGCGTGTCTGGCACATGGGTCCTGCGAGTCGAGCAGGTGGTTCCGGCGTGCTCGGCAGGTGGTCCAGGCATGTCCGGCAGGTGGTTCCAGTCTGTCCAGGACGTGCTTCCAGCGTGTCCGGCACGTGGTTCTCTTACGTCTGAGAGGTGGTTCCTGCATGCCTGGAAGGTTATTGCGGATTGTCTGCCACGTGGTTCTCTCATAGCCAGCTGTTGATTTTGGCCTGTCAGGCAGGTGGTTCTGGTGAGTCCAGCAGGTGGCTCCGGCGTGCTCGGCAGGTGGTTCTGGCATGTCTGGCAGGTGGTTCCTGCGAGTTGAGCAGCTGGTTCCAGCCTGTCCGTCAGGTTAGGGTTAGGGATAGGGTTAGGGTTACGGTTAGGGTTAGGGTTTAGGGTTTGGGGTTAGGGGTTAGGGTTAGGGGTAGGGTTAGGGTTAGGGTTACGGTTGGGTTAGGGTTTAGGGTTAGGCTTAGGGTTAGGGGATAGGGTTAGGGTTAGGGTTTGGGGATAGGGTTAGGGTTAGGGTTAGGGTTAGGGCCCGGCAGGTGGTTCCGGCGAGCCGAGCAGGTGGCTCCGGCGCGCCCGGCAGGTGGTTCCGGCGAGGCGAGCAGCTGGCTCCGGCGCGCTCGGCAGGTGCTTCCGCTGGGCCCGGTTGGTGGTTCCGGCGAGGCGAGCAGGTGGCTCCGGCGCGCTCGGCAGGTGCTTCCGCTGCGCCCGGCAGGTGGTTCCGACGAAGCGAGCAGGTTGTTCCTGCGTGTTCGGCAGGTGGTTCAGTTGGGTCTGTCAGGTGGTTTCGGTCTGTTCGGGGTGTGGTTCCAGCATCTCAGGCACATGGTTCTGGCACGTCTGAGAGGTGGTTCCGGCTGGCCCAACAGGTGTTTCTGGAGTCTCCGCCAAGTGGTTCTGGCGTAGCTGGCAGGTGATGTTGGCGTGACTGGCAGGTGGTTCCAGCCAGCCCGGCAGGTGTTTCCGGAGTGTTCACCAACTGGCTGTGGCGTAGCCGGCAGGTGATTTTGGCATGTCTGACAGGTGGTTCTGGCGAGTCGAGCAGGTGCTTCCGGCATGCTCGGCAGGTGCTTCCGGTGTCATTGGCATGTGGTTCTGGCATGTCTGAGAGGTGGTTCCGGCATGCCTGACAGGTGATTCCGGAGTGTTCGCCAAGCGGTTCTGGCATAGGCGGCAGGTGATTTTGCCATGTCCAGAATGTGGTTCCAGCGAGTCGAACATGTGGTTCCGGCGTGTCCGGCAGGTGTTTCCGGTCTGTCCAGCAGGTGGTTCTGGGGTGTCCGGCATGAGGTTCTGGCACGTCTGAGAGGTGGTTCCGGCCGGCCCGACATGCGTTTCCGGAGTGTCCGCCACGTGGTTCAGGCACGTCTGAGAGGTGGTTCCAGCATGCCCGGCAGGTTTTCCCGGAGAGTCCTCCAAGTGGTTCTGGCGTAGCCCGCAGGTGATTTTGGTGTGTCCGGCAGGTTGTTCCGTTCTGTCCGATAGGTTGTTCCGGCATGTCCAGCACGTGCTTCTGGCACTTCTGAGAGGTGGTTCTGGCATGCCGGGCAGGTTTTTCCGGAGTGTCCGGTAAGTGGTTCTGGTGTAGCCGGCAGTTCATTTTGGCGTGTCTGGCACATGGGTCCTGCGAGTCGAGCAGGTGGTTCCGGCGTGCTCGGCAGGTGGTCCAGGCATGTCCGGCAGGTGGTTCCAGTCTGTCCAGGACGTGGTTCCAGCGTGTCCGGCACGTGGTTCTCTTACGTCTGAGAGGTGGTTCCTGCATGCCTGGCAGGTTATTGCGGATTGTCTGCCAGGTGGTTCTCTCATAGCCAGCTGTTGATTTTGGCCTGTCAGGCAGGTGGTTCTGGTGAGTCCAGCAGGTGGCTCCGGCGTGCTCGGCAGGTGGTTCTGGCATGTCTGGCAGGTGGTTCCGGCGAGTTGAGCAGCTGGTTCCAGCCTGTCCGTCAGGTTAGGGTTAGGGATAGGGTTAGGGTTACGGTTAGGGTTAGGGTTTAGGGTTTGGGGTTAGGGGTTAGGGTTAGGGGTAGGGTTAGGGTTAGGGTTACGGTTGGGTTAGGGTTTAGGGTTAGGCTTAGGGTTAGGGGATAGGGTTAGGGTTAGGGTTTGGGGATAGGGTTAGGGTTAGGGTTAGGGTTAGGGCCCGGCAGGTGGTTCCGGCGAGCCGAGCAGGTGGCTCCGGCGCGCCCGGCAGGTGCTTCCGCTGCGCCCGGCAGGTGGTTCCGGCGAGGCGAGCAGGTGGCTCCGGCGCGCCGGGCAGGTGGTTCCGGCGAGGCGAGCAGCTGGCTCCGGCGCGCTCGGCAGGTGCTTCCGCTGGGCCCGGTTGGTGGTTCCGGCGAGGCGAGCAGGTGGCTCCGGCGCGCTCGGCAGGTGCTTCCGCTGCGCCCGGCAGGTGGTTCCGACGAGGCGAGCAGGTTGTTCCTGCGTGCTCGGCAGGTGGTTCAGTTGGGTCTGTCAGGTGGTTTCGGTCTGTTCGGGGTGTGGTTCCAGCATCTCAGGCACATGGTTCTGGCACGTCTGAGAGGTGGTTCCGGCTGGCCCAACAGGTGTTTCTGGAGTCTCCGCCAAGTGGTTCTGGCGTAGCTGGCAGGTGGTTCCAGCCAGCCCGGCAGGTGTTTCCGGAGTGTTCACCAACTGGCTGTGGCGTAGCCGGCAGGTGATTTTGGCGTGTCCGACAGGTGGTTCTGGCGAGTCGAGCAGGTGCTTCCGGCATGCTCGGCAGGTGCTTCCGGTGTCATTGGCATGTGGTTCTGGCATGTCTGAGAGGTGGTTCCGGCATGCCTGACAGGTGATTCCGGAGTGTTCGCCAAGCGGTTCTGGCATAGGCGGCAGGTGATTTTGCCATGTCCAGAATGTGGTTCCAGCGAGTCGAACATGTGGTTCCGGCGTGTCCGGCAGGTGTTTCCGGTCTGTCCAGCAGGTGGTTCTGGGGTGTCCGGCATGAGGTTCTGGCACGTCTGAGAGGTGGTTCCGGCCGGCCCGACATGCGTTTCCGGAGTGTCCGCCACGTGGTTCAGGCACGTCTGAGAGGTGGTTCCAGCATGCCCGGCAGGTTTTCCCGGAGAGTCCTCCAAGTGGTTCTGGCGTAGCCCGCAGGTGATTTTGGTGTGTCCGGCAGGTTGTTCCGTTCTGTCCGATAGGTTGTTCCGGCATGTCCAGCACGTGCTTCTGGCACTTCTGAGAGGTGGTTCTGGCATGCCGGGCAGGTTATTCCGGAGTGTCCGGTAAGTGGTTCTGGTGTAGCCGGCAGTTCATTTTGGCGTGTCTGGCACATGGGTCCTGCGAGTCGAGCAGGTGGTTCCGGCGTGCTCGGCAGGTGGTCCAGGCATGTCCGGCAGGTGGTTCCAGTCTGTCCAGGACGTGCTTCCAGCGTGTCCGGCACGTGGTTCTCTTACGTCTGAGAGGTGGTTCCTGCATGCCTGGAAGGTTATTGCGGATTGTCTGCCACGTGGTTCTCTCATAGCCAGCTGTTGATTTTGGCCTGTCAGGCAGGTGGTTCTGGTGAGTCCAGCAGGTGGCTCCGGCGTGCTCGGCAGGTGGTTCTGGCATGTCTGGCAGGTGGTTCCTGCGAGTTGAGCAGCTGGTTCCAGCCTGTCCGTCAGGTTAGGGTTAGGGATAGGGTTAGGGTTACGGTTAGGGTTAGGGTTTAGGGTTTGGGGTTAGGGGTTAGGGTTAGGGGTAGGGTTAGGGTTAGGGTTACGGTTGGGTTAGGGTTTAGGGTTAGGCTTAGGGTTAGGGGATAGGGTTAGGGTTAGGGTTTGGGGATAGGGTTAGGGTTAGGGTTAGGGTTAGGGCCCGGCAGGTGGTTCCGGCGAGCCGAGCAGGTGGCTCCGGCGCGCCCGGCAGGTGCTTCCGCTGCGCCCGGCAGGTGGTTCCGGCGAGGCGAGCATGTGGCTCCGGCGCGCCGGGCAGGTGGTTCCGGCGAGGCGAGCAGCTGGCTCCGGCGCGCTCGGCAGGTGCTTCCGCTGGGCCCGGTTGGTGGTTCCGGCGAGGCGAGCAGGTGGCTCCGGCGCGCTCGGCAGGTGCTTCCGCTGCGCCCGGCAGGTGGTTCCGACGAAGCGAGCAGGTTGTTCCTGCGTGCTCGGCAGGTGGTTCAGTTGGGTCTGTCAGGTGGTTTCGGTCTGTTCGGGGTGTGGTTCCAGCATCTCAGGCACATGGTTCTGGCACGTCTGAGAGGTGGTTCCGGCTGGCCCAACAGGTGTTTCTGGAGTCTCCGCCAAGTGGTTCTGGCGTAGCTGGCAGGTGATGTTGGCGTGACTGGCAGGTGGTTCCAGCCAGCCCGGCAGGTGTTTCCGGAGTGTTCACCAACTGGCTGTGGCGTAGCCGGCAGGTGATTTTGGCATGTCTGACAGGTGGTTCTGGCGAGTCGAGCAGGTGCTTCCGGCATGCTCGGCAGGTGCTTCCGGTGTCATTGGCATGTGGTTCTGGCATGTCTGAGAGGTGGTTCCGGCATGCCTGACAGGTGATTCCGGAGTGTTCGCCAAGCGGTTCTGGCATAGGCGGCAGGTGATTTTGCCATGTCCAGAATGTGGTTCCAGCGAGTCGAACATGTGGTTCCGGCGTGTCCGGCAGGTGTTTCCGGTCTGTCCAGCAGGTGGTTCTGGGGTGTCCGGCATGAGGTTCTGGCACGTCTGAGAGGTGGTTCCGGCCGGCCCGACATGCGTTTCCGGAGTGTCCGCCACGTGGTTCAGGCACGTCTGAGAGGTGGTTCCAGCATGCCCGGCAGGTTTTCCCGGAGAGTCCTCCAAGTGGTTCTGGCGTAGCCCGCAGGTGATTTTGGTGTGTCCGGCAGGTTGTTCCATTCTGTCCGATAGGTTGTTCCGGCATGTCCAGCACGTGCTTCTGGCACTTCTGAGAGGTGGTTCTGGCATGCCGGGCAGGTTATTCCGGAGTGTCCGGTAAGTGGTTCTGGTGTAGCCGGCAGTTCATTTTGGCGTGTCTGGCACATGGGTCCTGCGAGTCGAGCAGGTGGTTCCGGCGTGCTCGGCAGGTGGTCCAGGCATGTCCGGCAGGTGGTTCCAGTCTGTCCAGGACGTGGTTCCAGCGTGTCCGGCACGTGGTTCTCTTACGTCTGAGAGGTGGTTCCTGCATGCCTGGCAGGTTATTGCGGATTGTCTGCCAGGTGGTTCTCTCATAGCCAGCTGTTGATTTTGACCTGTCAGGCAGGTGGTTCTGGTGAGTCCAGCAGGTGGCTCCGGCGTGCTCGGCAGGTGGTTCTGGCATGTCTGGCAGGTGGTTCCGGCGAGTTGAGCAGCTGGTTCCAGCCTGTCCGTCAGGTTAGGGTTAGGGATAGGGTTAGGGTTACGGTTAGGGTTAGGGTTTAGGGTTTGGGGTTAGGGGTTAGGGTTAGGGGTAGGGTTAGGGTTAGGGTTACGGTTGGGTTAGGGTTTAGGGTTAGGCTTAGGGTTAGGGGATAGGGTTAGGGTTAGGGTTTGGGGATAGGGTTAGGGTTAGGGTTAGGGTTAGGGCCCGGCAGGTGGTTCCGGCGAGCCGAGCAGGTGGCTCCGGCGCGCCCGGCAGGTGCTTCCGCTGCGCCCGGCAGGTGGTTCCGGCGAGGCGAGCAGGTGGCTCCGGCGCGCCGGGCAGGTGGTTCCGGCGAGGCGAGCAGCTGGCTCCGGCGCGCTCGGCAGGTGCTTCCGCTGGGCCCGGTTGGTGGTTCCGGCGAGGCGAGCAGGTGGCTCCGGCGCGCTCGGCAGGTGCTTCCGCTGCGCCCGGCAGGTGGTTCCGACGAGGCGAGCAGGTTGTTCCTGCGTGCTCGGCAGGTGGTTCAGTTGGGTCTGTCAGGTGGTTTCGGTCTGTTCGGGGTGTGGTTCCAGCATCTCAGGCACATGGTTCTGGCACGTCTGAGAGGTGGTTCCGGCTGGCCCAACAGGTGTTTCTGGAGTCTCCGCCAAGTGGTTCTGGCGTAGCTGGCAGGTGATGTTGGCGTGACTGGCAGGTGGTTCCAGCCAGCCCGGCAGGTGTTTCCGGAGTGTTCACCAACTGGCTGTGGCGTAGCCGGCAGGTGATTTTGGCGTGTCCGACAGGTGGTTCTGGCGAGTCGAGCAGGTGCTTCCGGCATGCTCGGCAGGTGCTTCCGGTGTCATTGGCATGTGGTTCTGGCAGGTCTGAGAGGTGGTTCCGGCATGCCTGACAGGTGATTCCGGAGTGTTCGCCAAGCGGTTCTGGCATAGGCGGCAGGTGATTTTGCCATGTCCAGAATGTGGTTCCAGCGAGTCGAACATGTGGTTCCGGCGTGTCCGGCAGGTGTTTCCGGTCTGTCCAGCAGGTGGTTCTGGGGTGTCCGGCATGAGGTTCTGGCACGTCTGAGAGGTGGTTCCGGCCGGCCCGACATGCGTTTCCGGAGTGTCCGCCACGTGGTTCAGGCACGTCTGAGAGGTGGTTCCAGCATGCCCGGCAGGTTTTCCCGGAGAGTCCTCCAAGTGGTTCTGGCGTAGCCCGCAGGTGATTTTGGTGTGTCCGGCAGGTTGTTCCGTTCTGTCCGATAGGTTGTTCCGGCATGTCCAGCACGTGCTTCTGGCACTTCTGAGAGGTGGTTCTGGCATGCCGGGCAGGTTATTCCGGAGTGTCCGGTAAGTGGTTCTGGTGTAGCCGGCAGTTCATTTTGGCGTGTCTGGCACATGGGTCCTGCGAGTCGAGCAGGTGGTTCCGGCGTGCTCGGCAGGTGGTCCAGGCATGTCCGGCAGGTGGTTCCAGTCTGTCCAGGACGTGCTTCCAGCGTGTCCGGCACGTGGTTCTCTTACGTCTGAGAGGTGGTTCCTGCATGCCTGGAAGGTTATTGCGGATTGTCTGCCACGTGGTTCTCTCATAGCCAGCTGTTGATTTTGGCCTGTCAGGCAGGTGGTTCTGGTGAGTCCAGCAGGTGGCTCCGGCGTGCTCGGCAGGTGGTTCTGGCATGTCTGGCAGGTGGTTCCTGCGAGTTGAGCAGCTGGTTCCAGCCTGTCCGTCAGGTTAGGGTTAGGGATAGGGTTAGGGTTACGGTTAGGGTTAGGGTTTAGGGTTTGGGGTTAGGGGTTAGGGTTAGGGGTAGGGTTAGGGTTAGGGTTACGGTTGGGTTAGGGTTTAGGGTTAGGCTTAGGGTTAGGGGATAGGGTTAGGGTTAGGGTTTGGGGATAGGGTTAGGGTTAGGGTTAGGGTTAGGGCCCGGCAGGTGGTTCCGGCGAGCCGAGCAGGTGGCTCCGGCGCGCCCGGCAGGTGGTTCCGGCGAGGCGAGCAGCTGGCTCCGGCGCGCTCGGCAGGTGCTTCCGCTGGGCCCGGTTGGTGGTTCCGGCGAGGCGAGCAGGTGGCTCCGGCGCGCTCGGCAGGTGCTTCCGCTGCGCCCGGCAGGTGGTTCCGACGAAGCGAGCAGGTTGTTCCTGCGTGCTCGGCAGGTGGTTCAGTTGGGTCTGTCAGGTGGTTTCGGTCTGTTCGGGGTGTGGTTCCAGCATCTCAGGCACATGGTTCTGGCACGTCTGAGAGGTGGTTCCGGCTGGCCCAACAGGTGTTTCTGGAGTCTCCGCCAAGTGGTTCTGGCGTAGCTGGCAGGTGATGTTGGCGTGACTGGCAGGTGGTTCCAGCCAGCCCGGCAGGTGTTTCCGGAGTGTTCACCAACTGGCTGTGGCGTAGCCGGCAGGTGATTTTGGCATGTCTGACAGGTGGTTCTGGCGAGTCGAGCAGGTGCTTCCGGCATGCTCGGCAGGTGCTTCCGGTGTCATTGGCATGTGGTTCTGGCATGTCTGAGAGGTGGTTCCGGCATGCCTGACAGGTGATTCCGGAGTGTTCGCCAAGCGGTTCTGGCATAGGCGGCAGGTGATTTTGCCATGTCCAGAATGTGGTTCCAGCGAGTCGAACATGTGGTTCCGGCGTGTCCGGCAGGTGTTTCCGGTCTGTCCAGCAGGTGGTTCTGGGGTGTCCGGCATGAGGTTCTGGCACGTCTGAGAGGTGGTTCCGGCCGGCCCGACATGCGTTTCCGGAGTGTCCGCCACGTGGTTCAGGCACGTCTGAGAGGTGGTTCCAGCATGCCCGGCAGGTTTTCCCGGAGAGTCCTCCAAGTGGTTCTGGCGTAGCCCGCAGGTGATTTTGGTGTGTCCGGCAGGTTGTTCCGTTCTGTCCGATAGGTTGTTCCGGCATGTCCAGCACGTGCTTCTGGCACTTCTGAGAGGTGGTTCTGGCATGCCGGGCAGGTTATTCCGGAGTGTCCGGTAAGTGGTTCTGGTGTAGCCGGCAGTTCATTTTGGCGTGTCTGGCACATGGGTCCTGCGAGTCGAGCAGGTGGTTCCGGCGTGCTCGGCAGGTGGTCCAGGCATGTCCGGCAGGTGGTTCCAGTCTGTCCAGGACGTGGTTCCAGCGTGTCCGGCACGTGGTTCTCTTACGTCTGAGAGGTGGTTCCTGCATGCCTGGCAGGTTATTGCGGATTGTCTGCCAGGTGGTTCTCTCATAGCCAGCTGTTGATTTTGGCCTGTCAGGCAGGTGGTTCTGGTGAGTCCAGCAGGTGGCTCCGGCGTGCTCGGCAGGTGGTTCTGGCATGTCTGGCAGGTGGTTCCGGCGAGTTGAGCAGCTGGTTCCAGCCTGTCCGTCAGGTTAGGGTTAGGGATAGGGTTAGGGTTACGGTTAGGGTTAGGGTTTAGGGTTTGGGGTTAGGGGTTAGGGTTAGGGGTAGGGTTAGGGTTAGGGTTACGGTTGGGTTAGGGTTTAGGGTTAGGCTTAGGGTTAGGGGATAGGGTTAGGGTTAGGGTTTGGGGATAGGGTTAGGGTTAGGGTTAGGGTTAGGGCCCGGCAGGTGGTTCCGGCGAGCCGAGCAGGTGGCTCCGGCGCGCCCGGCAGGTGGTTCCGGCGAGGCGAGCAGCTGGCTCCGGCGCGCTCGGCAGGTGCTTCCGCTGGGCCCGGTTGGTGGTTCCGGCGAGGCGAGCAGGTGGCTCCGGCGCGCTCGGCAGGTGCTTCCGCTGCGCCCGGCAGGTGGTTCCGACGAAGCGAGCAGGTTGTTCCTGCGTGCTCGGCAGGTGGTTCAGTTGGGTCTGTCAGGTGGTTTCGGTCTGTTCGGGGTGTGGTTCCAGCATCTCAGGCACATGGTTCTGGCACGTCTGAGAGGTGGTTCCGGCTGGCCCAACAGGTGTTTCTGGAGTCTCCGCCAAGTGGTTCTGGCGTAGCTGGCAGGTGATGTTGGCGTGACTGGCAGGTGGTTCCAGCCAGCCCGGCAGGTGTTTCCGGAGTGTTCACCAACTGGCTGTGGCGTAGCCGGCAGGTGATTTTGGCATGTCTGACAGGTGGTTCTGGCGAGTCGAGCAGGTGCTTCCGGCATGCTCGGCAGGTGCTTCCGGTGTCATTGGCATGTGGTTCTGGCATGTCTGAGAGGTGGTTCCGGCATGCCTGACAGGTGATTCCGGAGTGTTCGCCAAGCGGTTCTGGCATAGGCGGCAGGTGATTTTGCCATGTCCAGAATGTGGTTCCAGCGAGTCGAACATGTGGTTCCGGCGTGTCCGGCAGGTGTTTCCGGTCTGTCCAGCAGGTGGTTCTGGGGTGTCCGGCATGAGGTTCTGGCACGTCTGAGAGGTGGTTCCGGCCGGCCCGACATGCGTTTCCGGAGTGTCCGCCACGTGGTTCAGGCACGTCTGAGAGGTGGTTCCAGCATGCCCGGCAGGTTTTCCCGGAGAGTCCTCCAAGTGGTTCTGGCGTAGCCCGCAGGTGATTTTGGTGTGTCCGGCAGGTTGTTCCGTTCTGTCCGATAGGTTGTTCCGGCATGTCCAGCACGTGCTTCTGGCACTTCTGAGAGGTGGTTCTGGCATGCCGGGCAGGTTATTCCGGAGTGTCCGGTAAGTGGTTCTGGTGTAGCCGGCAGTTCATTTTGGCGTGTCTGGCACATGGGTCCTGCGAGTCGAGCAGGTGGTTCCGGCGTGCTCGGCAGGTGGTCCAGGCATGTCCGGCAGGTGGTTCCAGTCTGTCCAGGACGTGGTTCCAGCGTGTCCGGCACGTGGTTCTCTTACGTCTGAGAGGTGGTTCCTGCATGCCTGGCAGGTTATTGCGGATTGTCTGCCAGGTGGTTCTCTCATAGCCAGCTGTTGATTTTGGCCTGTCAGGCAGGTGGTTCTGGTGAGTCCAGCAGGTGGCTCCGGCGTGCTCGGCAGGTGGTTCTGGCATGTCTGGCAGGTGGTTCCGGCGAGTTGAGCAGCTGGTTCCAGCCTGTCCGTCAGGTTAGGGTTAGGGATAGGGTTAGGGTTACGGTTAGGGTTAGGGTTTAGGGTTTGGGGTTAGGGGTTAGGGTTAGGGGTAGGGTTAGGGTTAGGGTTACGGTTGGGTTAGGGTTTAGGGTTAGGCTTAGGGTTAGGGGATAGGGTTAGGGTTAGGGTTTGGGGATAGGGTTAGGGTTAGGGTTAGGGTTAGGGCCCGGCAGGTGGTTCCGGCGAGCCGAGCAGGTGGCTCCGGCGCGCCCGGCAGGTGCTTCCGCTGCGCCCGGCAGGTGGTTCCGGCGAGGCGAGCAGGTGGCTCCGGCGCGCCGGGCAGGTGGTTCCGGCGAGGCGAGCAGCTGGCTCCGGCGCGCTCGGCAGGTGCTTCCGCTGGGCCCGGTTGGTGGTTCCGGCGAGGCGAGCAGGTGGCTCCGGCGCGCTCGGCAGGTGCTTCCGCTGCGCCCGGCAGGTGGTTCCGACGAGGCGAGCAGGTTGTTCCTGCGTGCTCGGCAGGTGGTTCAGTTGGGTCTGTCAGGTGGTTTCGGTCTGTTCGGGGTGTGGTTCCAGCATCTCAGGCACATGGTTCTGGCACGTCTGAGAGGTGGTTCCGGCTGGCCCAACAGGTGTTTCTGGAGTCTCCGCCAAGTGGTTCTGGCGTAGCTGGCAGGTGGTTCCAGCCAGCCCGGCAGGTGTTTCCGGAGTGTTCACCAACTGGCTGTGGCGTAGCCGGCAGGTGATTTTGGCGTGTCCGACAGGTGGTTCTGGCGAGTCGAGCAGGTGCTTCCGGCATGCTCGGCAGGTGCTTCCGGTGTCATTGGCATGTGGTTCTGGCATGTCTGAGAGGTGGTTCCGGCATGCCTGACAGGTGATTCCGGAGTGTTCGCCAAGCGGTTCTGGCATAGGCGGCAGGTGATTTTGCCATGTCCAGAATGTGGTTCCAGCGAGTCGAACATGTGGTTCCGGCGTGTCCGGCAGGTGTTTCCGGTCTGTCCAGCAGGTGGTTCTGGGGTGTCCGGCATGAGGTTCTGGCACGTCTGAGAGGTGGTTCCGGCCGGCCCGACATGCGTTTCCGGAGTGTCCGCCACGTGGTTCAGGCACGTCTGAGAGGTGGTTCCAGCATGCCCGGCAGGTTTTCCCGGAGAGTCCTCCAAGTGGTTCTGGCGTAGCCCGCAGGTGATTTTGGTGTGTCCGGCAGGTTGTTCCGTTCTGTCCGATAGGTTGTTCCGGCATGTCCAGCACGTGCTTCTGGCACTTCTGAGAGGTGGTTCTGGCATGCCGGGCAGGTTATTCCGGAGTGTCCGGTAAGTGGTTCTGGTGTAGCCGGCAGTTCATTTTGGCGTGTCTGGCACATGGGTCCTGCGAGTCGAGCAGGTGGTTCCGGCGTGCTCGGCAGGTGGTCCAGGCATGTCCGGCAGGTGGTTCCAGTCTGTCCAGGACGTGCTTCCAGCGTGTCCGGCACGTGGTTCTCTTACGTCTGAGAGGTGGTTCCTGCATGCCTGGAAGGTTATTGCGGATTGTCTGCCACGTGGTTCTCTCATAGCCAGCTGTTGATTTTGGCCTGTCAGGCAGGTGGTTCTGGTGAGTCCAGCAGGTGGCTCCGGCGTGCTCGGCAGGTGGTTCTGGCATGTCTGGCAGGTGGTTCCTGCGAGTTGAGCAGCTGGTTCCAGCCTGTCCGTCAGGTTAGGGTTAGGGATAGGGTTAGGGTTACGGTTAGGGTTAGGGTTTAGGGTTTGGGGTTAGGGGTTAGGGTTAGGGGTAGGGTTAGGGTTAGGGTTACGGTTGGGTTAGGGTTTAGGGTTAGGCTTAGGGTTAGGGGATAGGGTTAGGGTTAGGGTTTGGGGATAGGGTTAGGGTTAGGGTTAGGGTTAGGGCCCGGCAGGTGGTTCCGGCGAGCCGAGCAGGTGGCTCCGGCGCGCCCGGCAGGTGCTTCCGCTGCGCCCGGCAGGTGGTTCCGGCGAGGCGAGCATGTGGCTCCGGCGCGCCGGGCAGGTGGTTCCGGCGAGGCGAGCAGCTGGCTCCGGCGCGCTCGGCAGGTGCTTCCGCTGGGCCCGGTTGGTGGTTCCGGCGAGGCGAGCAGGTGGCTCCGGCGCGCTCGGCAGGTGCTTCCGCTGCGCCCGGCAGGTGGTTCCGACGAAGCGAGCAGGTTGTTCCTGCGTGCTCGGCAGGTGGTTCAGTTGGGTCTGTCAGGTGGTTTCGGTCTGTTCGGGGTGTGGTTCCAGCATCTCAGGCACATGGTTCTGGCACGTCTGAGAGGTGGTTCCGGCTGGCCCAACAGGTGTTTCTGGAGTCTCCGCCAAGTGGTTCTGGCGTAGCTGGCAGGTGATGTTGGCGTGACTGGCAGGTGGTTCCAGCCAGCCCGGCAGGTGTTTCCGGAGTGTTCACCAACTGGCTGTGGCGTAGCCGGCAGGTGATTTTGGCATGTCTGACAGGTGGTTCTGGCGAGTCGAGCAGGTGCTTCCGGCATGCTCGGCAGGTGCTTCCGGTGTCATTGGCATGTGGTTCTGGCATGTCTGAGAGGTGGTTCCGGCATGCCTGACAGGTGATTCCGGAGTGTTCGCCAAGCGGTTCTGGCATAGGCGGCAGGTGATTTTGCCATGTCCAGAATGTGGTTCCAGCGAGTCGAACATGTGGTTCCGGCGTGTCCGGCAGGTGTTTCCGGTCTGTCCAGCAGGTGGTTCTGGGGTGTCCGGCATGAGGTTCTGGCACGTCTGAGAGGTGGTTCCGGCCGGCCCGACATGCGTTTCCGGAGTGTCCGCCACGTGGTTCAGGCACGTCTGAGAGGTGGTTCCAGCATGCCCGGCAGGTTTTCCCGGAGAGTCCTCCAAGTGGTTCTGGCGTAGCCCGCAGGTGATTTTGGTGTGTCCGGCAGGTTGTTCCATTCTGTCCGATAGGTTGTTCCGGCATGTCCAGCACGTGCTTCTGGCACTTCTGAGAGGTGGTTCTGGCATGCCGGGCAGGTTATTCCGGAGTGTCCGGTAAGTGGTTCTGGTGTAGCCGGCAGTTCATTTTGGCGTGTCTGGCACATGGGTCCTGCGAGTCGAGCAGGTGGTTCCGGCGTGCTCGGCAGGTGGTCCAGGCATGTCCGGCAGGTGGTTCCAGTCTGTCCAGGACGTGGTTCCAGCGTGTCCGGCACGTGGTTCTCTTACGTCTGAGAGGTGGTTCCTGCATGCCTGGCAGGTTATTGCGGATTGTCTGCCAGGTGGTTCTCTCATAGCCAGCTGTTGATTTTGACCTGTCAGGCAGGTGGTTCTGGTGAGTCCAGCAGGTGGCTCCGGCGTGCTCGGCAGGTGGTTCTGGCATGTCTGGCAGGTGGTTCCGGCGAGTTGAGCAGCTGGTTCCAGCCTGTCCGTCAGGTTAGGGTTAGGGATAGGGTTAGGGTTACGGTTAGGGTTAGGGTTTAGGGTTTGGGGTTAGGGGTTAGGGTTAGGGGTAGGGTTAGGGTTAGGGTTACGGTTGGGTTAGGGTTTAGGGTTAGGCTTAGGGTTAGGGGATAGGGTTAGGGTTAGGGTTTGGGGATAGGGTTAGGGTTAGGGTTAGGGTTAGGGCCCGGCAGGTGGTTCCGGCGAGCCGAGCAGGTGGCTCCGGCGCGCCCGGCAGGTGCTTCCGCTGCGCCCGGCAGGTGGTTCCGGCGAGGCGAGCAGGTGGCTCCGGCGCGCCGGCAGGTGGTTCCGGCGAGGCGAGCAGCTGGCTCCGGCGCGCTCGGCAGGTGCTTCCGCTGGGCCCGGTTGGTGGTTCCGGCGAGGCGAGCAGGTGGCTCCGGCGCGCTCGGCAGGTGCTTCCGCTGCGCCCGGCAGGTGGTTCCGACGAGGCGAGCAGGTTGTTCCTGCGTGCTCGGCAGGTGGTTCAGTTGGGTCTGTCAGGTGGTTTCGGTCTGTTCGGGGTGTGGTTCCAGCATCTCAGGCACATGGTTCTGGCACGTCTGAGAGGTGGTTCCGGCTGGCCCAACAGGTGTTTCTGGAGTCTCCGCCAAGTGGTTCTGGCGTAGCTGGCAGGTGATGTTGGCGTGACTGGCAGGTGGTTCCAGCCAGCCCGGCAGGTGTTTCCGGAGTGTTCACCAACTGGCTGTGGCGTAGCCGGCAGGTGATTTTGGCGTGTCTGACAGGTGGTTCTGGCGAGTCGAGCAGGTGATTCCGGCATGCTCGGCAGGTGCTTCCGGTGTCATTGGCATGTGGTTCTGGCATGTCTGAGAGGTGGTTCCGGCATGCCTGACAGGTGATTCCGGAGTGTTCGCCAAGCGGTTCTGGCATAGGCGGCAGGTGATTTTGCCATGTCCAGAATGTGGTTCCAGCGAGTCGAACATGTGGTTCCGGCGTGTCCGGCAGGTGTTTCCGGTCTGTCCAGCAGGTGGTTCTGGGGTGTCCGGCATGAGGTTCTGGCACGTCTGAGAGGTGGTTCCGGCCGGCCCGACATGCGTTTCCGGAGTGTCCGCCACGTGGTTCAGGCACGTCTGAGAGGTGGTTCCAGCATGCCCGGCAGGTTTTCCCGGAGAGTCCTCCAAGTGGTTCTGGCGTAGCCCGCAGGTGATTTTGGTGTGTCCGGCAGGTTGTTCCGTTCTGTCCGATAGGTTGTTCCGGCATGTCCAGCACGTGCTTCTGGCACTTCTGAGAGGTGGTTCTGGCATGCCGGGCAGGTTATTCCGGAGTGTCCGGTAAGTGGTTCTGGTGTAGCCGGCAGTTCATTTTGGCGTGTCTGGCACATGGGTCCTGCGAGTCGAGCAGGTGGTTCCGGCGTGCTCGGCAGGTGGTCCAGGCATGTCCGGCAGGTGGTTCCAGTCTGTCCAGGACGTGGTTCCAGCGTGTCCGGCACGTGGTTCTCTTACGTCTGAGAGGTGGTTCCTGCATGCCTGGCAGGTTATTGCGGATTGTCTGCCAGGTGGTTCTCTCATAGCCAGCTGTTGATTTTGGCCTGTCAGGCAGGTGGTTCTGGTGAGTCCAGCAGGTGGCTCCGGCGTGCTCGGCAGGTGGTTCTGGCATGTCTGGCAGGTGGTTCCGGCGAGTTGAGCAGCTGGTTCCAGCCTGTCCGTCAGGTTAGGGTTAGGGATAGGGTTAGGGTTACGGTTAGGGTTAGGGTTTAGGGTTTGGGGTTAGGGGTTAGGGTTAGGGGTAGGGTTAGGGTTAGGGTTACGGTTGGGTTAGGGTTTAGGGTTAGGCTTAGGGTTAGGGGATAGGGTTAGGGTTAGGGTTTGGGGATAGGGTTAGGGTTAGGGTTAGGGTTAGGGCCCGGCAGGTGGTTCCGGCGAGCCGAGCAGGTGGCTCCGGCGCGCCCGGCAGGTGCTTCCGCTGCGCCCGGCAGGTGGTTCCGGCGAGGCGAGCATGTGGCTCCGGCGCGCCGGGCAGGTGGTTCCGGCGAGGCGAGCAGCTGGCTCCGGCGCGCTCGGCAGGTGCTTCCGCTGGGCCCGGTTGGTGGTTCCGGCGAGGCGAGCAGGTGGCTCCGGCGCGCTCGGCAGGTGCTTCCGCTGCGCCCGGCAGGTGGTTCCGACGAGGCGAGCAGGTTGTTCCTGCGTGCTCGGCAGGTGGTTCAGTTGGGTCTGTCAGGTGGTTTCGGTCTGTTCGGGGTGTGGTTCCAGCATCTCAGGCACATGGTTCTGGCATGTCTGAGAGGTGGTTCCGGCTGGCCCAACAGGTGTTTCTGGAGTCTCCGCCAAGTGGTTCTGGCGTAGCTGGCAGGTGATGTTGGCGTGACTGGCAGGTGGTTCCAGCCAGCCTGGCAGGTGTTTCCGGAGTGTTCACCAACTGGCTGTGGCGTAGCCGGCAGGTGATTTTGGCGTGTCTGACAGGTGGTTCTGGCGAGTCGAGCAGGTGCTTCCGGCATGCTCGGCAGGTGCTTCCGGTGTCATTGGCATGTGGTTCTGGCATGTCTGAGAGGTGGTTCCGGCATGCCTGACAGGTGATTCCGGAGTGTTCGCCAAGCGGTTCTGGCATAGGCGGCAGGTGATTTTGCCATGTCCAGAATGTGGTTCCAGCGAGTCGAACATGTGGTTCCGGCGTGTCCGGCAGGTGTTTCCGGTCTGTCCAGCAGGTGGTTCTGGGGTGTCCGGCATGAGGTTCTGGCACGTCTGAGAGGTGGTTCCGGCCGGCCCGACATGCGTTTCCGGAGTGTCCGCCACGTGGTTCAGGCACGTCTGAGAGGTGGTTCCAGCATGCCCGGCAGGTTTTCCCGGAGAGTCCTCCAAGTGGTTCTGGCGTAGCCCGCAGGTGATTTTGGTGTGTCCGGCAGGTTGTTCCGTTCTGTCCGATAGGTTGTTCCGGCATGTCCAGCACGTGCTTCTGGCACTTCTGAGAGGTGGTTCTGGCATGCCGGGCAGGTTATTCCGGAGTGTCCGGTAAGTGGTTCTGGTGTAGCCGGCAGTTCATTTTGGCGTGTCTGGCACATGGGTCCTGCGAGTCGAGCAGGTGGTTCCGGCGTGCTCGGCAGGTGGTCCAGGCATGTCCGGCAGGTGGTTCCAGTCTGTCCAGGACGTGGTTCCAGCGTGTCCGGCACGTGGTTCTCTTACGTCTGAGAGGTGGTTCCTGCATGCCTGGAAGGTTATTGCGGATTGTCTGCCACGTGGTTCTCTCATAGCCAGCTGTTGATTTTGGCCTGTCAGGCAGGTGGTTCTGGTGAGTCCAGCAGGTGGCTCCGGCGTGCTCGGCAGGTGGTTCTGGCATGTCTGGCAGGTGGTTCCTGCGAGTTGAGCAGCTGGTTCCAGCCTGTCCGTCAGGTTAGGGTTAGGGATAGGGTTAGGGTTACGGTTAGGGTTAGGGTTTAGGGTTTGGGGTTAGGGGTTAGGGTTAGGGGTAGGGTTAGGGTTAGGGTTACGGTTGGGTTAGGGTTTAGGGTTAGGCTTAGGGTTAGGGGATAGGGTTAGGGTTAGGGTTTGGGGATAGGGTTAGGGTTAGGGTTAGGGTTAGGGCCCGGCAGGTGGTTCCGGCGAGCCGAGCAGGTGGCTCCGGCGCGCCCGGCAGGTGCTTCCGCTGCGCCCGGCAGGTGGTTCCGGCGAGGCGAGCATGTGGCTCCGGCGCGCCGGGCAGGTGGTTCCGGCGAGGCGAGCAGCTGGCTCCGGCGCGCTCGGCAGGTGCTTCCGCTGGGCCCGGTTGGTGGTTCCGGCGAGGCGAGCAGGTGGCTCCGGCGCGCTCGGCAGGTGCTTCCGCTGCGCCCGGCAGGTGGTTCCGACGAGGCGAGCAGGTTGTTCCTGCGTGCTCGGCAGGTGGTTCAGTTGGGTCTGTCAGGTGGTTTCGGTCTGTTCGGGGTGTGGTTCCAGCATCTCAGGCACATGGTTCTGGCACGTCTGAGAGGTGGTTCCGGCTGGCCCAACAGGTGTTTCTGGAGTCTCCGCCAAGTGGTTCTGGCGTAGCTGGCAGGTGATGTTGGCGTGACTGGCAGGTGGTTCCAGCCAGCCCGGCAGGTGTTTCCGGAGTGTTCACCAACTGGCTGTGGCGTAGCCGGCAGGTGATTTTGGCGTGTCTGACAGGTGGTTCTGGCGAGTCGAGCAGGTGATTCCGGCATGCTCGGCAGGTGCTTCCGGTGTCATTGGCATGTGGTTCTGGCATGTCTGAGAGGTGGTTCCGGCATGCCTGACAGGTGATTCCGGAGTGTTCGCCAAGCGGTTCTGGCATAGGCGGCAGGTGATTTTGCCATGTCCAGAATGTGGTTCCAGCGAGTCGAACATGTGGTTCCGGCGTGTCCGGCAGGTGTTTCCGGTCTGTCCAGCAGGTGGTTCTGGGGTGTCCGGCATGAGGTTCTGGCACGTCTGAGAGGTGGTTCCGGCCGGCCCGACATGCGTTTCCGGAGTGTCCGCCACGTGGTTCAGGCACGTCTGAGAGGTGGTTCCAGCATGCCCGGCAGGTTTTCCCGGAGAGTCCTCCAAGTGGTTCTGGCGTAGCCCGCAGGTGATTTTGGTGTGTCCGGCAGGTTGTTCCGTTCTGTCCGATAGGTTGTTCCGGCATGTCCAGCACGTGCTTCTGGCACTTCTGAGAGGTGGTTCTGGCATGCCGGGCAGGTTATTCCGGAGTGTCCGGTAAGTGGTTCTGGTGTAGCCGGCAGTTCATTTTGGCGTGTCTGGCACATGGGTCCTGCGAGTCGAGCAGGTGGTTCCGGCGTGCTCGGCAGGTGGTCCAGGCATGTCCGGCAGGTGGTTCCAGTCTGTCCAGGACGTGGTTCCAGCGTGTCCGGCACGTGGTTCTCTTACGTCTGAGAGGTGGTTCCTGCATGCCTGGAAGGTTATTGCGGATTGTCTGCCAGGTGGTTCTCTCATAGCCAGCTGTTGATTTTGGCCTGTCAGGCAGGTGGTTCTGGTGAGTCCAGCAGGTGGCTCCGGCGTGCTCGGCAGGTGGTTCTGGCATGTCTGGCAGGTGGTTCCGGCGAGTTGAGCAGCTGGTTCCAGCCTGTCCGTCAGGTTAGGGTTAGGGATAGGGTTAGGGTTACGGTTAGGGTTAGGGTTTAGGGTTTGGGGTTAGGGGTTAGGGTTAGGGGTAGGGTTAGGGTTAGGGTTACGGTTGGGTTAGGGTTTAGGGTTAGGCTTAGGGTTAGGGGATAGGGTTAGGGTTAGGGTTTGGGGATAGGGTTAGGGTTAGGGTTAGGGTTAGGGCCCGGCAGGTGGTTCCGGCGAGCCGAGCAGGTGGCTCCGGCGCGCCCGGCAGGTGCTTCCGCTGCGCCCGGCAGGTGGTTCCGGCGAGGCGAGCATGTGGCTCCGGCGCGCCGGGCAGGTGGTTCCGGCGAGGCGAGCAGCTGGCTCCGGCGCGCTCGGCAGGTGCTTCCGCTGGGCCCGGTTGGTGGTTCCGGCGAGGCGAGCAGGTGGCTCCGGCGCGCTCGGCAGGTGCTTCCGCTGCGCCCGGCAGGTGGTTCCGACGAGGCGAGCAGGTTGTTCCTGCGTGCTCGGCAGGTGGTTCAGTTGGGTCTGTCAGGTGGTTTCGGTCTGTTCGGGGTGTGGTTCCAGCATCTCAGGCACATGGTTCTGGCATGTCTGAGAGGTGGTTCCGGCTGGCCCAACAGGTGTTTCTGGAGTCTCCGCCAAGTGGTTCTGGCGTAGCTGGCAGGTGATGTTGGCGTGACTGGCAGGTGGTTCCAGCCAGCCTGGCAGGTGTTTCCGGAGTGTTCACCAACTGGCTGTGGCGTAGCCGGCAGGTGATTTTGGCGTGTCTGACAGGTGGTTCTGGCGAGTCGAGCAGGTGCTTCCGGCATGCTCGGCAGGTGCTTCCGGTGTCATTGGCATGTGGTTCTGGCATGTCTGAGAGGTGGTTCCGGCATGCCTGACAGGTGATTCCGGAGTGTTCGCCAAGCGGTTCTGGCATAGGCGGCAGGTGATTTTGCCATGTCCAGAATGTGGTTCCAGCGAGTCGAACATGTGGTTCCGGCGTGTCCGGCAGGTGTTTCCGGTCTGTCCAGCAGGTGGTTCTGGGGTGTCCGGCATGAGGTTCTGGCACGTCTGAGAGGTGGTTCCGGCCGGCCCGACATGCGTTTCCGGAGTGTCCGCCACGTGGTTCAGGCACGTCTGAGAGGTGGTTCCAGCATGCCCGGCAGGTTTTCCCGGAGAGTCCTCCAAGTGGTTCTGGCGTAGCCCGCAGGTGATTTTGGTGTGTCCGGCAGGTTGTTCCGTTCTGTCCGATAGGTTGTTCCGGCATGTCCAGCACGTGCTTCTGGCACTTCTGAGAGGTGGTTCTGGCATGCCGGGCAGGTTATTCCGGAGTGTCCGGTAAGTGGTTCTGGTGTAGCCGGCAGTTCATTTTGGCGTGTCTGGCACATGGGTCCTGCGAGTCGAGCAGGTGGTTCCGGCGTGCTCGGCAGGTGGTCCAGGCATGTCCGGCAGGTGGTTCCAGTCTGTCCAGGACGTGGTTCCAGCGTGTCCGGCACGTGGTTCTCTTACGTCTGAGAGGTGGTTCCTGCATGCCTGGAAGGTTATTGCGGATTGTCTGCCACGTGGTTCTCTCATAGCCAGCTGTTGATTTTGGCCTGTCAGGCAGGTGGTTCTGGTGAGTCCAGCAGGTGGCTCCGGCGTGCTCGGCAGGTGGTTCTGGCATGTCTGGCAGGTGGTTCCTGCGAGTTGAGCAGCTGGTTCCAGCCTGTCCGTCAGGTTAGGGTTAGGGATAGGGTTAGGGTTACGGTTAGGGTTAGGGTTTAGGGTTTGGGGTTAGGGGTTAGGGTTAGGGGTAGGGTTAGGGTTAGGGTTACGGTTGGGTTAGGGTTTAGGGTTAGGCTTAGGGTTAGGGGATAGGGTTAGGGTTAGGGTTTGGGGATAGGGTTAGGGTTAGGGTTAGGGTTAGGGCCCGGCAGGTGGTTCCGGCGAGCCGAGCAGGTGGCTCCGGCGCGCCCGGCAGGTGCTTCCGCTGCGCCCGGCAGGTGGTTCCGGCGAGGCGAGCATGTGGCTCCGGCGCGCCGGGCAGGTGGTTCCGGCGAGGCGAGCAGCTGGCTCCGGCGCGCTCGGCAGGTGCTTCCGCTGGGCCCGGTTGGTGGTTCCGGCGAGGCGAGCAGGTGGCTCCGGCGCGCTCGGCAGGTGCTTCCGCTGCGCCCGGCAGGTGGTTCCGACGAGGCGAGCAGGTTGTTCCTGCGTGCTCGGCAGGTGGTTCAGTTGGGTCTGTCAGGTGGTTTCGGTCTGTTCGGGGTGTGGTTCCAGCATCTCAGGCACATGGTTCTGGCACGTCTGAGAGGTGGTTCCGGCTGGCCCAACAGGTGTTTCTGGAGTCTCCGCCAAGTGGTTCTGGCGTAGCTGGCAGGTGATGTTGGCGTGACTGGCAGGTGGTTCCAGCCAGCCCGGCAGGTGTTTCCGGAGTGTTCACCAACTGGCTGTGGCGTAGCCGGCAGGTGATTTTGGCGTGTCTGACAGGTGGTTCTGGCGAGTCGAGCAGGTGATTCCGGCATGCTCGGCAGGTGCTTCCGGTGTCATTGGCATGTGGTTCTGGCATGTCTGAGAGGTGGTTCCGGCATGCCTGACAGGTGATTCCGGAGTGTTCGCCAAGCGGTTCTGGCATAGGCGGCAGGTGATTTTGCCATGTCCAGAATGTGGTTCCAGCGAGTCGAACATGTGGTTCCGGCGTGTCCGGCAGGTGTTTCCGGTCTGTCCAGCAGGTGGTTCTGGGGTGTCCGGCATGAGGTTCTGGCACGTCTGAGAGGTGGTTCCGGCCGGCCCGACATGCGTTTCCGGAGTGTCCGCCACGTGGTTCAGGCACGTCTGAGAGGTGGTTCCAGCATGCCCGGCAGGTTTTCCCGGAGAGTCCTCCAAGTGGTTCTGGCGTAGCCCGCAGGTGATTTTGGTGTGTCCGGCAGGTTGTTCCGTTCTGTCCGATAGGTTGTTCCGGCATGTCCAGCACGTGCTTCTGGCACTTCTGAGAGGTGGTTCTGGCATGCCGGGCAGGTTATTCCGGAGTGTCCGGTAAGTGGTTCTGGTGTAGCCGGCAGTTCATTTTGGCGTGTCTGGCACATGGGTCCTGCGAGTCGAGCAGGTGGTTCCGGCGTGCTCGGCAGGTGGTCCAGGCATGTCCGGCAGGTGGTTCCAGTCTGTCCAGGACGTGGTTCCAGCGTGTCCGGCACGTGGTTCTCTTACGTCTGAGAGGTGGTTCCTGCATGCCTGGAAGGTTATTGCGGATTGTCTGCCACGTGGTTCTCTCATAGCCAGCTGTTGATTTTGGCCTGTCAGGCAGGTGGTTCTGGTGAGTCCAGCAGGTGGCTCCGGCGTGCTCGGCAGGTGGTTCTGGCATGTCTGGCAGGTGGTTCCTGCGAGTTGAGCAGCTGGTTCCAGCCTGTCCGTCAGGTTAGGGTTAGGGATAGGGTTAGGGTTACGGTTAGGGTTAGGGTTTAGGGTTTGGGGTTAGGGGTTAGGGTTAGGGGTAGGGTTAGGGTTAGGGTAACGGTTGGGTTAGGGTTTAGGGTCAGGCTTAGGGTTAGGGGATAGGGTTAGGGTTAGGGTTTGGGGATAGGGTTAGGGTTAGGGTTAGGGTTAGGGCCCGGCAGGTGGTTCCGGCGAGCCGAGCAGGTGGCTCCGGCGCGCCCGGCAGGTGCTTCCGCTGCGCCCGGCAGGTGGTTCCGGCGAGGCGAGCATGTGGCTCCGGCGCGCCGGGCAGGTGGTTCCGGCGAGGCGAGCAGCTGGCTCCGGCGCGCTCGGCAGGTGCTTCCGCTGGGCCCGGTTGGTGGTTCCGGCGAGGCGAGCAGGTGGCTCCGGCGCGCTCGGCTGGTGCTTCCGCTGCGCCCGGCAGGTGGTTCCGACGAGGCGAGCAGGTTGTTCCTGCGTGCTCGGCAGGTGGTTCAGTTGGGTCTGGCAGGTGGTTTCGGTCTGTTCGGGGTGTGGTTCCAGCATCTCAGGCACATGGTTCTGGCACGTCTGAGAGGTGGTTCCGGCTGGCCCAACAGGTGTTTCTGGAGTCTCCGCCAAGTGGTTCTGGCGTAGCTGGCAGGTGATGTTGGCGTGACTGGCAGGTGGTTCCAGCCAGCCCGGCAGGTGTTTCCGGAGTGTTCACCAACTGGCTGTGGCGTAGCCGGCAGGTGATTTTGGCGTGTCTGACAGGTGGTTCTGGCGAGTCGAGCAGGTGATTCCGGCATGCTCGGCAGGTGCTTCCGGTGTCATTGGCATGTGGTTCTGGCATGTCTGAGAGGTGGTTCCGGCATGCCTGACAGGTGATTCCGGAGTGTTCGCCAAGCGGTTCTGGCATAGGCGGCAGGTGATTTTGCCATGTCCAGAATGTGGTTCCAGCGAGTCGAACATGTGGTTCCGGCGTGTCCGGCAGGTGTTTCCGGTCTGTCCAGCAGGTGGTTCTGGGGTGTCCGGCATGAGGTTCTGGCACGTCTGAGAGGTGGTTCCGGCCGGCCCGACATGCGTTTCCGGAGTGTCCGCCACGTGGTTCAGGCACGTCTGAGAGGTGGTTCCAGCATGCCCGGCAGGTTTTCCCGGAGAGTCCTCCAAGTGGTTCTGGCGTAGCCCGCAGGTGATTTTGGTGTGTCCGGCAGGTTGTTCCGTTCTGTCCGATAGGTTGTTCCGGCATGTCCAGCACGTGCTTCTGGCACTTCTGAGAGGTGGTTCTGGCATGCCGGGCAGGTTATTCCGGAGTGTCCGGTAAGTGGTTCTGGTGTAGCCGGCAGTTCATTTTGGCGTGTCTGGCACATGGGTCCTGCGAGTCGAGCAGGTGGTTCCGGCGTGCTCGGCAGGTGGTCCAGGCATGTCCGGCAGGTGGTTCCAGTCTGTCCAGGACGTGGTTCCAGCGTGTCCGGCACGTGGTTCTCTTACGTCTGAGAGGTGGTTCCTGCATGCCTGGAAGGTTATTGCGGATTGTCTGCCACGTGGTTCTCTCATAGCCAGCTGTTGATTTTGGCCTGTCAGGCAGGTGGTTCTGGTGAGTCCAGCAGGTGGCTCCGGCGTGCTCGGCAGGTGGTTCTGGCATGTCTGGCAGGTGGTTCCTGCGAGTTGAGCAGCTGGTTCCAGCCTGTCCGTCAGGTTAGGGTTAGGGATAGGGTTAGGGTTACGGTTAGGGTTAGGGTTTAGGGTTTGGGGTTAGGGGTTAGGGTTAGGGGTAGGGTTAGGGTTAGGGTTACGGTTGGGTTAGGGTTTAGGGTTAGGCTTAGGGTTAGGGGATAGGGTTAGGGTTAGGGTTTGGGGATAGGGTTAGGGTTAGGGTTAGGGTTAGGGCCCGGCAGGTGGTTCCGGCGAGCCGAGCAGGTGGCTCCGGCGCGCCCGGCAGGTGCTTCCGCTGCGCCCGGCAGGTGGTTCCGGCGAGGCGAGCATGTGGCTCCGGCGCGCCGGGCAGGTGGTTCCGGCGAGGCGAGCAGCTGGCTCCGGCGCGCTCGGCAGGTGCTTCCGCTGGGCCCGGTTGGTGGTTCCGGCGAGGCGAGCAGGTGGCTCCGGCGCGCTCGGCTGGTGCTTCCGCTGCGCCCGGCAGGTGGTTCCGACGAGGCGAGCAGGTTGTTCCTGCGTGCTCGGCAGGTGGTTCAGTTGGGTCTGTCAGGTGGTTTCGGTCTGTTCGGGGTGTGGTTCCAGCATCTCAGGCACATGGTTCTGGCACGTCTGAGAGGTGGTTCCGGCTGGCCCAACAGGTGTTTCTGGAGTCTCCGCCAAGTGGTTCTGGCGTAGCTGGCAGGTGATGTTGGCGTGACTGGCAGGTGGTTCCAGCCAGCCCGGCAGGTGTTTCCGGAGTGTTCACCAACTGGCTGTGGCGTAGCCGGCAGGTGATTTTGGCGTGTCTGACAGGTGGTTCTGGCGAGTCGAGCAGGTGATTCCGGCATGCTCGGCAGGTGCTTCCGGTGTCATTGGCATGTGGTTCTGGCATGTCTGAGAGGTGGTTCCGGCATGCCTGACAGGTGATTCCGGAGTGTTCGCCAAGCGGTTCTGGCATAGGCGGCAGGTGATTTTGCCATGTCCAGAATGTGGTTCCAGCGAGTCGAACATGTGGTTCCGGCGTGTCCGGCAGGTGTTTCCGGTCTGTCCAGCAGGTGGTTCTGGGGTGTCCGGCATGAGGTTCTGGCACGTCTGAGAGGTGGTTCCGGCCGGCCCGACATGCGTTTCCGGAGTGTCCGCCACGTGGTTCAGGCACGTCTGAGAGGTGGTTCCAGCATGCCCGGCAGGTTTTCCCGGAGAGTCCTCCAAGTGGTTCTGGCGTAGCCCGCAGGTGATTTTGGTGTGTCCGGCAGGTTGTTCCGTTCTGTCCGATAGGTTGTTCCGGCATGTCCAGCACGTGCTTCTGGCACTTCTGAGAGGTGGTTCTGGCATGCCGGGCAGGTTATTCCGGAGTGTCCGGTAAGTGGTTCTGGTGTAGCCGGCAGTTCATTTTGGCGTGTCTGGCACATGGGTCCTGCGAGTCGAGCAGGTGGTTCCGGCGTGCTCGGCAGGTGGTCCAGGCATGTCCGGCAGGTGGTTCCAGTCTGTCCAGGACGTGGTTCCAGCGTGTCCGGCACGTGGTTCTCTTACGTCTGAGAGGTGGTTCCTGCATGCCTGGAAGGTTATTGCGGATTGTCTGCCACGTGGTTCTCTCATAGCCAGCTGTTGATTTTGGCCTGTCAGGCAGGTGGTTCTGGTGAGTCCAGCAGGTGGCTCCGGCGTGCTCGGCAGGTGGTTCTGGCATGTCTGGCAGGTGGTTCCTGCGAGTTGAGCAGCTGGTTCCAGCCTGTCCGTCAGGTTAGGGTTAGGGATAGGGTTAGGGTTACGGTTAGGGTTAGGGTTTAGGGTTTGGGGTTAGGGGTTAGGGTTAGGGGTAGGGTTAGGGTTAGGGTTACGGTTGGGTTAGGGTTTAGGGTTAGGCTTAGGGTTAGGGGATAGGGTTAGGGTTAGGGTTTGGGGATAGGGTTAGGGTTAGGGTTAGGGTTAGGGCCCGGCAGGTGGTTCCGGCGAGCCGAGCAGGTGGCTCCGGCGCGCCCGGCAGGTGCTTCCGCTGCGCCCGGCAGGTGGTTCCGGCGAGGCGAGCATGTGGCTCCGGCGCGCCGGGCAGGTGGTTCCGGCGAGGCGAGCAGCTGGCTCCGGCGCGCTCGGCAGGTGCTTCCGCTGGGCCCGGTTGGTGGTTCCGGCGAGGCGAGCAGGTGGCTCCGGCGCGCTCGGCTGGTGCTTCCGCTGCGCCCGGCAGGTGGTTCCGACGAGGCGAGCAGGTTGTTCCTGCGTGCTCGGCAGGTGGTTCAGTTGGGTCTGTCAGGTGGTTTCGGTCTGTTCGGGGTGTGGTTCCAGCATCTCAGGCACATGGTTCTGGCACGTCTGAGAGGTGGTTCCGGCTGGCCCAACAGGTGTTTCTGGAGTCTCCGCCAAGTGGTTCTGGCGTAGCTGGCAGGTGATGTTGGCGTGACTGGCAGGTGGTTCCAGCCAGCCCGGCAGGTGTTTCCGGAGTGTTCACCAACTGGCTGTGGCGTAGCCGGCAGGTGATTTTGGCGTGTCTGACAGGTGGTTCTGGCGAGTCGAGCAGGTGATTCCGGCATGCTCGGCAGGTGCTTCCGGTGTCATTGGCATGTGGTTCTGGCATGTCTGAGAGGTGGTTCCGGCATGCCTGACAGGTGATTCCGGAGTGTTCGCCAAGCGGTTCTGGCATAGGCGGCAGGTGATTTTGCCATGTCCAGAATGTGGTTCCAGCGAGTCGAACATGTGGTTCCGGCGTGTCCGGCAGGTGTTTCCGGTCTGTCCAGCAGGTGGTTCTGGGGTGTCCGGCATGAGGTTCTGGCACGTCTGAGAGGTGGTTCCGGCCGGCCCGACATGCGTTTCCGGAGTGTCCGCCACGTGGTTCAGGCACGTCTGAGAGGTGGTTCCAGCATGCCCGGCAGGTTTTCCCGGAGAGTCCTCCAAGTGGTTCTGGCGTAGCCCGCAGGTGATTTTGGTGTGTCCGGCAGGTTGTTCCGTTCTGTCCGATAGGTTGTTCCGGCATGTCCAGCACGTGCTTCTGGCACTTCTGAGAGGTGGTTCTGGCATGCCGGGCAGGTTATTCCGGAGTGTCCGGTAAGTGGTTCTGGTGTAGCCGGCAGTTCATTTTGGCGTGTCTGGCACATGGGTCCTGCGAGTCGAGCAGGTGGTTCCGGCGTGCTCGGCAGGTGGTCCAGGCATGTCCGGCAGGTGGTTCCAGTCTGTCCAGGACGTGGTTCCAGCGTGTCCGGCACGTGGTTCTCTTACGTCTGAGAGGTGGTTCCTGCATGCCTGGCAGGTTATTGCGGATTGTCTGCCAGGTGGTTCTCTCATAGCCAGCTGTTGATTTTGGCCTGTCAGGCAGGTGGTTCTGGTGAGTCCAGCAGGTGGCTCCGGCGTGCTCGGCAGGTGGTTCTGGCATGTCTGGCAGGTGGTTCCTGCGAGTTGAGCAGCTGGTTCCAGCCTGTCCGTCAGGTTAGGGTTAGGGATAGGGTTAGGGTTACGGTTAGGGTTAGGGTTTAGGGTTTGGGGTTAGGGGTTAGGGTTAGGGGTAGGGTTAGGGTTAGGGTTACGGTTGGGTTAGGGTTTAGGGTTAGGCTTAGGGTTAGGGGATAGGGTTAGGGTTAGGGTTTGGGGATAGGGTTAGGGTTAGGGTTAGGGTTAGGGCCCGGCAGGTGGTTCCGGCGAGCCGAGCAGGTGGCTCCGGCGCGCCCGGCAGGTGCTTCCGCTGCGCCCGGCAGGTGGTTCCGGCGAGGCGAGCATGTGGCTCCGGCGCGCCGGGCAGGTGGTTCCGGCGAGGCGAGCAGCTGGCTCCGGCGCGCTCGGCAGGTGCTTCCGCTGGGCCCGGTTGGTGGTTCCGGCGAGGCGAGCAGGTGGCTCCGGCGCGCTCGGCAGGTGCTTCCGCTGCGCCCGGCAGGTGGTTCCGACGAAGCGAGCAGGTTGTTCCTGCGTGCTCGGCAGGTGGTTCAGTTGGGTCTGTCAGGTGGTTTCGGTCTGTTCGGGGTGTGGTTCCAGCATCTCAGGCACATGGTTCTGGCACGTCTGAGAGGTGGTTCCGGCTGGCCCAACAGGTGTTTCTGGAGTCTCCGCCAAGTGGTTCTGGCGTAGCTGGCAGGTGATGTTGGCGTGACTGGCAGGTGGTTCCAGCCAGCCCGGCAGGTGTTTCCGGAGTGTTCACCAACTGGCTGTGGCATAGCCGGCAGGTGATTTTGGCATGTCTGACAGGTGGTTCTGGCGAGTCGAGCAGGTGCTTCCGGCATGCTCGGCAGGTGCTTCCGGTGTCATTGGCATGTGGTTCTGGCATGTCTGAGAGGTGGTTCCGGCATGCCTGACAGGTGATTCCGGAGTGTTCGCCAAGCGGTTCTGGCATAGGCGGCAGGTGATTTTGCCATGTCCAGAATGTGGTTCCAGCGAGTCGAACATGTGGTTCCGGCGTGTCCGGCAGGTGTTTCCGGTCTGTCCAGCAGGTGGTTCTGGGGTGTCCGGCATGAGGTTCTGGCACGTCTGAGAGGTGGTTCCGGCCGGCCCGACATGCGTTTCCGGAGTGTCCGCCATGTGGTTCAGGCACGTCTGAGAGGTGGTTCCAGCATGCCCGGCAGGTTTTCCCGGAGAGTCCTCCAAGTGGTTCTGGCGTAGCCCGCAGGTGATTTTGGTGTGTCCGGCAGGTTGTTCCGTTCTGTCCGATAGGTTGTTCCGGCATGTCCAGCACGTGCTTCTGGCACTTCTGAGAGGTGGTTCTGGCATGCCGGGCAGGTTATTCCGGAGTGTCCGGTAAGTGGTTCTGGTGTAGCCGGCAGTTCATTTTGGCGTGTCTGGCACATGGGTCCTGCGAGTCGAGCAGGTGGTTCCGGCGTGCTCGGCAGGTGGTCCAGGCATGTCCGGCAGGTGGTTCCAGTCTGTCCAGGACGTGGTTCCAGCGTGTCCGGCACGTGGTTCTCTTACGTCTGAGAGGTGGTTCCTGCATGCCTGGCAGGTTATTGCGGATTGTCTGCCAGGTGGTTCTCTCATAGCCAGCTGTTGATTTTGGCCTGTCAGGCAGGTGGTTCTGGTGAGTCCAGCAGGTGGCTCCGGCGTGCTCGGCAGGTGGTTCTGGCATGTCTGGCAGGTGGTTCCGGCGAGTTGAGCAGCTGGTTCCAGCCTGTCCGTCAGGTTAGGGTTAGGGATAGGGTTAGGGTTACGGTTAGGGTTAGGGTTTAGGGTTTGGGGTTAGGGGTTAGGGTTAGGGGTAGGGTTAGGGTTAGGGTTACGGTTGGGTTAGGGTTTAGGGTTAGGCTTAGGGTTAGGGGATAGGGTTAGGGTTAGGGTTTGGGGATAGGGTTAGGGTTAGGGTTAGGGTTAGGGCCCGGCAGGTGGTTCCGGCGAGCCGAGCAGGTGGCTCCGGCGCGCCCGGCAGGTGCTTCCGCTGCGCCCGGCAGGTGGTTCCGGCGAGGCGAGCAGGTGGCTCCGGCGCGCCGGCAGGTGGTTCCGGCGAGGCGAGCAGCTGGCTCCGGCGCGCTCGGCAGGTGCTTCCGCTGGGCCCGGTTGGTGGTTCCGGCGAGGCGAGCAGGTGGCTCCGGCGCGCTCGGCAGGTGCTTCCGCTGCGCCCGGCAGGTGGTTCCGACGAGGCGAGCAGGTTGTTCCTGCGTGCTCGGCAGGTGGTTCAGTTGGGTCTGTCAGGTGGTTTCGGTCTGTTCGGGGTGTGGTTCCAGCATCTCAGGCACATGGTTCTGGCACGTCTGAGAGGTGGTTCCGGCTGGCCCAACAGGTGTTTCTGGAGTCTCCGCCAAGTGGTTCTGGCGTAGCTGGCAGGTGATGTTGGCGTGACTGGCAGGTGGTTCCAGCCAGCCCGGCAGGTGTTTCCGGAGTGTTCACCAACTGGCTGTGGCGTAGCCGGCAGGTGATTTTGGCGTGTCTGACAGGTGGTTCTGGCGAGTCGAGCAGGTGATTCCGGCATGCTCGGCAGGTGCTTCCGGTGTCATTGGCATGTGGTTCTGGCATGTCTGAGAGGTGGTTCCGGCATGCCTGACAGGTGATTCCGGAGTGTTCGCCAAGCGGTTCTGGCATAGGCGGCAGGTGATTTTGCCATGTCCAGAATGTGGTTCCAGCGAGTCGAACATGTGGTTCCGGCGTGTCCGGCAGGTGTTTCCGGTCTGTCCAGCAGGTGGTTCTGGGGTGTCCGGCATGAGGTTCTGGCACGTCTGAGAGGTGGTTCCGGCCGGCCCGACATGCGTTTCCGGAGTGTCCGCCATGTGGTTCAGGCACGTCTGAGAGGTGGTTCCAGCATGCCCGGCAGGTTTTCCCGGAGAGTCCTCCAAGTGGTTCTGGCGTAGCCCGCAGGTGATTTTGGTGTGTCCGGCAGGTTGTTCCGTTCTGTCCGATAGGTTGTTCCGGCATGTCCAGCACGTGCTTCTGGCACTTCTGAGAGGTGGTTCTGGCATGCCGGGCAGGTTATTCCGGAGTGTCCGGTAAGTGGTTCTGGTGTAGCCGGCAGTTCATTTTGGCGTGTCTGGCACATGGGTCCTGCGAGTCGAGCAGGTGGTTCCGGCGTGCTCGGCAGGTGGTCCAGGCATGTCCGGCAGGTGGTTCCAGTCTGTCCAGGACGTGGTTCCAGCGTGTCCGGCACGTGGTTCTCTTACGTCTGAGAGGTGGTTCCTGCATGCCTGGCAGGTTATTGCGGATTGTCTGCCAGGTGGTTCTCTCATAGCCAGCTGTTGATTTTGGCCTGTCAGGCAGGTGGTTCTGGTGAGTCCAGCAGGTGGCTCCGGCGTGCTCGGCAGGTGGTTCTGGCATGTCTGGCAGGTGGTTCCGGCGAGTTGAGCAGCTGGTTCCAGCCTGTCCGTCAGGTTAGGGTTAGGGATAGGGTTAGGGTTACGGTTAGGGTTAGGGTTTAGGGTTTGGGGTTAGGGGTTAGGGTTAGGGGTAGGGTTAGGGTTAGGGTTACGGTTGGGTTAGGGTTTAGGGTTAGGCTTAGGGTTAGGGGATAGGGTTAGGGTTAGGGTTTGGGGATAGGGTTAGGGTTAGGGTTAGGGTTAGGGCCCGGCAGGTGGTTCCGGCGAGCCGAGCAGGTGGCTCCGGCGCGCCCGGCAGGTGCTTCCGCTGCGCCCGGCAGGTGGTTCCGGCGAGGCGAGCAGGTGGCTCCGGCGCGCCGGCAGGTGGTTCCGGCGAGGCGAGCAGCTGGCTCCGGCGCGCTCGGCAGGTGCTTCCGCTGGGCCCGGTTGGTGGTTCCGGCGAGGCGAGCAGGTGGCTCCGGCGCGCTCGGCAGGTGCTTCCGCTGCGCCCGGCAGGTGGTTCCGACGAGGCGAGCAGGTTGTTCCTGCGTGCTCGGCAGGTGGTTCAGTTGGGTCTGTCAGGTGGTTTCGGTCTGTTCGGGGTGTGGTTCCAGCATCTCAGGCACATGGTTCTGGCACGTCTGAGAGGTGGTTCCGGCTGGCCCAACAGGTGTTTCTGGAGTCTCCGCCAAGTGGTTCTGGCGTAGCTGGCAGGTGATGTTGGCGTGACTGGCAGGTGGTTCCAGCCAGCCCGGCAGGTGTTTCCGGAGTGTTCACCAACTGGCTGTGGCGTAGCCGGCAGGTGATTTTGGCGTGTCTGACAGGTGGTTCTGGCGAGTCGAGCAGGTGATTCCGGCATGCTCGGCAGGTGCTTCCGGTGTCATTGGCATGTGGTTCTGGCATGTCTGAGAGGTGGTTCCGGCATGCCTGACAGGTGATTCCGGAGTGTTCGCCAAGCGGTTCTGGCATAGGCGGCAGGTGATTTTGCCATGTCCAGAATGTGGTTCCAGCGAGTCGAACATGTGGTTCCGGCGTGTCCGGCAGGTGTTTCCGGTCTGTCCAGCAGGTGGTTCTGGGGTGTCCGGCATGAGGTTCTGGCACGTCTGAGAGGTGGTTCCGGCCGGCCCGACATGCGTTTCCGGAGTGTCCGCCATGTGGTTCAGGCACGTCTGAGAGGTGGTTCCAGCATGCCCGGCAGGTTTTCCCGGAGAGTCCTCCAAGTGGTTCTGGCGTAGCCCGCAGGTGATTTTGGTGTGTCCGGCAGGTTGTTCCGTTCTGTCCGATAGGTTGTTCCGGCATGTCCAGCACGTGCTTCTGGCACTTCTGAGAGGTGGTTCTGGCATGCCGGGCAGGTTATTCCGGAGTGTCCGGTAAGTGGTTCTGGTGTAGCCGGCAGTTCATTTTGGCGTGTCTGGCACATGGGTCCTGCGAGTCGAGCAGGTGGTTCCGGCGTGCTCGGCAGGTGGTCCAGGCATGTCCGGCAGGTGGTTCCAGTCTGTCCAGGACGTGGTTCCAGCGTGTCCGGCACGTGGTTCTCTTACGTCTGAGAGGTGGTTCCTGCATGCCTGGAAGGTTATTGCGGATTGTCTGCCACGTGGTTCTCTCATAGCCAGCTGTTGATTTTGGCCTGTCAGGCAGGTGGTTCTGGTGAGTCCAGCAGGTGGCTCCGGCGTGCTCGGCAGGTGGTTCTGGCATGTCTGGCAGGTGGTTCCTGCGAGTTGAGCAGCTGGTTCCAGCCTGTCCGTCAGGTTAGGGTTAGGGATAGGGTTAGGGTTACGGTTAGGGTTAGGGTTTAGGGTTTGGGGTTAGGGGTTAGGGTTAGGGGTAGGGTTAGGGTTAGGGTTACGGTTGGGTTAGGGTTTAGGGTTAGGCTTAGGGTTAGGGGATAGGGTTAGGGTTAGGGTTTGGGGATAGGGTTAGGGTTAGGGTTAGGGTTAGGGCCCGGCAGGTGGTTCCGGCGAGCCGAGCAGGTGGCTCCGGCGCGCCCGGCAGGTGCTTCCGCTGCGCCCGGCAGGTGGTTCCGGCGAGGCGAGCAGGTGGCTCCGGCGCGCCGGCAGGTGGTTCCGGCGAGGCGAGCAGCTGGCTCCGGCGCGCTCGGCAGGTGCTTCCGCTGGGCCCGGTTGGTGGTTCCGGCGAGGCGAGCAGGTGGCTCCGGCGCGCTCGGCAGGTGCTTCCGCTGCGCCCGGCAGGTGGTTCCGACGAAGCGAGCAGGTTGTTCCTGCGTGCTCGGCAGGTGGTTCAGTTGGGTCTGTCAGGTGGTTTCGGTCTGTTCGGGGTGTGGTTCCAGCATCTCAGGCACATGGTTCTGGCACGTCTGAGAGGTGGTTCCGGCTGGCCCAACAGGTGTTTCTGGAGTCTCCGCCAAGTGGTTCTGGCGTAGCTGGCAGGTGATGTTGGCGTGACTGGCAGGTGGTTCCAGCCAGCCCGGCAGGTGTTTCCGGAGTGTTCACCAACTGGCTGTGGCATAGCCGGCAGGTGATTTTGGCATGTCTGACAGGTGGTTCTGGCGAGTCGAGCAGGTGCTTCCGGCATGCTCGGCAGGTGCTTCCGGTGTCATTGGCATGTGGTTCTGGCATGTCTGAGAGGTGGTTCCGGCATGCCTGACAGGTGATTCCGGAGTGTTCGCCAAGCGGTTCTGGCATAGGCGGCAGGTGATTTTGCCATGTCCAGAATGTGGTTCCAGCGAGTCGAACATGTGGTTCCGGCGTGTCCGGCAGGTGTTTCCGGTCTGTCCAGCAGGTGGTTCTGGGGTGTCCGGCATGAGGTTCTGGCACGTCTGAGAGGTGGTTCCGGCCGGCCCGACATGCGTTTCCGGAGTGTCCGCCATGTGGTTCAGGCACGTCTGAGAGGTGGTTCCAGCATGCCCGGCAGGTTTTCCCGGAGAGTCCTCCAAGTGGTTCTGGCGTAGCCCGCAGGTGATTTTGGTGTGTCCGGCAGGTTGTTCCGTTCTGTCCGATAGGTTGTTCCGGCATGTCCAGCACGTGCTTCTGGCACTTCTGAGAGGTGGTTCTGGCATGCCGGGCAGGTTATTCCGGAGTGTCCGGTAAGTGGTTCTGGTGTAGCCGGCAGTTCATTTTGGCGTGTCTGGCACATGGGTCCTGCGAGTCGAGCAGGTGGTTCCGGCGTGCTCGGCAGGTGGTCCAGGCATGTCCGGCAGGTGGTTCCAGTCTGTCCAGGACGTGGTTCCAGCGTGTCCGGCACGTGGTTCTCTTACGTCTGAGAGGTGGTTCCTGCATGCCTGGCAGGTTATTGCGGATTGTCTGCCAGGTGGTTCTCTCATAGCCAGCTGTTGATTTTGGCCTGTCAGGCAGGTGGTTCTGGTGAGTCCAGCAGGTGGCTCCGGCGTGCTCGGCAGGTGGTTCTGGCATGTCTGGCAGGTGGTTCCGGCGAGTTGAGCAGCTGGTTCCAGCCTGTCCGTCAGGTTAGGGTTAGGGATAGGGTTAGGGTTACGGTTAGGGTTAGGGTTTAGGGTTTGGGGTTAGGGGTTAGGGTTAGGGGTAGGGTTAGGGTTAGGGTTACGGTTGGGTTAGGGTTTAGGGTTAGGCTTAGGGTTAGGGGATAGGGTTAGGGTTAGGGTTTGGGGATAGGGTTAGGGTTAGGGTTAGGGTTAGGGCCCGGCAGGTGGTTCCGGCGAGCCGAGCAGGTGGCTCCGGCGCGCCCGGCAGGTGCTTCCGCTGCGCCCGGCAGGTGGTTCCGGCGAGGCGAGCAGGTGGCTCCGGCGCGCCGGCAGGTGGTTCCGGCGAGGCGAGCAGCTGGCTCCGGCGCGCTCGGCAGGTGCTTCCGCTGGGCCCGGTTGGTGGTTCCGGCGAGGCGAGCAGGTGGCTCCGGCGCGCTCGGCAGGTGCTTCCGCTGCGCCCGGCAGGTGGTTCCGACGAGGCGAGCAGGTTGTTCCTGCGTGCTCGGCAGGTGGTTCAGTTGGGTCTGTCAGGTGGTTTCGGTCTGTTCGGGGTGTGGTTCCAGCATCTCAGGCACATGGTTCTGGCACGTCTGAGAGGTGGTTCCGGCTGGCCCAACAGGTGTTTCTGGAGTCTCCGCCAAGTGGTTCTGGCGTAGCTGGCAGGTGATGTTGGCGTGACTGGCAGGTGGTTCCAGCCAGCCCGGCAGGTGTTTCCGGAGTGTTCACCAACTGGCTGTGGCGTAGCCGGCAGGTGATTTTGGCGTGTCTGACAGGTGGTTCTGGCGAGTCGAGCAGGTGATTCCGGCATGCTCGGCAGGTGCTTCCGGTGTCATTGGCATGTGGTTCTGGCATGTCTGAGAGGTGGTTCCGGCATGCCTGACAGGTGATTCCGGAGTGTTCGCCAAGCGGTTCTGGCATAGGCGGCAGGTGATTTTGCCATGTCCAGAATGTGGTTCCAGCGAGTCGAACATGTGGTTCCGGCGTGTCCGGCAGGTGTTTCCGGTCTGTCCAGCAGGTGGTTCTGGGGTGTCCGGCATGAGGTTCTGGCACGTCTGAGAGGTGGTTCCGGCCGGCCCGACATGCGTTTCCGGAGTGTCCGCCACGTGGTTCAGGCACGTCTGAGAGGTGGTTCCAGCATGCCCGGCAGGTTTTCCCGGAGAGTCCTCCAAGTGGTTCTGGCGTAGCCCGCAGGTGATTTTGGTGTGTCCGGCAGGTTGTTCCGTTCTGTCCGATAGGTTGTTCCGGCATGTCCAGCACGTGCTTCTGGCACTTCTGAGAGGTGGTTCTGGCATGCCGGGCAGGTTATTCCGGAGTGTCCGGTAAGTGGTTCTGGTGTAGCCGGCAGTTCATTTTGGCGTGTCTGGCACATGGGTCCTGCGAGTCGAGCAGGTGGTTCCGGCGTGCTCGGCAGGTGGTCCAGGCATGTCCGGCAGGTGGTTCCAGTCTGTCCAGGACGTGGTTCCAGCGTGTCCGGCACGTGGTTCTCTTACGTCTGAGAGGTGGTTCCTGCATGCCTGGCAGGTTATTGCGGATTGTCTGCCAGGTGGTTCTCTCATAGCCAGCTGTTGATTTTGGCCTGTCAGGCAGGTGGTTCTGGTGAGTCCAGCAGGTGGCTCCGGCGTGCTCGGCAGGTGGTTCTGGCATGTCTGGCAGGTGGTTCCTGCGAGTTGAGCAGCTGGTTCCAGCCTGTCCGTCAGGTTAGGGTTAGGGATAGGGTTAGGGTTACGGTTAGGGTTAGGGTTTAGGGTTTGGGGTTAGGGGTTAGGGTTAGGGGTAGGGTTAGGGTTAGGGTTACGGTTGGGTTAGGGTTTAGGGTTAGGCTTAGGGTTAGGGGATAGGGTTAGGGTTAGGGTTTGGGGATAGGGTTAGGGTTAGGGTTAGGGTTAGGGCCCGGCAGGTGGTTCCGGCGAGCCGAGCAGGTGGCTCCGGCGCGCCCGGCAGGTGCTTCCGCTGCGCCCGGCAGGTGGTTCCGGCGAGGCGAGCAGGTGGCTCCGGCGCGCCGGGCAGGTGGTTCCGGCGAGGCGAGCAGCTGGCTCCGGCGCGCTCGGCAGGTGCTTCCGCTGGGCCCGGTTGGTGGTTCCGGCGAGGCGAGCAGGTGGCTCCGGCGCGCTCGGCAGGTGCTTCCGCTGCGCCCGGCAGGTGGTTCCGACGAGGCGAGCAGGTTGTTCCTGCGTGCTCGGCAGGTGGTTCAGTTGGGTCTGTCAGGTGGTTTCGGTCTGTTCGGGGTGTGGTTCCAGCATCTCAGGCACATGGTTCTGGCACGTCTGAGAGGTGGTTCCGTCTGGCCCAACAGGTGTTTCTGGAGTCTCCGCCAAGTGGTTCTGGCGTAGCTGGCAGGTGATGTTGGCGTGACTGGCAGGTGGTTCCAGCCAGCCCGGCAGGTGTTTCCGGAGTGTTCACCAACTGGCTGTGGCGTAGCCGGCAGGTGATTTTGGCGTGTCCGACAGGTGGTTCTGGCGAGTCGAGCAGGTGCTTCCGGCATGCTCGGCAGGTGCTTCCGGTGTCATTGGCATGTGGTTCTGGCATGTCTGAGAGGTGGTTCCGGCATGCCTGACAGGTGATTCCGGAGTGTTCGCCAAGCGGTTCTGGCATAGGCGGCAGGTGATTTTGCCATGTCCAGAATGTGGTTCCAGCGAGTCGAACATGTGGTTCCGGCGTGTCCGGCAGGTGTTTCCGGTCTGTCCAGCAGGTGGTTCTGGGGTGTCCGGCATGAGGTTCTGGCACGTCTGAGAGGTGTTTCCGGCCGGCCCGACATGCGTTTCCGGAGTGTCCGCCACGTAGTTCAGGCACGTCTGAGAGGTGGTTCCAGCATGCCCGGCAGGTTTTCCCGGAGAGTCCTCCAAGTGGTTCTGGCGTAGCCCGCAGGTGATTTTGGTGTGTCCGGCAGGTTGTTCCGTTCTGTCCGATAGGTTGTTCCGGCATGTCCAGCACGTGCTTCTGGCACTTCTGAGAGGTGGTTCTGGCATGCCGGGCAGGTTATTCCGGAGTGTCCGGTAAGTGGTTCTGGTGTAGCCGGCAGTTCATTTTGGCGTGTCTGGCACATGGGTCCTGCGAGTCGAGCAGGTGGTTCCGGCGTGCTCGGCAGGTGGTCCAGGCATGTCCGGCAGGTGGTTCCAGTCTGTCCAGGACGTGGTTCCAGCGTGTCCGGCACGTGGTTCTCTTACGTCTGAGAGGTGGTTCCTGCATGCCTGGCAGGTTATTGCGGATTGTCTGCCAGGTGGTTCTCTCATAGCCAGCTGTTGATTTTGGCCTGTCAGGCAGGTGGTTGTGGTGAGTCCAGCAGGTGGCTCCGGCGTGCTCGGCAGGTGGTTCTGGCATGTCTGGCAGGTGGTTCCGGCGAGTTGAGCAGCTGGTTCCAGCCTGTCCGTCAGGTTAGGGTTAGGGATAGGGTTAGGGTTACGGTTAGGGTTAGGGTTTAGGGTTTGGGGTTAGGGGTTAGGGTTAGGGGTAGGGTTAGGGTTAGGGTTACGGTTGGGATAGGGTTTAGGGTTAGGCTTAGGGTTAGGGGATAGGGTTAGGGTTAGGGTTTGGGGATAGGGTTAGGGTTAGGGTTAGGGTTAGGGCCCGGCAGGTGGTTCCGGCGAGCCGAGAAGGTGGCTCCGGCGCGCCCGGCAGGTGCTTCCGCTGCGCCCAGCAGGTGGTTCCGGCGAGGCGAGCAGGTTTCTCCGGCGCGCCGGGCAGGTGGTTCTGGCGAGGCGAGCAGCTGGCTCCGGCGCGCTCGGCAGGTGCTTCCGCTGGGCCCGGTTGGTGGTTCCGGCGAGGCGAGCAGGTGGCTCCGGCGCGCTCGGCTGGTGCTTCCGCTGCGCCCGGCAGGTGGTTCCGACGAGGCGAGCAGGTTGTTCCTGCGTGCTCGGCAGGTGGTTCAGTTGGGTCTGTCAGGTGGTTTCGGTCTGTTCGGGGTGTGGTTCCAGCATCTCAGGCACATGGTTCTGGCACGTCTGAGAGGTGGTTCCGGCTGGCCCAACAGGTGTTTCTGGAGTCTCCGCCAAGTGGTTCTGGCGTAGCTGGCAGGTGATGTTGGCGTGACTGGCAGGTGGTTCCAGCCAGCCCGGCAGGTGTTTCCGGAGTGTTCACCAACTGGCTGTGGCGTAGCCGGCAGGTGATTTTGGCATGTCTGACAGGTGGTTCTGGCGAGTCGAGCAGGTGCTTCCGGCATGCTCGGCAGGTGCTTCCGGTGTCATTGGCATGTGGTTCTGGCATGTCTGAGAGGTGGTTCCGGCATGCCTGACAGGTGATTCCGGAGTGTTCGCCAAGCGGTTCTGGCATAGGCGGCAGGTGATTTTGCCATGTCCAGAATGTGGTTCCAGCGAGTCGAACATGTGGTTCCGGCGTGTCCGGCAGGTGTTTCCGGTCTGTCCAGCAGGTGGTTCTGGGGTGTCCGGCATGAGGTTCTGGCACGTCTGAGAGGTGTTTCCGGCCGGCCCGACATGCGTTTCCGGAGTGTCCGCCACGTAGTTCAGGCACGTCTGAGAGGTGGTTCCAGCATGCCCGGCAGGTTTTCCCGGAGAGTCCTCCAAGTGGTTCTGGCGTAGCCCGCAGGTGATTTTGGTGTGTCCGGCAGGTTGTTCCGTTCTGTCCGATAGGTTGTTCCGGCATGTCCAGCACGTGCTTCTGGCACTTCTGAGAGGTGGTTCTGGCATGCCGGGCAGGTTATTCCGGAGTGTCCGGTAAGTGGTTCTGGTGTAGCCGGCAGTTCATTTTGGCGTGTCTGGCACATGGGTCCTGCGAGTCGAGCAGGTGGTTCCGGCGTGCTCGGCAGGTGGTCCAGGCATGTCCGGCAGGTGGTTCCAGTCTGTCCAGGACGTGGTTCCAGCGTGTCCGGCACGTGGTTCTCTTATGTCTGAGAGGTGGTTCCTGCATGCCTGGCAGGTTATTGCGGATTGTCTGCCAGGTGGTTCTCTCATAGCCAGCTGTTGATTTTGGCCTGTCAGGCAGGTGGTTCTGGTGAGTCCAGCAGGTGGCTCCGGCGTGCTCGGCAGGTGGTTCTGGCATGTCTGGCAGGTGGTTCCTGCGAGTTGAGCAGCTGGTTCCAGCCTGTCCGTCAGGTTAGGGTTAGGGATAGGGTTAGGGTTACGGTTAGGGTTAGGGTTTAGGGTTTGGGGTTAGGGGTTAGGGTTAGGGGTAGGGTTAGGGTTAGGGTTACGGTTGGGTTAGGGTTTAGGGTTAGGCTTAGGGTTAGGGGATAGGGTTAGGGTTAGGGTTTGGGGATAGGGTTAGGGTTAGGGTTAGGGTTAGGGCCCGGCAGGTGGTTCCGGCGAGCCGAGAAGGTGGCTCCGGCGCGCCCGGCAGGTGCTTCCGCTGCGCCCAGCAGGTGGTTCCGGCGAGGCGAGCAGGTTTCTCCGGCGCGCCGGGCAGGTGGTTCTGGCGAGGCGAGCAGCTGGCTCCGGCGCGCTCGGCAGGTGCTTCCGCTGGGCCCGGTTGGTGGTTCCGGCGAGGCGAGCAGGTGGCTCCGGCGCGCTCGGCTGGTGCTTCCGCTGCGCCCGGCAGGTGGTTCCGACGAGGCGAGCAGGTTGTTCCTGCGTGCTCGGCAGGTGGTTCAGTTGGGTCTGTCAGGTGGTTTCGGTCTGTTCGGGGTGTGGTTCCAGCATCTCAGGCACATGGTTCTGGCACGTCTGAGAGGTGGTTCCGTCTGGCCCAACAGGTGTTTCTGGAGTCTCCGCCAAGTGGTTCTGGCGTAGCTGGCAGGTGATGTTGGCGTGACTGGCAGGTGGTTCCAGCCAGCCCGGCAGGTGTTTCCGGAGTGTTCACCAACTGGCTGTGGCGTAGCCGGCAGGTGATTTTGGCGTGTCCGACAGGTGGTTCTGGCGAGTCGAGCAGGTGCTTCCGGCATGCTCGGCAGGTGCTTCCGGTGTCATTGGCATGTGGTTCTGGCATGTCTGAGAGGTGGTTCCGGCATGCCTGACAGGTGATTCCGGAGTGTTCGCCAAGCGGTTCTGGCATAGGCGGCAGGTGATTTTGCCATGTCCAGAATGTGGTTCCAGCGAGTCGAACATGTGGTTCCGGCGTGTCCGGCAGGTGTTTCCGGTCTGTCCAGCAGGTGGTTCTGGGGTGTCCGGCATGAGGTTCTGGCACGTCTGAGAGGTGTTTCCGGCCGGCCCGACATGCGTTTCCGGAGTGTCCGCCACGTAGTTCAGGCACGTCTGAGAGGTGGTTCCAGCATGCCCGGCAGGTTTTCCCGGAGAGTCCTCCAAGTGGTTCTGGCGTAGCCCGCAGGTGATTTTGGTGTGTCCGGCAGGTTGTTCCGTTCTGTCCGATAGGTTGTTCCGGCATGTCCAGCACGTGCTTCTGGCACTTCTGAGAGGTGGTTCTGGCATGCCGGGCAGGTTATTCCGGAGTGTCCGGTAAGTGGTTCTGGTGTAGCCGGCAGTTCATTTTGGCGTGTCTGGCACATGGGTCCTGCGAGTCGAGCAGGTGGTTCCGGCGTGCTCGGCAGGTGGTCCAGGCATGTCCGGCAGGTGGTTCCAGTCTGTCCAGGACGTGGTTCCAGCGTGTCCGGCACGTGGTTCTCTTACGTCTGAGAGGTGGTTCCTGCATGCCTGGCAGGTTATTGCGGATTGTCTGCCAGGTGGTTCTCTCATAGCCAGCTGTTGATTTTGGCCTGTCAGGCAGGTGGTTGTGGTGAGTCCAGCAGGTGGCTCCGGCGTGCTCGGCAGGTGGTTCTGGCATGTCTGGCAGGTGGTTCCTGCGAGTTGAGCAGCTGGTTCCAGCCTGTCCGTCAGGTTAGGGTTAGGGATAGGGTTAGGGTTACGGTTAGGGTTAGGGTTTAGGGTTTGGGGTTAGGGGTTAGGGTTAGGGGTAGGGTTAGGGTTAGGGTTACGGTTGGGTTAGGGTTTAGGGTTAGGCTTAGGGTTAGGGGATAGGGTTAGGGTTAGGGTTTGGGGATAGGGTTAGGGTTAGGGTTAGGGTTAGGGCCCGGCAGGTGGTTCCGGCGAGCCGAGCAGGTGGCTCCGGCGCGCCCGGCAGGTGCTTCCGCTGCGCCCGGCAGGTGGTTCCGGCGAGGCGAGCAGGTGGCTCCGGCGCGCCGGGCAGGTGGTTCCGGCGAGGCGAGCAGCTGGCTCCGGCGCACTCGGCAGGTGCTTCCGCTGGGCCCGGTTGGTGGTTCCGGCGAGGCGAGCAGGTGGCTCCGGCGCGCTCGGCAGGTGCTTCCGCTGCGCCCGGCAGGTGGTTCCGACGAGGCGAGCAGGTTGTTCCTGCGTGCTCGGCAGGTGGTTCAGTTGGGTCTGTCAGGTGGTTTCGGTCTGTTCGGGGTGTGGTTCCAGCATCTCAGGCACATGGTTCTGGCACGTCTGAGAGGTGGTTCCGTCTGGCCCAACAGGTGTTTCTGGAGTCTCCGCCAAGTGGTTCTGGCGTAGCTGGCAGGTGATGTTGGCGTGACTGGCAGGTGGTTCCAGCCAGCCCGGCAGGTGTTTCCGGAGTGTTCACCAACTGGCTGTGGCGTAGCCGGCAGGTGATTTTGGCGTGTCCGACAGGTGGTTCTGGCGAGTCGAGCAGGTGCTTCCGGCATGCTCGGCAGGTGCTTCCGGTGTCATTGGCATGTGGTTCTGGCATGTCTGAGAGGTGGTTCCGGCATGCCTGACAGGTGATTCCGGAGTGTTCGCCAAGCGGTTCTGGCATAGGCGGCAGGTGATTTTGCCATGTCCAGAATGTGGTTCCAGCGAGTCGAACATGTGGTTCCGGCGTGTCCGGCAGGTGTTTCCGGTCTGTCCAGCAGGTGGTTCTGGGGTGTCCGGCATGAGGTTCTGGCACGTCTGAGAGGTGTTTCCGGCCGGCCCGACATGCGTTTCCGGAGTGTCCGCCACGTAGTTCAGGCACGTCTGAGAGGTGGTTCCAGCATGCCCGGCAGGTTTTCCCGGAGAGTCCTCCAAGTGGTTCTGGCGTAGCCCGCAGGTGATTTTGGTGTGTCCGGCAGGTTGTTCCGTTCTGTCCGATAGGTTGTTCCGGCATGTCCAGCACGTGCTTCTGGCACTTCTGAGAGGTGGTTCTGGCATGCCGGGCAGGTTATTCCGGAGTGTCCGGTAAGTGGTTCTGGTGTAGCCGGCAGTTCATTTTGGCGTGTCTGGCACATGGGTCCTGCGAGTCGAGCAGGTGGTTCCGGCGTGCTCGGCAGGTGGTCCAGGCATGTCCGGCAGGTGGTTCCAGTCTGTCCAGGACGTGGTTCCAGCGTGTCCGGCACGTGGTTCTCTTACGTCTGAGAGGTGGTTCCTGCATGCCTGGCAGGTTATTGCGGATTGTCTGCCAGGTGGTTCTCTCATAGCCAGCTGTTGATTTTGGCCTGTCAGGCAGGTGGTTGTGGTGAGTCCAGCAGGTGGCTCCGGCGTGCTCGGCAGGTGGTTCTGGCATGTCTGGCAGGTGGTTCCGGCGAGTTGAGCAGCTGGTTCCAGCCTGTCCGTCAGGTTAGGGTTAGGGATAGGGTTAGGGTTACGGTTAGGGTTAGGGTTTAGGGTTTGGGGTTAGGGGTTAGGGTTAGGGGTAGGGTTAGGGTTAGGGTTACGGTTGGGATAGGGTTTAGGGTTAGGCTTAGGGTTAGGGGATAGGGTTAGGGTTAGGGTTTGGGGATAGGGTTAGGGTTAGGGTTAGGGTTAGGGCCCGGCAGGTGGTTCCGGCGAGCCGAGAAGGTGGCTCCGGCGCGCCCGGCAGGTGCTTCCGCTGCGCCCAGCAGGTGGTTCCGGCGAGGCGAGCAGGTTTCTCCGGCGCGCCGGGCAGGTGGTTCTGGCGAGGCGAGCAGCTGGCTCCGGCGCGCTCGGCAGGTGCTTCCGCTGGGCCCGGTTGGTGGTTCCGGCGAGGCGAGCAGGTGGCTCCGGCGCGCTCGGCTGGTGCTTCCGCTGCGCCCGGCAGGTGGTTCCGACGAGGCGAGCAGGTTGTTCCTGCGTGCTCGGCAGGTGGTTCAGTTGGGTCTGTCAGGTGGTTTCGGTCTGTTCGGGGTGTGGTTCCAGCATCTCAGGCACATGGTTCTGGCACGTCTGAGAGGTGGTTCCGTCTGGCCCAACAGGTGTTTCTGGAGTCTCCGCCAAGTGGTTCTGGCGTAGCTGGCAGGTGATGTTGGCGTGACTGGCAGGTGGTTCCAGCCAGCCCGGCAGGTGTTTCCGGAGTGTTCACCAACTGGCTGTGGCGTAGCCGGCAGGTGATTTTGGCGTGTCCGACAGGTGGTTCTGGCGAGTCGAGCAGGTGCTTCCGGCATGCTCGGCAGGTGCTTCCGGTGTCATTGGCATGTGGTTCTGGCATGTCTGAGAGGTGGTTCCGCCATGCCTGACAGGTGATTCCGGAGTGTTCGCCAAGCGGTTCTGTCATAGGCGGAAGGTGATTTTGCCATGTCCAGAATGTGGTTCCAGCGAGTCGAACATGTGGTTCCGGCGTGTCCGGCAGGTGTTTCCGGTCTGTCCAGCAGGTGGTTCTGGGGTGTCCGGCATGAGGTTCTGGCACGTCTGAGAGGTGTTTCCGGCCGGCCCGACATGCGTTTCCGGAGTGTCCGCCACGTAGTTCAGGCACGTCTGAGAGGTGGTTCCAGCATGCCCGGCAGGTTTTCCCGGAGAGTCCTCCAAGTGGTTCTGGCGTAGCCCGCAGGTGATTTTGGTGTGTCCGGCAGGTTGTTCCGTTCTGTCCGATAGGTTGTTCCGGCATGTCCAGCACGTGCTTCTGGCACTTCTGAGAGGTGGTTCTGGCATGCCGGGCAGGTTATTCCGGAGTGTCCGGTAAGTGGTTCTGGTGTAGCCGGCAGTTCATTTTGGCGTGTCTGGCACATGGGTCCTGCGAGTCGAGCAGGTGGTTCCGGCGTGCTCGGCAGGTGGTCCAGGCATGTCCGGCAGGTGGTTCCAGTCTGTCCAGGACGTGGTTCCAGCGTGTCCGGCACGTGGTTCTCTTACGTCTGAGAGGTGGTTCCTGCATGCCTGGCAGGTTATTGCGGATTGTCTGCCAGGTGGTTCTCTCATAGCCAGCTGTTGATTTTGGCCTGTCAGGCAGGTGGTTCTGGTGAGTCCAGCAGGTGGCTCCGGCGTGCTCGGCAGGTGGTTCTGGCATGTCTGGCAGGTGGTTCCGGCGAGTTGAGCAGCTGGTTCCAGCCTGTCCGTCAGGTTAGGGTTAGGGATAGGGTTAGGGTTACGGTTAGGGTTAGGGTTTAGGGTTTGGGGTTAGGGGTTAGGGTTAGGGGTAGGGTTAGGGTTAGGGTTACGGTTGGGATAGGGTTTAGGGTTAGGCTTAGGGTTAGGGGATAGGGTTAGGGTTAGGGTTTGGGGATAGGGTTAGGGTTAGGGTTAGGGTTAGGGCCCGGCAGGTGGTTCCGGCGAGCCGAGAAGGTGGCTCCGGCGCGCCCGGCAGGTGCTTCCGCTGCGCCCAGCAGGTGGTTCCGGCGAGGCGAGCAGGTTTCTCCGGCGCGCCGGGCAGGTGGTTCTGGCGAGGCGAGCAGCTGGCTCCGGCGCGCTCGGCAGGTGCTTCCGCTGGGCCCGGTTGGTGGTTCCGGCGAGGCGAGCAGGTGGCTCCGGCGCGCTCGGCTGGTGCTTCCGCTGCGCCCGGCAGGTGGTTCCGACGAGGCGAGCAGGTTGTTCCTGCGTGCTCGGCAGGTGGTTCAGTTGGGTCTGTCAGGTGGTTTCGGTCTGTTCGGGGTGTGGTTCCAGCATCTCAGGCACATGGTTCTGGCACGTCTGAGAGGTGGTTCCGGCTGGCCCAACAGGTGTTTCTGGAGTCTCCGCCAAGTGGTTCTGGCGTAGCTGGCAGGTGATGTTGGCGTGACTGGCAGGTGGTTCCAGCCAGCCCGGCAGGTGTTTCCGGAGTGTTCACCAACTGGCTGTGGCGTAGCCGGCAGGTGATTTTGGCATGTCTGACAGGTGGTTCTGGCGAGTCGAGCAGGTGCTTCCGGCATGCTCGGCAGGTGCTTCCGGTGTCATTGGCATGTGGTTCTGGCATGTCTGAGAGGTGGTTCCGGCATGCCTGACAGGTGATTCCGGAGTGTTCGCCAAGCGGTTCTGGCATAGGCGGCAGGTGATTTTGCCATGTCCAGAATGTGGTTCCAGCGAGTCGAACATGTGGTTCCGGCGTGTCCGGCAGGTGTTTCCGGTCTGTCCAGCAGGTGGTTCTGGGGTGTCCGGCATGAGGTTCTGGCACGTCTGAGAGGTGTTTCCGGCCGGCCCGACATGCGTTTCCGGAGTGTCCGCCACGTAGTTCAGGCACGTCTGAGAGGTGGTTCCAGCATGCCCGGCAGGTTTTCCCGGAGAGTCCTCCAAGTGGTTCTGGCGTAGCCCGCAGGTGATTTTGGTGTGTCCGGCAGGTTGTTCCGTTCTGTCCGATAGGTTGTTCCGGCATGTCCAGCACGTGCTTCTGGCACTTCTGAGAGGTGGTTCTGGCATGCCGGGCAGGTTATTCCGGAGTGTCCGGTAAGTGGTTCTGGTGTAGCCGGCAGTTCATTTTGGCGTGTCTGGCACATGGGTCCTGCGAGTCGAGCAGGTGGTTCCGGCGTGCTCGGCAGGTGGTCCAGGCATGTCCGGCAGGTGGTTCCAGTCTGTCCAGGACGTGGTTCCAGCGTGTCCGGCACGTGGTTCTCTTACGTCTGAGAGGTGGTTCCTGCATGCCTGGCAGGTTATTGCGGATTGCCTGCCAGGTGGTTCTCTCATAGCCAGCTGTTGATTTTGGCCTGTCAGGCAGGTGGTTCTGGTGAGTCCAGCAGGTGGCTCCGGCGTGCTCGGCAGGTGGTTCTGGCATGTCTGGCAGGTGGTTCCGGCGAGTTGAGCAGCTGGTTCCAGCCTGTCCGTCAGGTTAGGGTTAGGGATAGGGTTAGGGTTACGGTTAGGGTTAGGGTTTAGGGTTTGGGGTTAGGGGTTAGGGTTAGGGGTAGGGTTAGGGTTAGGGTTACGGTTGGGTTAGGGTTTAGGGTTAGGCTTAGGGTTAGGGGTTAGGGTTAGGGTTAGGGTTTGGGGATAGGGTTAGGGTTAGGGTTAGGGTTAGGGCCCGGCAGGTGGTTCCGGCGAGCCGAGCAGGTGGCTCCGGCGCGCCCGGCAGGTGCTTCCGCTGCGCCCGGCAGGTGGTTCCGGCGAGGCGAGCAGGTGGCTCCGGCGCGCCGGGCAGGTGGTTCCGGCGAGGCGAGCAGCTGGCTCCGGCGCGCTCGGCAGGTGCTTCCGCTGGGCCCGGTTGGTGGTTCCGGCGAGGCGAGCAGGTGGCTCCGGCGCGCTCGGCAGGTGCTTCCGCTGCGCCCGGCAGGTGGTTCCGACGAGGCGAGCAGGTTGTTCCTGCGTGCTCGGCAGGTGGTTCAGTTGGGTCTGTCAGGTGGTTTCGGTCTGTTCGGGGTGTGGTTCCAGCATCTCAGGCACATGGTTCTGGCACGTCTGAGAGGTGGTTCCGGCTGGCCCAACAGGTGTTTCTGGAGTCTCCGCCAAGTGGTTCTGGCGTAGCTGGCAGGTGATGTTGGCGTGACTGGCAGGTGGTTCCAGCCAGCCCGGCAGGTGTTTCCGGAGTGTTCACCAACTGGCTGTGGCGTAGCCGGCAGGTGATTTTGGCGTGTCCGACAGGTGGTTCTGGCGAGTCGAGCAGGTGCTTCCGGCATGCTCGGCAGGTGCTTCCGGTGTCATTGGCATGTGGTTCTGGCATGTCTGAGAGGTGGTTCCGGCATGCCTGACAGGTGATTCCGGAGTGTTCGCCAAGCGGTTCTGGCATAGGCGGCAGGTGATTTTGCCATGTCCAGAATGTGGTTCCAGCGAGTCGAACATGTGGTTCCGGCGTGTCCGGCAGGTGTTTCCGGTCTGTCCAGCAGGTGGTTCTGGGGTGTCCGGCATGAGGTTCTGGCACGTCTGAGAGGTGGTTCCGGCCGGCCCGACATGCGTTTCCGGAGTGTCCGCCACGTAGTTCAGGCACGTCTGAGAGGTGGTTCCAGCATGCCCGGCAGGTTTTCCCGGAGAGTCCTCCAAGTGGTTCTGGCGTAGCCCGCAGGTGATTTTGGTGTGTCCGGCAGGTTGTTCCGTTCTGTCCGATAGGTTGTTCCGGCATGTCCAGCACGTGCTTCTGGCACTTCTGAGAGGTGGTTCTGGCATGCCGGGCAGGTTATTCCGGAGTGTCCGGTAAGTGGTTCTGGTGTAGCCGGCAGTTCATTTTGGCGTGTCTGGCACATGGGTCCTGCGAGTCGAGCAGGTGGTTCCGGCGTGCTCGGCAGGTGGTCCAGGCATGTCCGGCAGGTGGTTCCAGTCTGTCCAGGACGTGGTTCCAGCGTGTCCGGCACGTGGTTCTCTTACGTCTGAGAGGTGGTTCCTGCATGCCTGGCAGGTTATTGCGGATTGTCTGCCAGGTGGTTCTCTCATAGCCAGCTGTTGATTTTGGCCTGTCAGGCAGGTGGTTCTGGTGAGTCCAGCAGGTGGCTCCGGCGTGCTCGGCAGGTGGTTCTGGCATGTCTGGCAGGTGGTTCCGGCGAGTTGAGCAGCTGGTTCCAGCCTGTCCGTCAGGTTAGGGTTAGGGATAGGGTTAGGGTTACGGTTAGGGTTAGGGTTTAGGGTTTGGGGTTAGGGGTTAGGGTTAGGGGTAGGGTTAGGGTTAGGGTTACGGTTGGGTTAGGGTTTAGGGTTAGGCTTAGGGTTAGGGGTTAGGGTTAGGGTTAGGGTTTGGGGATAGGGTTAGGGTTAGGGTTAGGGCCCGGCAGGTGGTTCCGGCGAGCCGAGCAGGTGGCTCCGGCGCGCCCGGCAGGTGCTTCCGCTGCGCCCCGCAGGTGGTTCCGGCGAGGCGAGCAGGTGGCTCCGGCGCGCCGGGCAGGTGGTTCCGGCGAGGCGAGCAGGTGGCTCCGGCGCGCTCGGCAGGTGGTTCAGTTGGGTCTGTCAGGTGGTTTCGGTCTGTTCGGGGTGTGGTTCCAGCATCTCAGGCACATGGTTCTGGCACGTCTGAGAGGTGGTTCCGGCTGGCCCAACAGGTGTTTCTGGAGTCTCCGCCAAGTGGTTCTGGCGTAGCTGGCAGGTGATGTTGGCGTGACTGGCAGGTGGTTCCAGCCAGCCCGGCAGGTGTTTCCGGAGTGTTCACCAACTGGCTGTGGCGTAGCCGGCAGGTGATTTTGGCGTGTCCGACAGGTGGTTCTGGCGAGTCGAGCAGGTGCTTCCGGCATGCTCGGCAGGTGCTTCCGGTGTCATTGGCATGTGGTTCTGGCATGTCTGAGAGGTGGTTCCGGCATGCCTGACAGGTGATTCCGGAGTGTTCGCCAAGCGGTTCTGGCATAGGCGGCAGGTGATTTTGCCATGTCCAGAATGTGGTTCCAGCGAGTCGAACATGTGGTTCCGGCGTGTCCGGCAGGTGTTTCCGGTCTGTCCAGCAGGTGGTTCTGGGGTGTCCGGCATGAGGTTCTGGCACGTCTGAGAGGTGGTTCCGGCCGGCCCGACATGCGTTTCCGGAGTGTCCGCCACGTAGTTCAGGCACGTCTGAGAGGTGGTTCCAGCATGCCCGGCAGGTTTTCCCGGAGAGTCCTCCAAGTGGTTCTGGCGTAGCCCGCAGGTGATTTTGGTGTGTCCGGCAGGTTGTTCCGTTCTGTCCGATAGGTTGTTCCGGCATGTCCAGCACGTGCTTCTGGCACTTCTGAGAGGTGGTTCTGGCATGCCGGGCAGGTTATTCCGGAGTGTCCGGTAAGTGGTTCTGGTGTAGCCGGCAGTTCATTTTGGCGTGTCTGGCACATGGGTCCTGCGAGTCGAGCAGGTGGTTCCGGCGTGCTCGGCAGGTGGTCCAGGCATGTCCGGCAGGTGGTTCCAGTCTGTCCAGGACGTGGTTCCAGCGTGTCCGGCACGTGGTTCTCTTACGTCTGAGAGGTGGTTCCTGCATGCCTGGCAGGTTATTGCGGATTGCCTGCCAGGTGGTTCTCTCATAGCCAGCTGTTGATTTTGGCCTGTCAGGCAGGTGGTTCTGGTGAGTCCAGCAGGTGGCTCCGGCGTGCTCGGCAGGTGGTTCTGGCATGTCTGGCAGGTGGTTCCGGCGAGTTGAGCAGCTGGTTCCAGCCTGTCCGTCAGGTTAGGGTTAGGGATAGGGTTAGGGTTACGGTTAGGGTTAGGGTTTAGGGTTTGGGGTTAGGGGTTAGGGTTAGGGGTAGGGTTAGGGTTAGGGTTACGGTTGGGTTAGGGTTTAGGGTTAGGCTTAGGGTTAGGGGTTAGGGTTAGGGTTAGGGTTTGGGGATAGGGTTAGGGTTAGGGTTAGGGTTAGGGCCCAGCAGGTGGTTCCGGCGAGCCGAGCAGGTGGCTCCGGCGCGCCCGGCAGGTGCTTCCGCTGCGCCCGGCAGGTGGTTCCGGCGAGGCGAGCAGGTGGCTCCGGCGCGCCGGGCAGTTGGTTCCGGCGAGGCGAGCAGCTGGCTCCGGCGCGCTCGGCAGGTGCTTCCGCTGCGCCCGGCAGGTGGTTCCGACGAGGCGAGCAGGTTGTTCCTGCGTGCTCGGCAGGTGGTTCAGTTGGGTCTGGCAGGTGGTTTCGGTCTGTTCGGGGTGTGGTTCCAGCATCTCAGGCACATGGTTCTGGCACGTCTGAGAGGTGGTTCCGGCTGGCCCAACAGGTGTTTCTGGAGTCTCCGCCAAGTGGTTCTGGCGTAGCTGGCAGGTGATGTTGGCGTGACTGGCAGGTGGTTCCAGCCAGCCCGGCAGGTGTTTCCGGAGTGTTCACCAACTGGCTGTGGCGTAGCCGGCAGGTGATTTTGGCGTGTCCGACAGGTGGTTCTGGCGAGTCGAGCAGGTGCTTCCGGCATGCTCGGCAGGTGCTTCCGGTGTCATTGGCATGTGGTTCTGGCATGTCTGAGAGGTGGTTCCGGCATGCCTGACAGGTGATTCCGGAGTGTTCGCCAAGCGGTTCTGGCATAGGCGGCAGGTGATTTTGCCATGTCCAGAATGTGGTTCCAGCGAGTCGAACATGTGGTTCCGGCGTGTCCGGCAGGTGTTTCCGGTCTGTCCAGCAGGTGGTTCTGGGGTGTCCGGCATGAGGTTCTGGCACGTCTGAGAGGTGGTTCCGGCCGGCCCGACATGCGTTTCCGGAGTGTCCGCCACGTAGTTCAGGCACGTCTGAGAGGTGGTTCCAGCATGCCCGGCAGGTTTTCCCGGAGAGTCCTCCAAGTGGTTCTGGCGTAGCCCGCAGGTGATTTTGGTGTGTCCGGCAGGTTGTTCCGTTCTGTCCGATAGGTTGTTCCGGCATGTCCAGCACGTGCTTCTGGCACTTCTGAGAGGTGGTTCTGGCATGCCGGGCAGGTTATTCCGGAGTGTCCGGTAAGTGGTTCTGGTGTAGCCGGCAGTTCATTTTGGCGTGTCTGGCACATGGGTCCTGCGAGTCGAGCAGGTGGTTCCGGCGTGCTCGGCAGGTGGTCCAGGCATGTCCGGCAGGTGGTTCCAGTCTGTCCAGGACGTGGTTCCAGCGTGTCCGGCACGTGGTTCTCTTACGTCTGAGAGGTGGTTCCTGCATGCCTGGCAGGTTATTGCGGATTGTCTGCCAGGTGGTTCTCTCATAGCCAGCTGTTGATTTTGGCCTGTCAGGCAGGTGGTTCTGGTGAGTCCAGCAGGTGGCTCCGGCGTGCTCGGCAGGTGGTTCTGGCATGTCTGGCAGGTGGTTCCGGCGAGTTGAGCAGCTGGTTCCAGCCTGTCCGTCAGGTTAGGGTTAGGGATAGGGTTAGGGTTACCGTTAGGGTTAGGGTTTAGGGTTTGGGGTTAGGGGTTAGGGTTAGGGGTAGGGTTAGGGTTAGGGTTACGGTTGGGTTAGGGTTTAGGGTTAGGCTTAGGGTTAGGGGTTAGGGTTAGGGTTAGGGTTTGGGGATAGGGTTAGGGTTAGGGTTAGGGTTAGGGCCCGGCAGGTGGTTCCGGCGAGCCGAGCAGGTGGCTCCGGCGCGCCCGGCAGGTGCTTCCGCTGCGCCCCGCAGGTGGTTCCGGCGAGGCGAGCAGGTGGCTCCGGCGCGCCGGGCAGGTGGTTCCGGCGAGGCGAGCAGGTGGCTCCGGCGCGCTCGGCAGGTGGTTCAGTTGGGTCTGTCAGGTGGTTTCGGTCTGTTCGGGGTGTGGTTCCAGCATCTCAGGCACATGGTTCTGGCACGTCTGAGAGGTGGTTCCGGCTGGCCCAACAGGTGTTTCTGGAGTCTCCGCCAAGTGGTTCTGGCGTAGCTGGCAGGTGATGTTGGCGTGACTGGCAGGTGGTTCCAGCCAGCCCGGCAGGTGTTTCCGGAGTGTTCACCAACTGGCTGTGGCGTAGCCGGCAGGTGATTTTGGCGTGTCCGACAGGTGGTTCTGGCGAGTCGAGCAGGTGCTTCCGGCATGCTCGGCAGGTGCTTCCGGTGTCATTGGCATGTGGTTCTGGCATGTCTGAGAGGTGGTTCCGGCATGCCTGACAGGTGATTCCGGAGTGTTCGCCAAGCGGTTCTGGCATAGGCGGCAGGTGATTTTGCCATGTCCAGAATGTGGTTCCAGCGAGTCGAACATGTGGTTCCGGCGTGTCCGGCAGGTGTTTCCGGACTGTCCAGCAGGTGGTTCTGGGGTGTCCGGCATGAGGTTCTGGCACGTCTGAGAGGTGGTTCCGGCCGGCCCGACATGCGTTTCCGGAGTGTCCGCCACGTAGTTCAGGCACGTCTGAGAGGTGGTTCCAGCATGCCCGGCAGGTTTTCCCGGAGAGTCCTCCAAGTGGTTCTGGCGTAGCCCGCAGGTGATTTTGGTGTGTCCGGCAGGTTGTTCCGTTCTGTCCGATAGGTTGTTCCGGCATGTCCAGCACGTGCTTCTGGCACTTCTGAGAGGTGGTTCTGGCATGCCGGGCAGGTTATTCCGGAGTGTCCGGTAAGTGGTTCTGGTGTAGCCGGCAGTTCATTTTGGCGTGTCTGGCACATGGGTCCTGCGAGTCGAGCAGGTGGTTCCGGCGTGCTCGGCAGGTGGTCCAGGCATGTCCGGCAGGTGGTTCCAGTCTGTCCAGGACGTGGTTCCAGCGTGTCCGGCACGTGGTTCTCTTACGTCTGAGAGGTGGTTCCTGCATGCCTGGCAGGTTATTGCGGATTGTCTGCCAGGTGGTTCTCTCATAGCCAGCTGTTGATTTTGGCCTGTCAGGCAGGTGGTTCTGGTGAGTCCAGCAGGTGGCTCCGGCGTGCTCGGCAGGTGGTTCTGGCATGTCTGGCAGGTGGTTCCGGCGAGTTGAGCAGCTGGTTCCAGCCTGTCCGTCAGGTTAGGGTTAGGGATAGGGTTAGGGTTACGGTTAGGGTTAGGGTTTAGGGTTTGGGGTTAGGGGTTAGGGTTAGGGGTAGGGTTAGGGTTAGGGTTACGGTTGGGTTAGGGTTTAGGGTTAGGCTTAGGGTTAGGGGTTAGGGTTAGGGTTAGGGTTTGGGGATAGGGTTAGGGTTAGGGTTAGGGTTAGGGCCCAGCAGGTGGTTCCGGCGAGCCGAGCAGGTGGCTCCGGCGCGCCCGGCAGGTGCTTCCGCTGCGCCCGGCAGGTGGTTCCGGCGAGGCGAGCAGGTGGCTCCGGCGCGCCGGGCAGTTGGTTCCGGCGAGGCGAGCAGCTGGCTCCGGCGCGCTCGGCAGGTGCTTCCGCTGCGCCCGGCAGGTGGTTCCGACGAGGCGAGCAGGTGGCTCCGGCGCGCTCGGCAGGTGCTTCCGCTGCGCCCGGCAGGTGGTTCCGACGAGGCGAGCAGGTTGTTCCTGCGTGCTCGGCAGGTGGTTCAGTTGGGTCTGGCAGGTGGTTTCGGTCTGTTCGGGGTGTGGTTCCAGCATCTCAGGCACATGGTTCTGGCACGTCTGAGAGGTGGTTCCGGCTGGCCCAACAGGTGTTTCTGGAGTCTCCGCCAAGTGGTTCTGGCGTAGCTGGCAGGTGATGTTGGCGTGACTGGCAGGTGGTTCCAGCCAGCCCGGCAGGTGTTTCCGGAGTGTTCACCAACTGGCTGTGGCGTAGCCGGCAGGTGATTTTGGCGTGTCCGACAGGTGGTTCTGGCGAGTCGAGCAGGTGCTTCCGGCATGCTCGGCAGGTGCTTCCGGTGTCATTGGCATGTGGTTCTGGCATGTCTGAGAGGTGGTTCCGGCATGCCTGACAGGTGATTCCGGAGTGTTCGCCAAGCGGTTCTGGCATAGGCGGCAGGTGATTTTGCCATGTCCAGAATGTGGTTCCAGCGAGTCGAACATGTGGTTCCGGCGTGTCCGGCAGGTGTTTCCGGTCTGTCCAGCAGGTGGTTCTGGGGTGTCCGGCATGAGGTTCTGGCACGTCTGAGAGGTGGTTCCGGCCGGCCCGACATGCGTTTCCGGAGTGTCCGCCACGTAGTTCAGGCACGTCTGAGAGGTGGTTCCAGCATGCCCGGCAGGTTTTCCCGGAGAGTCCTCCAAGTGGTTCTGGCGTAGCCCGCAGGTGATTTTGGTGTGTCCGGCAGGTTGTTCCGTTCTGTCCGATAGGTTGTTCCGGCATGTCCAGCACGTGCTTCTGGCACTTCTGAGAGGTGGTTCTGGCATGCCGGGCAGGTTATTCCGGAGTGTCCGGTAAGTGGTTCTGGTGTAGCCGGCAGTTCATTTTGGCGTGTCTGGCACATGGGTCCTGCGAGTCGAGCAGGTGGTTCCGGCGTGCTCGGCAGGTGGTCCAGGCATGTCCGGCAGGTGGTTCCAGTCTGTCCAGGACGTGGTTCCAGCGTGTCCGGCACGTGGTTCTCTTACGTCTGAGAGGTGGTTCCTGCATGCCTGGCAGGTTATTGCGGATTGTCTGCCAGGTGGTTCTCTCATAGCCAGCTGTTGATTTTGGCCTGTCAGGCAGGTGGTTCTGGTGAGTCCAGCAGGTGGCTCCGGCGTGCTCGGCAGGTGGTTCTGGCATGTCTGGCAGGTGGTTCCGGCGAGTTGAGCAGCTGGTTCCAGCCTGTCCGTCAGGTTAGGGTTAGGGATAGGGTTAGGGTTACGGTTAGGGTTAGGGTTTAGGGTTTGGGGTTAGGGGTTAGGGTTAGGGGTAGGGTTAGGGTTAGGGTTACGGTTGGGTTAGGGTTTAGGGTTAGGCTTAGGGTTAGGGGTTAGGGTTAGGGTTAGGGTTTGGGGATAGGGTTAGGGTTAGGGTTAGGGTTAGGGCCCGGCAGGTGGTTCCGGCGAGCCGAGCAGGTGGCTCCGGCGCGCCCGGCAGGTGCTTCCGCTGCGCCCGGCAGGTGGTTCCGGCGAGGCGAGCAGGTGGCTCCGGCGCGCCGGGCAGTTGGTTCCGGCGAGGCGAGCAGCTGGCTCCGGCGCGCTCGGCAGGTGCTTCCGCTGCGCCCGGCAGGTGGTTCCGACGAGGCGAGCAGGTGGCTCCGGCGCGCTCGGCAGGTGCTTCCGCTGCGCCCGGCAGGTGGTTCCGACGAGGCGAGCAGGTTGTTCCTGCGTGCTCGGCATGTGGTTCAGTTGGGTCTGTCAGGTGGTTTCGGTCTGTTCGGGGTGTGGTTCCAGCATCTCAGGCACATGGTTCTGGCACGTCTGAGAGGTGGTTCCGGCTGGCCCAACAGGTGTTTCTGGAGTCTCCGCCAAGTGGTTCTGGCGTAGGTGGCAGGTGATGTTGGCGTGACTGGCAGGTGGTTCCAGCCAGCCCGGCAGGTGTTTCCGGAGTGTTCACCAACTGGCTGTGGCGTAGCCGGCAGGTGATTTTGGCGTGTCCGACAGGTGGTTCTGGCGAGTCGAGCAGGTGCTTCCGGCATGCTCGGCAGGTGCTTCCGGTGTCATTGGCATGTGGTTCTGGCATGTCTGAGAGGTGGTTCCGGCATGCCTGACAGGTGATTCCGGAGTGTTCCCCAAGCGGTTCTGGCATAGGCGGCAGGTGATTTTGCCATGTCCAGAATGTGGTTCCAGCGAGTCGAACATGTGGTTCCGGCGTGTCCGGCAGGTGTTTCCGGTCTGTCCAGCAGGTGGTTCTGGGGTGTCCGGCATGAGGTTCTGGCACGTCTGAGAGGTGGTTCCGGCCGGCCCGACATGCGTTTCCGGAGTGTCCGCCACGTAGTTCAGGCACGTCTGAGAGGTGGTTCCAGCATGCCCGGCAGGTTTTCCCGGAGAGTCCTCCAAGTGGTTCTGGCGTAGCCCGCAGGTGATTTTGGTGTGTCTGGCAGGTTGTTCCGTTCTGTCCGATAGGTTGTTCTGGCATGTCCAGCACGTGCTTCTGGCACTTCTGAGAGGTGGTTCTGGCATGCCGGGCAGGTTATTCCGGAGTGTCCGGTAAGTGGTTCTGGTGTAGCCGGCAGTTCATTTTGGCGTGTCTGGCACATGGGTCCTGCGAGTCGAGCAGGTGGTTCCGGCGTGCTCGGCAGGTGGTCCAGGCATGTCCGGCAGGTGGTTCCAGTCTGTCCAGGACGTGGTTCCAGCGTGTCCGGCACGTGGTTCTCTTACGTCTGAGAGGTGGTTCCTGCATGCCTGGCAGGTTATTGCGGATTGTCTGCCAGGTGGTTCTCTCATAGCCAGCTGTTGATTTTGGCCTGTCAGGCAGGTGGTTCTGGTGAGTCCAGCAGGTGGCTCCGGCGTGCTCGGCAGGTGGTTCTGGCATGTCTGGCAGGTGGTTCCGGCGAGTTGAGCAGCTGGTTCCAGCCTGTCCGTCAGGTTAGGGTTAGGGATAGGGTTAGGGTTACGGTTAGGGTTAGGGTTTAGGGTTTGGGGTTAGGGGTTAGGGTTAGGGGTAGGGTTAGGGTTAGGGTTACGGTTGGGTTAGGGTTTAGGGTTAGGCTTAGGGTTAGGGGATAGGGTTAGGGTTAGGGTTTGGGGATAGGGTTAGGGTTAGGGTTAGGGTTAGGGCCCGGCAGGTGGTTCCGGCGAGCCGAGCAGGTGGCTCCGGCGCGCCCGGCAGGTGCTTCCGCTGCGCCCGGCAGGTGGTTCCGGCGAGGCGAGCAGGTGGCTCCGGCGCGCCGGGCAGTTGGTTCCGGCGAGGCGAGCAGCTGGCTCCGGCGCGCTCGGCAGGTGCTTCCGCTGCGCCCGGCAGGTGGTTCCGACGAGGCGAGCAGTTGGCTCCGGCGCGCTCGGCAGGTGCTTCCGCTGCGCCCGGCAGGTGGTTCCGACGAGGCGAGCAGGTTGTTCCTGCGTGCTCGGCAGGTGGTTCAGTTGGGTCTGTCAGGTGGTTTCGGTCTGTTCGGGGTGTGGTTCCAGCATCTCAGGCACATGGTTCTGGCACGTCTGAGAGGTGGTTCCGGCTGGCCCAACAGGTGTTTCTGGAGTCTCCGCCAAGTGGTTCTGGCGTAGGTGGCAGGTGATGTTGGCGTGACTGGCAGGTGGTTCCAGCCAGCCCGGCAGGTGTTTCCGGAGTGTTCACCAACTGGCTGTGGCGTAGCCGGCAGGTGATTTTGGCGTGTCCGACAGGTGGTTCTGGCGAGTCGAGCAGGTGCTTCCGGCATGCTCGGCAGGTGCTTCCGGTGTCATTGGCATGTGGTTCTGGCATGTCTGAGAGGTGGTTCCGGCATGCCTGACAGGTGATTCCGGAGTGTTCCCCAAGCGGTTCTGGCATAGGCGGCAGGTGATTTTGCCATGTCCAGAATGTGGGTCCAGCGAGTCGAACATGTGGTTCCGGCGTGTCCGGCAGGTGTTTCCGGTCTGTCCAGCAGGTGGTTCTGGGGTGTCCGGCATGAGGTTCTGGCACGTCTGAGAGGTGTTTCCGGCCGGCCCGACATGCGTTTCCGGAGTGTCCGCCACGTAGTTCAGGCACGTCTGAGAGGTGGTTCCAGCATGCCCGGCAGGTTTTCCCGGAGAGTCCTCCAAGTGGTTCTGGCGTAGCCCACAGGTGATTTTGGTGTGTCCGGCAGGTTGTTCCGTTCTGTCCGATAGGTTGTTCCGGCATGTCCAGCACGTGCTTCTGGCACTTCTGAGAGGTGGTTCTGGCATGCCGGGCAGGTTATTCCGGAGTGTCCGGTAAGTGGTTCTGGTGTAGCCGGCAGTTCATTTTGGCGTGTCTGGCACATGGGTCCTGCGAGTCGAGCAGGTGGTTCCGGCGTGCTCGGCAGGTGGTCCAGGCATGTCCGGCAGGTGGTTGCAGTCTGTCAGGACGTGGTTCCAGCGTGTCCGGCACGTGGTTCTCTTACGTCTTAGAGGTGGTTCCTGCATGCCTGGCAGGTTATTGCGGATTGTCTGCCAGGTGGTTCTCTCATAGCCAGCTGTTGATTTTGGCCTGTCAGGCAGGTGGTTCTGGTGAGTCCAGCAGGTGGCTCCGGCGTGCTCGGCAGGTGGTTCTGGCATGTCTGCCAGGTGGTTCCGGCGAGTTGAGCAGCTGGTTCCAGCCTGTCCGTCAGGTTAGGGTTAGGGATAGGGTTAGGGTTACGGTTAGGGTTAGGGTTTAGGGTTTGGGGTTAGGGGTTAGGGTTAGGGGTAGGGTTAGGGTTAGGGTTACGGTTGGGTTAGGGTTTAGGGTTAGGCTTAGGGTTAGGGGATAGGGTTAGGGTTAGGGTTTGGGGATAGGGTTAGGGTTAGGGTTAGGGTTAGGGCCCGGCAGGTGGTTCCGGCGAGCCGAGCAGGTGGCTCCGGCGCGCCCGGCAGGTGCTTCCGCTGCGCCCGGCAGGTGGTTCCGGCGAGGCGAGCAGGTGGCTCCGGCGCGCCGGGCAGGTGGTTGCGGCGAGGCGAGCAGCTGGCTCCGGCGCGCTCGGCAGGTGCTTCCGCTGGGCCCGGTTGGTGGTTCCGGCGAGGCGAGCAGGTGGCTCCGGCGCGCTCGGCAGGTGCTTCCGCTGCGCCCGGCAGGTGGTTCCGACGAGGCGAGCAGGTTGTTCCTGCGTGCTCGGCAGGTGGTTCAGTTGGGTCTGGCAGGTGGTTTCGGTCTGTTCGGGGTGTGGTTCCAGCATCTCAGGCACATGGTTCTGGCACGTCTGAGAGGTGGTTCCGGCTGGCCCAACAGGTGTTTCTGGAGTCTCCGCCAAGTGGTTCTGGCGTAGCTGGCAGGTGATGTTGGCGTGACTGGCAGGTGGTTCCAGCCAGCCCGGCAGGTGTTTCCGGAGTGTTCACCAACTGGCTGTGGCGTAGCCGGCAGGTGATTTTGGCGTGTCCGACAGGTGGTTCTGGCGAGTCGAGCAGGTGCTTCCGGCATGCTCGGCAGGTGCTTCCGGTGTCATTGGCATGTGGTTCTGGCATGTCTGAGAGGTGGTTCCGGCATGCCTGACAGGTGATTCCGGAGTGTTCGCCAAGCGGTTCTGGCATAGGCGGCAGGTGATTTTGCCATGTCCAGAATGTGGTTCCAGCGAGTCGAACATGTGGTTCCGGCGTGTCCGGCAGGTGTTTCCGGTCTGTCCAGCAGGTGGTTCTGGGGTGTCCGGCATGAGGTTCTGGCACGTCTGAGAGGTGTTTCCGGCCGGCCCGACATGCGTTTCCGGAGTGTCCGCCACGTAGTTCAGGCACGTCTGAGAGGTGGTTCCAGCATGCCCGGCAGGTTTTCCCGGAGAGTCCTCCAAGTGGTTCTGGCGTAGCCCGCAGGTGATTTTGGTGTGTCCGGCAGGTTGTTCCGTTCTGTCCGATAGGTTGTTCCGGCATGTCCAGCACGTGCTTCTGGCACTTCTGAGAGGTGGTTCTGGCATGCCGGGCAGGTTATTCCGGAGTGTCCGGTAAGTGGTTCTGGTGTAGCCGGCAGTTCATTTTGGCGTGTCTGGCACATGGGTCCTGCGAGTCGAGCAGGTGGTTCCGGCGTGCTCGGCAGGTGGTCCAGGCATGTCCGGCAGGTGGTTCCAGTCTGTCCAGGACGTGGTTCCAGCGTGTCCGGCACGTGGTTCTCTTACGTCTGAGAGGTGGTTCCTGCATGCCTGGCAGGTTATTGCGGATTGTCTGCCAGGTGGTTCTCTCATAGCCAGCTGTTGATTTTGGCCTGTCAGGCAGGTGGTTCTGGTGAGTCCAGCAGGTGGCTCCGGCGTGCTCGGCAGGTGGTTCTGGCATGTCTGGCAGGTGGTTCCGGCGAGTTGAGCAGCTGGTTCCAGCCTGTCCGTCAGGTTAGGGTTAGGGATAGGGTTAGGGTTACGGTTAGGGTTAGGGTTTAGGGTTTGGGGTTAGGGGTTAGGGTTAGGGGTAGGGTTAGGGTTAGGGTTACGGTTGGGTTAGGGTTTAGGGTTAGGCTTAGGGTTAGGGGATAGGGTTAGGGTTAGGGTTTGGGGATAGGGTTAGGGTTAGGGTTAGGGTTAGGGCCTGGCAGGTGGTTCCGGCGAGCCGAGCAGGTGGCTCCGGCGCGCCCGGCAGGTGCTTCCGCTGCGCCCGGCAGGTGGTTCCGGCGAGGCGAGCAGGTGGCTCCGGCGCTCCGGGCAGGTGGTTGCGGCGAGGCGAGCAGCTGGCTCCGGCGCGCTCGGCAGGTGCTTCCGCTGGGCCCGGTTGGTGGTTCCGGCGAGGCGAGCAGGTGGCTCCGGCGCGCTCGGCAGGTGCTTCCGCTGGGCCCGGTTGGTGGTTCCGGCGAGGCGAGCAGGTGGCTCCGGCGCGCTCGGCAGGTGCTTCCGCTGCGCCCGGCAGGTGGTTCCGACGAGGCGAGCAGGTTGTTCCTGCGTGCTCGGCAGGTGGTTCAGTTGGGTCTGGCAGGTGGTTTCGGTCTGTTCGGGGTGTGGTTCCAGCATCTCAGGCACATGGTTCTGGCACGTCTGAGAGGTGGTTCCGGCTGGCCCAACAGGTGTTTCTGGAGTCTCCGCCAAGTGGTTCTGGCGTAGCTGGCAGGTGATGTTGGCGTGACTGGCAGGTGGTTCCAGCCAGCCCGGCAGGTGTTTCCGGAGTGTTCACCAACTGGCTGTGGCGTAGCCGGCAGGTGATTTTGGCGTGTCCGACAGGTGGTTCTGGCGAGTCGAGCAGGTGCTTCCGGCATGCTCGGCAGGTGCTTCCGGTGTCATTGGCATGTGGTTCTGGCATGTCTGAGAGGTGGTTCTGGCATGCCTGACAGGTGATTCCGGAGTGTTCGCCAAGCGGTTCTGGCATAGGCGGCAGGTGATTTTGCCATGTCCAGAATGTGGTTCCAGCGAGTCGAACATGTGGTTCCGGCGTGTCCGGCAGGTGTTTCCGGTCTGTCCAGCAGGTGGTTCTGGGGTGTCCGGCATGAGGTTCTGGCACGTCTGAGAGGTGTTTCCGGCCGGCCCGACATGCGTTTCCGGAGTGTCCGCCACGTAGTTCAGGCACGTCTGAGAGGTGGTTCCAGCATGCCCGGCAGGTTTTCCCGGAGAGTCCTCCAAGTGGTTCTGGCGTAGCCCGCAGGTGATTTTGGTGTGTCCGGCAGGTTGTTCCGTTCTGTCCGATAGGTTGTTCCGGCATGTCCAGCACGTGCTTCTGGCACTTCTGAGAGGTGGTTCTGGCATGCCGGGCAGGTTATTCCGGAGTGTCCGGTAAGTGGTTCTGGTGTAGCCGGCAGTTCATTTTGGCGTGTCTGGCACATGGGTCCTGCGAGTCGAGCAGGTGGTTCCGGCGTGCTCGGCAGGTGGTCCAGGCATGTCCGGCAGGTGGTTCCAGTCTGTCCAGGACGTGGTTCCAGCGTGTCCGGCACGTGGTTCTCTTACGTCTGAGAGGTGGTTCCTGCATGCCTGGCAGGTTATTGTGGATTGTCTGCCAGGTGGTTCTCTCATAGCCAGCTGTTGATTTTGGCCTGTCAGGCAGGTGGTTCTGGTGAGTCCAGCAGGTGGCTCCGGCGTGCTCGGCAGGTGGTTCTGGCATGTCTGCCAGGTGGTTCCGGCGAGTTGAGCAGCTGGTTCCAGCCTGTCCGTCAGGTTAGGGTTAGGGATAGGGTTAGGGTTACGGTTAGGGTTAGGGTTTAGGGTTTGGGGTTAGGGGTTAGGGTTAGGGGTAGGGTTAGGGTTAGGGTTACGGTTGGGTTAGGGTTTAGGGTTAGGCTTAGGGTTAGGGGATAGGGTTAGGGTTAGGGTTTGGGGATAGGGTTAGGGTTAGGGTTAGGGTTAGGGCCCGGCAGGTGGTTCCGGCGAGCCGAGCAGGTGGCTCCGGCGCGCCCGGCAGGTGCTTCCGCTGCGCCCGGCAGGTGGTTCCGGCGAGGCGAGCAGGTGGCTCCGGCGCGCCGGGCAGGTGGTTGCGGCGAGGCGAGCAGCTGGCTCCGGCGCGCTCGGCAGGTGCTTCCGCTGGGCCCGGTTGGTGGTTCCGGCGAGGCGAGCAGGTGGCTCCGGCGCGCTCGGCAGGTGCTTCCGCTGGGCCCGGTTGGTGGTTCCGGCGAGGCGAGCAGGTGGCTCCGGCGCGCTCGGCAGGTGCTTCCGCTGCGCCCGGCAGGTGGTTCCGACGAGGCGAGCAGGTTGTTCCTGCGTGCTCGGCAGGTGGTTCAGTTGGGTCTGGCAGGTGGTTTCGGTCTGTTCGGGGTGTGGTTCCAGCATCTCAGGCACATGGTTCTGGCACGTCTGAGAGGTGGTTCCGGCTGGCCCAACAGGTGTTTCTGGAGTCTCCGCCAAGTGGTTCTGGCGTAGCTGGCAGGTGATGTTGGCGTGACTGGCAGGTGGTTCCAGCCAGCCCGGCAGGTGTTTCCGGAGTGTTCACCAACTGGCTGTGGCGTAGCCGGCAGGTGATTTTGGCGTGTCCGACAGGTGGTTCTGGCGAGTCGAGCAGGTGCTTCCGGCATGCTCGGCAGGTGCTTCCGGTGTCATTGGCATGTGGTTCTGGCATGTCTGAGAGGTGGTTCCGGCATGCCTGACAGGTGATTCCGGAGTGTTCGCCAAGCGGTTCTGGCATAGGCGGCAGGTGATTTTGCCATGTCCAGAATGTGGTTCCAGCGAGTCGAACATGTGGTTCCGGCGTGTCCGGCAGGTGTTTCCGGTCTGTCCAGCAGGTGGTTCTGGGGTGTCCGGCATGAGGTTCTGGCACGTCTGAGAGGTGTTTCCGGCCGGCCCGACATGCGTTTCCGGAGTGTCCGCCACGTAGTTCAGGCACGTCTGAGAGGTGGTTCCAGCATGCCCGGCAGGTTTTCCCGGAGAGTCCTCCAAGTGGTTCTGGCGTAGCCCGCAGGTGATTTTGGTGTGTCCGGCAGGTTGTTCCGTTCTGTCCGATAGGTTGTTCCGGCATGTCCAGCACGTGCTTCTGGCACTTCTGAGAGGTGGTTCTGGCATGCCGGGCAGGTTATTCCGGAGTGTCCGGTAAGTGGTTCTGGTGTAGCCGGCAGTTCATTTTGGCGTGTCTGGCACATGGGTCCTGCGAGTCGAGCAGGTGGTTCCGGCGTGCTCGGCAGGTGGTCCAGGCATGTCCGGCAGGTGGTTCCAGTCTGTCCAGGACGTGGTTCCAGCGTGTCCGGCACGTGGTTCTCTTACGTCTGAGAGGTGGTTCCTGCATGCCTGGCAGGTTATTGCGGATTGTCTGCCAGGTGGTTCTCTCCTAGCCAGCTGTTGATTTTGGCCTGTCAGGCAGGTGGTTCTGGTGAGTCCAGCAGGTGGCTCCGGCGTGCTCGGCAGGTGGTTCTGGCATGTCTGGCAGGTGGTTCCGGCGAGTTGAGCAGCTGGTTCCAGCCTGTCCGTCAGGTTAGGGTTAGGGATAGGGTTAGGGTTACGGTTAGGGTTAGGGTTTAGGGTTTGGGGTTAGGGGTTAGGGTTAGGGTTAGGGTTAGGGTTAGGGTTACGGTTGGGTTAGGGTTTAGGGTTAGGCTTAGGGTTAGGGGTTAGGGTTAGGGTTAGGGTTTGGGGATAGGGTTAGGGTTAGGGTTAGGGTTAGGGCCCGGCAGGTGGTTCCGGCGAGCCGAGCAGGTGGCTCCGGCGCGCCCGGCAGGTGCTTCCGCTGCGCCCGGCAGGTGGTTCCGGCGAGGCGAGCAGGTGGCTCCGGCGCGCCGGGCAGGTGGTTCCGGCGAGGCGAGCAGCTGGCTCCGGCGCGCTCGGCAGGTGCTTCCGCTGCGCCCGGCAGGTGGTTCCGACGAGGCGAGCAGGTTGTTCCTGCGTGCTCGGCAGGTGGTTCAGTTGGGTCTGTCAGGTGGTTTCGGTCTGTTCGGGGTGTGGTTCCAGCATCTCAGGCACATGGTTCTGGCACGTCTGAGAGGTGGTTCCGGCTGGCCCAACAGGTGTTTCTGGAGTCTCCGCCAAGTGGTTCTGGCGTAGCTGGCAGGTGATGTTGGCGTGACTGGCAGGTGGTTCCAGCCAGCCCGGCAGGTGTTTCCGGAGTGTTCACCAACTGGCTGTGGCGTAGCCGGCAGGTGATTTTGGCGTGTCCGACAGGTGGTTCTGGCGAGTCGAGCAGGTGCTTCCGGCATGCTCGGCAGGTGCTTCCGGTGTCATTGGCATGTGGTTCTGGCATGTCTGAAAGGTGGTTCCGGCATGCCTGACAGGTGATTCCGGAGTGTTCGCCAAGCGGTTCTGGCATAGGCGGCAGGTGATTTTGCCATGTCCAGAATGTGGTTCCAGCGAGTCGAACATGTGGTTCCGGCGTGTCCGGCAGGTGTTTCCGGTCTGTCCAGCAGGTGGTTCTGGGGTGTCCGGCATGAGGTTCTGGCACGTCTGAGAGGTGTTTCCGGCCGGCCCGACATGCGTTTCCGGAGTGTCCGCCACGTAGTTCAGGCACGTCTGAGAGGTGGTTCCAGCATGCCCGGCAGGTTTTCCCGGAGAGTCCTCCAAGTGGTTCTGGCGTAGCCCGCAGGTGATTTTGGTGTGTCCGGCAGGTTGTTCCGTTCTGTCCGATAGGTTGTTCCGGCATGTCCAGCACGTGCTTCTGGCACTTCTGAGAGGTGGTTCTGGCATGCCGGGCAGGTTATTCCGGAGTGTCCGGTAAGTGGTTCTGGTGTAGCCGGCAGTTCATTTTGGCGTGTCTGGCACATGGGTCCTGCGAGTCGAGCAGGTGGTTCCGGCGTGCTCGGCAGGTGGTCCAGGCATGTCCGGCAGGTGGTTCCAGTCTGTCCAGGACGTGGTTCCAGCGTGTCCGGCACGTGGTTCTCTTACGTCTGAGAGGTGGTTCCTGCATGCCTGGCAGGTTATTGCGGATTGTCTGCCAGGTGGTTCTCTCATAGCCAGCTGTTGATTTTGGCCTGTCAGGCAGGTGGTTCTGGTGAGTCCAGCAGGTGGCTCCGGCGTGCTCGGCAGGTGGTTCTGGCATGTCTGGCAGGTGGTTCCGGCGAGTTGAGCAGCTGGTTCCAGCCTGTCCGTCAGGTTAGGGTTAGGGATAGGGTTAGGGTTACGGTTAGGGTTAGGGTTTAGGGTTTGGGGTTAGGGGTTAGGGTTAGGGGTAGGGTTAGGGTTAGGGTTACGGTTGGGTTAGGGTTTAGGGTTAGGCTTAGGGTTAGGGGTTAGGGTTAGGGTTAGGGTTTGGGGATAGGGTTAGGGTTAGGGTTAGGGTTAGGGCCCGGCAGGTGGTTCCGGCGAGCCGAGCAGGTGGCTCCGGCGCGCCCGGCAGGTGCTTCCGCTGCGCCTGGCAGGTGGTTCCGGCGAGGCGAGCAGGTGGCTCCGGCGCGCCGGGCAGGTGGTTCCGGCGAGGCGAGCAGGTGGCTCCGGCGCGCTCGGCAGGTGCTTCCGCTGGGCCCGGTTGGTGGTTCCGGCGAGGCGAGCAGGTGGCTCCGGCGCGCTCGGCAGGTGCTTCCGCTGCGCCCGGCAGGTGGTTCCGACGAGGCGAGCAGGTTGTTCCTGCGTGCTCGGCAGGTGGTTCAGTTGGGTCTGTCAGGTGGTTTCGGTCTGTTCGGGGTGTGGTTCCAGCATCTCAGGCACATGGTTCTGGCACGTCTGAGAGGTGGTTCCGGCTGGCCCAACAGGTGTTTCTGGAGTCTCCGCCAAGTGGTTCTGGCGTAGCTGGCAGGTGATGTTGGCGTGACTGGCAGGTGGTTCCAGCCAGCCCGGCAGGTGTTTCCGGAGTGTTCACCAACTGGCTGTGGCGTAGCCGGCAGGTGATTTTGGCGTGTCCGACAGGTGGTTCTGGCGAGTCGAGCAGGTGCTTCCGGCATGCTCGGCAGGTGCTTCCGGTGTCATTGGCATGTGGTTCTGGCATGTCTGAGAGGTGGTTCCGGCATGCCTGACAGGTGATTCCGGAGTGTTCGCCAAGCGGTTCTGGCATAGGCGGCAGGTGATTTTGCCATGTCCAGAATGTGGTTCCAGCGAGTCGAACATGTGGTTCCGGCGTGTCCGGCAGGTGTTTCCGGTCTGTCCAGCAGGTGGTTCTGGGGTGTCCGGCATGAGGTTCTGGCACATCTGAGAGGTGGTTCCGGCCGGCCCGACATGCGTTTCCGGAGTGTCCGCCACGTAGTTCAGGCACGTCTGAGAGGTGGTTCCAGCATGCCCGGCAGGTTTTCCCGGAGAGTCCTCCAAGTGGTTCTGGCGTAGCCCGCAGGTGATTTTGGTGTGTCCGGCAGGTTGTTCCGTTCTGTCCGATAGGTTGTTCCGGCATGTCCAGCACGTGCTTCTGGCACTTCTGAGAGGTGGTTCTGGCATGCCGGGCAGGTTATTCCGGAGTGTCCGGTAAGTGGTTCTGGTGTAGCCGGCAGTTCATTTTGGCGTGTCTGGCACATGGGTCCTGCGAGTCGAGCAGGTGGTTCCGGCGTGCTCGGCAGGTGGTCCAGGCATGTCCGGCAGGTGGTTCCAGTCTGTCCAGGACGTGGTTCCAGCGTGTCCGGCACGTGGTTCTCTTACGTCTGAGAGGTGGTTCCTGCATGCCTGGCAGGTTATTGCGGATTGTCTGCCAGGTGGTTCTCTCATAGCCAGCTGTTGATTTTGGCCTGTCAGGCAGGTGGTTCTGGTGAGTCCAGCAGGTGGCTCCGGCGTGCTCGGCAGGTGGTTCTGGCATGTCTGGCAGGTGGTTCCGGCGAGTTGAGCAGCTGGTTCCAGCCTGTCCGTCAGGTTAGGGTTAGGGATAGGGTTAGGGTTACGGTTAGGGTTAGGGTTTAGGGTTTGGGGTTAGGGGTTAGGGTTAGGGGTAGGGTTAGGGTTAGGGTTACGGTTGGGTTAGGGTTTAGGGTTAGGCTTAGGGTTAGGGGATAGGGTTAGGGTTAGGGTTTGGGGATAGGGTTAGGGTTAGGGTTAGGGTTAGGGCCCGGCAGGTGGTTCCGGCGAGCCGAGCAGGTGGCTCCGGCGCGCCCGGCAGGTGCTTCCGCTGCGCCCGGCAGGTGGTTCCGGCGAGGCGAGCAGGTGGCTCCGGCGCGCTCGGCAGGTGCTTCCGCTGGGCCCGGTTGGTGGTTCCGGCGAGGCGAGCAGGTGGCTCCGGCGCGCTCGGCAGGTGCTTCCGCTGCGCCCGTCAGGTGGTTCCGACGAGGCGAGCAGGTTGTTCCTGCGTGCTCGGCAGGTGGTTCAGTTGGGTCTGGCAGGTGGTTTCGGTCTGTTCGGGGTGTGGTTCCAGCATCTCAGGCACATGGTTCTGGCACGTCTGAGAGGTGGTTCCGGCTGGCCCAACAGGTGTTTCTGGAGTCTCCGCCAAGTGGTTCTGGCGTAGCTGGCAGGTGATGTTGGCGTGACTGGCAGGTGGTTCCAGCCAGCCCGGCAGGTGTTTCCGGAGTGTTCACCAACTGGCTGTGGCGTAGCCGGCAGGTGATTTTGGCGTGTCCGACAGGTGGTTCTGGCGAGTCGAGCAGGTGCTTCCGGCATGCTCGGCAGGTGCTTCCGGTGTCATTGGCATGTGGTTCTGGCATGTCTGAGAGGTGGTTCCGGCATGCCTGACAGGTGATTCCGGAGTGTTCGCCAAGCGGTTCTGGCATAGGCGGCAGGTGATTTTGCCATGTCCAGAATGTGGTTCCAGCGAGTCGAACATGTGGTTCCGGCGTGTCCGGCAGGTGTTTCCGGTCTGTCCAGCAGGTGGTTCTGGGGTGTCCGGCATGAGGTTCTGGCACGTCTGAGAGGTGTTTCCGGCCGGCCCGACATGCGTTTCCGGAGTGTCCGCCACGTAGTTCAGGCACGTCTGAGAGGTGGTTCCAGCATGCCCGGCAGGTTTTCCCGGAGAGTCCTCCAAGTGGTTCTGGCGTAGCCCGCAGGTGATTTTGGTGTGTCCGGCAGGTTGTTCCGTTCTGTCCGATAGGTTGTTCCGGCATGTCCAGCACGTGCTTCTGGCACTTCTGAGAGGTGGTTCTGGCATGCCGGGCAGGTTATTCCGGAGTGTCCGGTAAGTGGTTCTGGTGTAGCCGGCAGTTCATTTTGGCGTGTCTGGCACATGGGTCCTGCGAGTCGAGCAGGTGGTTCCGGCGTGCTCGGCAGGTGGTCCAGGCATGTCCGGCAGGTGGTTCCAGTCTGTCCAGGACGTGGTTCCAGCGTGTCCGGCACGTGGTTCTCTTACGTCTGAGAGGTGGTTCCTGCATGCCTGGCAGGTTATTGCGGATTGTCTGCCAGGTGGTTCTCTCATAGCCAGCTGTTGATTTTGGCCTGTCAGGCAGGTGGTTCTGGTGAGTCCAGCAGGTGGCTCCGGCGTGCTCGGCAGGTGGTTCTGGCATGTCTGGCAGGTGGTTCCGGCGAGTTGAGCAGCTGGTTCCAGCCTGTCCGTCAGGTTAGGGTTAGGGATAGGGTTAGGGTTACGGTTAGGGTTAGGGTTTAGGGTTTGGGGTTAGGGGTTAGGGTTAGGGGTAGGGTTAGGGTTAGGGTTACGGTTGGGATAGGGTTTAGGGTTAGGCTTAGGGTTAGGGGATAGGGTTAGGGTTAGGGTTTGGGGATAGGGTTAGGGTTAGGGTTAGGGTTAGGGCCCGGCAGGTGGCTCCGGCGCGCCCGGCAGGTGCTTCCGCTGCGCCCGGCAGGTGGTTCCGGCGAGGCGAGCAGGTGGCTCCGGCGCGCCGGGCAGGTGGTTGCGGCGAGGCGAGCAGCTGGCTCCGGCGCGCTCGGCAGGTGCTTCCGCTGGGCCCGGTTGGTGGTTCCGGCGAGGCGAGCAGGTGGCTCCGGCGCGCTCGGCAGGTGCTTCCGCTGCGCCCGGCAGGTGGTTCCGACGAGGCGAGCAGGTTGTTCCTGCGTGCTCGGTAGGTGGTTCAGTTGGGTCTGGCAGGTGGTTTCGGTCTGTTCGGGGTGTGGTTCCAGCATCTCAGGCACATGGTTCTGGCACGTCTGAGAGGTGGTTCCGGCTGGCCCAACAGGTGTTTCTGGAGTCTCCGCCAAGTGGTTCTGGCGTAGCTGGCAGGTGATGTTGGCGTGACTGGCAGGTGGTTCCAGCCAGCCCGGCAGGTGTTTCCGGAGTGTTCACCAACTGGCTGTGGCGTAGCCGGCAGGTGATTTTGGCGTGTCCGACAGGTGGTTCTGGCGAGTCGAGCAGGTGCTTCCGGCATGCTCGGCAGGTGCTTCCGGTGTCATTGGCATGTGGTTCTGGCATGTCTGAGAGGTGGTTCCGGCATGCCTGACAGGTGATTCCGGAGTGTTCGCCAAGCGGTTCTGGCATAGGCGGCAGGTGATTTTGCCATGTCCAGAATGTGGTTCCAGCGAGTCGAACATGTGGTTCCGGCGTGTCCGGCAGGTGTTTCCGGTCTGTCCAGCAGGTGGTTCTGGGGTGTCCGGCATGAGGTTCTGGCACGTCTGAGAGGTGTTTCCGGCCGGCCCGACATGCGTTTCCGGAGTGTCCGCCACGTAGTTCAGGCACGTCTGAGAGGTGGTTCCAGCATGCCCGGCAGGTTTTCCCGGAGAGTCCTCCAAGTGGTTCTGGCGTAGCCCGCAGGTGATTTTGGTGTGTCCGGCAGGTTGTTCCGTTCTGTCCGATAGGTTGTTCCGGCATGTCCAGCACGTGCTTCTGGCACTTCTGAGAGGTGGTTCTGGCATGCCGGGCAGGTTATTCCGGAGTGTCCGGTAAGTGGTTCTGGTGTAGCCGGCAGTTCATTTTGGCGTGTCTGGCACATGGGTCCTGCGAGTCGAGCAGGTGGTTCCGGCGTGCTCGGCAGGTGGTCCAGGCATGTCCGGCAGGTGGTTCCAGTCTGTCCAGGACGTGGTTCCAGCGTGTCCGGCACGTGGTTCTCTTACGTCTGAGAGGTGGTTCCTGCATGCCTGGCAGGTTATTGCGGATTGTCTGCCAGGTGGTTCTCTCATAGCCAGCTGTTGATTTTGGCCTGTCAGGCAGGTGGTTCTGGTGAGTCCAGCAGGTGGCTCCGGCGTGCTCGGCAGGTGGTTCTGGCATGTCTGGCAGGTGGTTCCGGCGAGTTGAGCAGCTGGTTCCAGCCTGTCCGTCAGGTTAGGGTTAGGGATAGGGTTAGGGTTACGGTTAGGGTTAGGGTTTAGGGTTTGGGGTTAGGGGTTAGGGTTAGGGGTAGGGTTAGGGTTAGGGTTACGGTTGGGATAGGGTTTAGGGTTAGGCTTAGGGTTAGGGGATAGGGTTAGGGTTAGGGTTTGGGGATAGGGTTAGGTTTAGGGTTAGGGTTAGGGCCCGGCAGGTGGTTCCGGCGAGCCGAGCAGGTGGCTCCGGCGCGCCCGGCAGGTGCTTCCGCTGCGCCCGGCAGGTGGTTCCGGCGAGGCGAGCAGGTGGCTCCGGCGCGCCGGGCAGGTGGTTCCGGCGAGGCGAGCAGCTGGCTCCGGCGCGCTCGGCAGGTGCTTCCGCTGGGCCCGGTTGGTGGTTCCGGCGAGGCGAGCAGGTGGCTCCGGCGCGCTCGGCAGGTGCTTCCGCTGCGCCCGGCAGGTGGTTCCGACGAGGCGAGCAGGTTGTTCCTGCGTGCTCGGCAGGTGGTTCAGTTGGGTCTGTCAGGTGGTTTCGGTCTGTTCGGGGTGTGGTTCCAGCATCTCAGGCACATGGTTCTGGCACGTCTGAGAGGTGGTTCCGGCTGGCCCAACAGGTGTTTCTGGAGTCTCCGCCAAGTGGTTCTGGCGTAGCTGGCAGGTGATGTTGGCGTGACTGGCAGGTGGTTCCAGCCAGCCCGGCAGGTGTTTCCGGAGTGTTCACCAACTGGCTGTGGCGTAGCCGGCAGGTGATTTTGGCGTGTCCGACAGGTGGTTCTGGCGAGTCGAGCAGGTGCTTCCGGCATGCTCGGCAGGTGCTTCCGGTGTCATTGGCATGTGGTTCTGGCATGTCTGAGAGGTGGTTCCGGCATGCCTGACAGGTGATTCCGGAGTGTTCGCCAAGCGGTTCTGGCATAGGCGGCAGGTGATTTTGCCATGTCCAGAATGTGGTTCCAGCGAGTCGAACATGTGGTTCCGGCGTGTCCGGCAGGTGTTTCCGGTCTGTCCAGCAGGTGGTTCTGGGGTGTCCGGCATGAGGTTCTGGCACGTCTGAGAGGTGGTTCCGGCCGGCCCGACATGCGTTTCCGGAGTGTCCGCCACGTAGTTCAGGCACGTCTGAGAGGTGGTTCCAGCATGCCCGGCAGGTTTTCCCGGAGAGTCCTCCAAGTGGTTCTGGCGTAGCCCGCAGGTGATTTTGGTGTGTCCGGCAGGTTGTTCCGTTCTGTCCGATAGGTTGTTCCGGCATGTCCAGCACGTGCTTCTGGCACTTCTGAGAGGTGGTTCTGGCATGCCGGGCAGGTTATTCCGGAGTGTCCGGTAAGTGGTTCTGGTGTAGCCGGCAGTTCATTTTGGCGTGTCTGGCACATGGGTCCTGCGAGTCGAGCAGGTGGTTCCGGCGTGCTCGGCAGGTGGTCCAGGCATGTCCGGCAGGTGGTTCCAGTCTGTCCAGGACGTGGTTCCAGCGTGTCCGGCACGTGGTTCTCTTACGTCTGAGAGGTGGTTCCTGCATGCCTGGCAGGTTATTGCGGATTGTCTGCCAGGTGGTTCTCTCATAGCCAGCTGTTGATTTTGGCCTGTCAGGCAGGTGGTTCTGGTGAGTCCAGCAGGTGGCTCCGGCGTGCTCGGCAGGTGGTTCTGGCATGTCTGCCAGGTGGTTCCGGCGAGTTGAGCAGCTGGTTCCAGCCTGTCCGTCAGGTTAGGGTTAGGGATAGGGTTAGGGTTACGGTTAGGGTTAGGGTTTAGGGTTTGGGGTTAGGGGTTAGGGTTAGGGGTAGGGTTAGGGTTAGGGTTACGGTTGGGTTAGGGTTTAGGGTTAGGCTTAGGGTTAGGGGATAGGGTTAGGGTTAGGGTTTGGGGATAGGGTTAGGGTTAGGGTTAGGGTTAGGGCCCGGCAGGTGGTTCCGGCGAGCCGAGCAGGTGGCTCCGGCGCGCCCGGCAGGTGCTTCCGCTGCGCCCGGCAGGTGGTTCCGGCGAGGCGAGCAGGTGGCTCCGGCGCGCCGGGCAGGTGGTTCCGGCGAGGCGAGCAGCTGGCTCCGGCGCGCTCGGCAGGTGCTTCCGCTGGGCCCGGTTGGTGGTTCCGGCGAGGCGAGCAGGTGGCTCCGGCGCGCTCGGCAGGTGCTTCCGCTGCGCCCGGCAGGTGGTTCCGACGAGGCGAGCAGGTTGTTCCTGCGTGCTCGGCAGGTGGTTCAGTTGGGTCTGTCAGGTGGTTTCGGTCTGTTCGGGGTGTGGTTCCAGCATCTCAGGCACATGGTTCTGGCACGTCTGAGAGGTGGTTTCGGCTGGCCCAACAGGTGTTTCTGGAGTCTCCGCCAAGTGGTTCTGGCGTAGCTGGCAGGTGATGTTGGCGTGACTGGCAGGTGGTTCCAGCCAGCCCGGCAGGTGTTTCCGGAGTGTTCACCAACTGGCTGTGGCGTAGCCGGCAGGTGATTTTGGCGTGTCCGACAGGTGGTTCTGGCGAGTCGAGCAGGTGCTTCCGGCATGCTCGGCAGGTGCTTCCGGTGTCATTGGCATGTGGTTCTGGCATGTCTGAGAGGTGGTTCCGGCATGCCTGACAGGTGATTCCGGAGTGTTCGCCAAGCGGTTCTGGCATAGGCGGCAGGTGATTTTGCCATGTCCAGAATGTGGTTCCAGCGAGTCGAACATGTGGTTCCGGCGTGTCCGGCAGGTGTTTCCGGTCTGTCCAGCAGGTGGTTCTGGGGTGTCCGGCATGAGGTTCTGGCACGTCTGAGAGGTGTTTCCGGCCGGCCCGACATGCGTTTCCGGAGTGTCCGCCACGTAGTTCAGGCACGTCTGAGAGGTGGTTCCAGCATGCCCGGCAGGTTTTCCCGGAGAGTCCTCCAAGTGGTTCTGGCGTAGCCCGCAGGTGATTTTGGTGTGTCCGGCAGGTTGTTCCGTTCTGTCCGATAGGTTGTTCCGGCATGTCCAGCACGTGCTTCTGGCACTTCTGAGAGGTGGTTCTGGCATGCCGGGCAGGTTATTCCGGAGTGTCCGGTAAGTGGTTCTGGTGTAGCCGGCAGTTCATTTTGGCGTGTCTGGCACATGGGTCCTGCGAGTCGAGCAGGTGGTTCCGGCGTGCTCGGCAGGTGGTCCAGGCATGTCCGGCAGGTGGTTCCAGTCTGTCCAGGACGTGGTTCCAGCGTGTCCGGCACGTGGTTCTCTTACGTCTGAGAGGTGGTTCCTGCATGCCTGGCAGGTTATTGCGGATTGTCTGCCAGGTGGTTCTCTCATAGCCAGCTGTTGATTTTGGCCTGTCAGGCAGGTGGTTCTGGTGAGTCCAGCAGGTGGCTCCGGCGTGCTCGGCAGGTGGTTCTGGCATGTCTGGCAGGTGGTTCCGGCGAGTTGAGCAGCTGGTTCCAGCCTGTCCGTCAGGTTAGGGTTAGGGATAGGGTTAGGGTTACGGTTAGGGTTAGGGTTTAGGGTTTGGGGTTAGGGGTTAGGGTTAGGGGTAGGGTTAGGGTTAGGGTTACGGTTGGGTTAGGGTTTAGGGTTAGGCTTAGGGTTAGGGGATAGGGTTAGGGTTAGGGTTTGGGGATAGGGTTAGGGTTAGGGTTAGGGTTAGGGCCCGGCAGGTGGTTCCGGCGAGCCGAGCAGGTGGCTCCGGCGCGCCCGGCAGGTGCTTCCGCTGCGCCCGGCAGGTGGTTCCGGCGAGGCGAGCAGGTGGCTCCGGCGCTCCGGGCAGGTGGTTGCGGCGAGGCGAGCAGCTGGCTCCGGCGCGCTCGGCAGGTGCTTCCGCTGGGCCCGGTTGGTGGTTCCGGCGAGGCGAGCAGGTGGCTCCGGCGCGCTCGGCAGGTGCTTCCGCTGGGCCCGGTTGGTGGTTCCGGCGAGGCGAGCAGGTGGCTCCGGCGCGCTCGGCAGGTGCTTCCGCTGCGCCCGGCAGGTGGTTCCGACGAGGCGAGCAGGTTGTTCCTGCGTGCTCGGCAGGTGGTTCAGTTGGGTCTGGCAGGTGGTTTCGGTCTGTTCGGGGTGTGGTTCCAGCATCTCAGGCACATGGTTCTGGCACGTCTGAGAGGTGGTTCCGGCTGGCCCAACAGGTGTTTCTGGAGTCTCCGCCAAGTGGTTCTGGCGTAGCTGGCAGGTGATGTTGGCGTGACTGGCAGGTGGTTCCAGCCAGCCCGGCAGGTGTTTCCGGAGTGTTCACCAACTGGCTGTGGCGTAGCCGGCAGGTGATTTTGGCGTGTCCGACAGGTGGTTCTGGCGAGTCGAGCAGGTGCTTCCGGCATGCTCGGCAGGTGCTTCCGGTGTCATTGGCATGTGGTTCTGGCATGTCTGAGAGGTGGTTCTGGCATGCCTGACAGGTGATTCCGGAGTGTTCGCCAAGCGGTTCTGGCATAGGCGGCAGGTGATTTTGCCATGTCCAGAATGTGGTTCCAGCGAGTCGAACATGTGGTTCCGGCGTGTCCGGCAGGTGTTTCCGGTCTGTCCAGCAGGTGGTTCTGGGGTGTCCGGCATGAGGTTCTGGCACGTCTGAGAGGTGTTTCCGGCCGGCCCGACATGCGTTTCCGGAGTGTCCGCCACGTAGTTCAGGCACGTCTGAGAGGTGGTTCCAGCATGCCCGGCAGGTTTTCCCGGAGAGTCCTCCAAGTGGTTCTGGCGTAGCCCGCAGGTGATTTTGGTGTGTCCGGCAGGTTGTTCCGTTCTGTCCGATAGGTTGTTCCGGCATGTCCAGCACGTGCTTCTGGCACTTCTGAGAGGTGGTTCTGGCATGCCGGGCAGGTTATTCCGGAGTGTCCGGTAAGTGGTTCTGGTGTAGCCGGCAGTTCATTTTGGCGTGTCTGGCACATGGGTCCTGCGAGTCGAGCAGGTGGTTCCGGCGTGCTCGGCAGGTGGTCCAGGCATGTCCGGCAGGTGGTTCCAGTCTGTCCAGGACGTGGTTCCAGCGTGTCCGGCACGTGGTTCTCTTACGTCTGAGAGGTGGTTCCTGCATGCCTGGCAGGTTATTGTGGATTGTCTGCCAGGTGGTTCTCTCATAGCCAGCTGTTGATTTTGGCCTGTCAGGCAGGTGGTTCTGGTGAGTCCAGCAGGTGGCTCCGGCGTGCTCGGCAGGTGGTTCTGGCATGTCTGCCAGGTGGTTCCGGCGAGTTGAGCAGCTGGTTCCAGCCTGTCCGTCAGGTTAGGGTTAGGGATAGGGTTAGGGTTACGGTTAGGGTTAGGGTTTAGGGTTTGGGGTTAGGGGTTAGGGTTAGGGGTAGGGTTAGGGTTAGGGTTACGGTTGGGTTAGGGTTTAGGGTTAGGCTTAGGGTTAGGGGATAGGGTTAGGGTTAGGGTTTGGGGATAGGGTTAGGGTTAGGGTTAGGGTTAGGGCCCGGCAGGTGGTTCCGGCGAGCCGAGCAGGTGGCTCCGGCGCGCCCGGCAGGTGCTTCCGCTGCGCCCGGCAGGTGGTTCCGGCGAGGCGAGCAGGTGGCTCCGGCGCGCCGGGCAGGTGGTTGCGGCGAGGCGAGCAGCTGGCTCCGGCGCGCTCGGCAGGTGCTTCCGCTGGGCCCGGTTGGTGGTTCCGGCGAGGCGAGCAGGTGGCTCCGGCGCGCTCGGCAGGTGCTTCCGCTGGGCCCGGTTGGTGGTTCCGGCGAGGCGAGCAGGTGGCTCCGGCGCGCTCGGCAGGTGCTTCCGCTGCGCCCGGCAGGTGGTTCCGACGAGGCGAGCAGGTTGTTCCTGCGTGCTCGGCAGGTGGTTCAGTTGGGTCTGGCAGGTGGTTTCGGTCTGTTCGGGGTGTGGTTCCAGCATCTCAGGCACATGGTTCTGGCACGTCTGAGAGGTGGTTCCGGCTGGCCCAACAGGTGTTTCTGGAGTCTCCGCCAAGTGGTTCTGGCGTAGCTGGCAGGTGATGTTGGCGTGACTGGCAGGTGGTTCCAGCCAGCCCGGCAGGTGTTTCCGGAGTGTTCACCAACTGGCTGTGGCGTAGCCGGCAGGTGATTTTGGCGTGTCCGACAGGTGGTTCTGGCGAGTCGAGCAGGTGCTTCCGGCATGCTCGGCAGGTGCTTCCGGTGTCATTGGCATGTGGTTCTGGCATGTCTGAGAGGTGGTTCCGGCATGCCTGACAGGTGATTCCGGAGTGTTCGCCAAGCGGTTCTGGCATAGGCGGCAGGTGATTTTGCCATGTCCAGAATGTGGTTCCAGCGAGTCGAACATGTGGTTCCGGCGTGTCCGGCAGGTGTTTCCGGTCTGTCCAGCAGGTGGTTCTGGGGTGTCCGGCATGAGGTTCTGGCACGTCTGAGAGGTGTTTCCGGCCGGCCCGACATGCGTTTCCGGAGTGTCCGCCACGTAGTTCAGGCACGTCTGAGAGGTGGTTCCAGCATGCCCGGCAGGTTTTCCCGGAGAGTCCTCCAAGTGGTTCTGGCGTAGCCCGCAGGTGATTTTGGTGTGTCCGGCAGGTTGTTCCGTTCTGTCCGATAGGTTGTTCCGGCATGTCCAGCACGTGCTTCTGGCACTTCTGAGAGGTGGTTCTGGCATGCCGGGCAGGTTATTCCGGAGTGTCCGGTAAGTGGTTCTGGTGTAGCCGGCAGTTCATTTTGGCGTGTCTGGCACATGGGTCCTGCGAGTCGAGCAGGTGGTTCCGGCGTGCTCGGCAGGTGGTCCAGGCATGTCCGGCAGGTGGTTCCAGTCTGTCCAGGACGTGGTTCCAGCGTGTCCGGCACGTGGTTCTCTTACGTCTGAGAGGTGGTTCCTGCATGCCTGGCAGGTTATTGCGGATTGTCTGCCAGGTGGTTCTCTCCTAGCCAGCTGTTGATTTTGGCCTGTCAGGCAGGTGGTTCTGGTGAGTCCAGCAGGTGGCTCCGGCGTGCTCGGCAGGTGGTTCTGGCATGTCTGGCAGGTGGTTCCGGCGAGTTGAGCAGCTGGTTCCAGCCTGTCCGTCAGGTTAGGGTTAGGGATAGGGTTAGGGTTACGGTTAGGGTTAGGGTTTAGGGTTTGGGGTTAGGGGTTAGGGTTAGGGTTAGGGTTAGGGTTAGGGTTACGGTTGGGTTAGGGTTTAGGGTTAGGCTTAGGGTTAGGGGTTAGGGTTAGGGTTAGGGTTTGGGGATAGGGTTAGGGTTAGGGTTAGGGTTAGGGCCCGGCAGGTGGTTCCGGCGAGCCGAGCAGGTGGCTCCGGCGCGCCCGGCAGGTGCTTCCGCTGCGCCCGGCAGGTGGTTCCGGCGAGGCGAGCAGGTGGCTCCGGCGCGCCGGGCAGGTGGTTCCGGCGAGGCGAGCAGCTGGCTCCGGCGCGCTCGGCAGGTGCTTCCGCTGCGCCCGGCAGGTGGTTCCGACGAGGCGAGCAGGTTGTTCCTGCGTGCTCGGCAGGTGGTTCAGTTGGGTCTGTCAGGTGGTTTCGGTCTGTTCGGGGTGTGGTTCCAGCATCTCAGGCACATGGTTCTGGCACGTCTGAGAGGTGGTTCCGGCTGGCCCAACAGGTGTTTCTGGAGTCTCCGCCAAGTGGTTCTGGCGTAGCTGGCAGGTGATGTTGGCGTGACTGGCAGGTGGTTCCAGCCAGCCCGGCAGGTGTTTCCGGAGTGTTCACCAACTGGCTGTGGCGTAGCCGGCAGGTGATTTTGGCGTGTCCGACAGGTGGTTCTGGCGAGTCGAGCAGGTGCTTCCGGCATGCTCGGCAGGTGCTTCCGGTGTCATTGGCATGTGGTTCTGGCATGTCTGAAAGGTGGTTCCGGCATGCCTGACAGGTGATTCCGGAGTGTTCGCCAAGCGGTTCTGGCATAGGCGGCAGGTGATTTTGCCATGTCCAGAATGTGGTTCCAGCGAGTCGAACATGTGGTTCCGGCGTGTCCGGCAGGTGTTTCCGGTCTGTCCAGCAGGTGGTTCTGGGGTGTCCGGCATGAGGTTCTGGCACGTCTGAGAGGTGTTTCCGGCCGGCCCGACATGCGTTTCCGGAGTGTCCGCCACGTAGTTCAGGCACGTCTGAGAGGTGGTTCCAGCATGCCCGGCAGGTTTTCCCGGAGAGTCCTCCAAGTGGTTCTGGCGTAGCCCGCAGGTGATTTTGGTGTGTCCGGCAGGTTGTTCCGTTCTGTCCGATAGGTTGTTCCGGCATGTCCAGCACGTGCTTCTGGCACTTCTGAGAGGTGGTTCTGGCATGCCGGGCAGGTTATTCCGGAGTGTCCGGTAAGTGGTTCTGGTGTAGCCGGCAGTTCATTTTGGCGTGTCTGGCACATGGGTCCTGCGAGTCGAGCAGGTGGTTCCGGCGTGCTCGGCAGGTGGTCCAGGCATGTCCGGCAGGTGGTTCCAGTCTGTCCAGGACGTGGTTCCAGCGTGTCCGGCACGTGGTTCTCTTACGTCTGAGAGGTGGTTCCTGCATGCCTGGCAGGTTATTGCGGATTGTCTGCCAGGTGGTTCTCTCATAGCCAGCTGTTGATTTTGGCCTGTCAGGCAGGTGGTTCTGGTGAGTCCAGCAGGTGGCTCCGGCGTGCTCGGCAGGTGGTTCTGGCATGTCTGGCAGGTGGTTCCGGCGAGTTGAGCAGCTGGTTCCAGCCTGTCCGTCAGGTTAGGGTTAGGGATAGGGTTAGGGTTACGGTTAGGGTTAGGGTTTAGGGTTTGGGGTTAGGGGTTAGGGTTAGGGGTAGGGTTAGGGTTAGGGTTACGGTTGGGTTAGGGTTTAGGGTTAGGCTTAGGGTTAGGGGTTAGGGTTAGGGTTAGGGTTTGGGGATAGGGTTAGGGTTAGGGTTAGGGTTAGGGCCCGGCAGGTGGTTCCGGCGAGCCGAGCAGGTGGCTCCGGCACGCCCGGCAGGTGCTTCCGCTGCGCCTGGCAGGTGGTTCCGGCGAGGCGAGCAGGTGGCTCCGGCGCGCCGGGCAGGTGGTTCCGGCGAGGCGAGCAGGTGGCTCCGGCGCGCTCGGCAGGTGCTTCCGCTGGGCCCGGTTGGTGGTTCCGGCGAGGCGAGCAGGTGGCTCCGGCGCGCTCGGCAGGTGCTTCCGCTGCGCCCGGCAGGTGGTTCCGACGAGGCGAGCAGGTTGTTCCTGCGTGCTCGGCAGGTGGTTCAGTTGGGTCTGTCAGGTGGTTTCGGTCTGTTCGGGGTGTGGTTCCAGCATCTCAGGCACATGGTTCTGGCACGTCTGAGAGGTGGTTCCGGCTGGCCCAACAGGTGTTTCTGGAGTCTCCGCCAAGTGGTTCTGGCGTAGCTGGCAGGTGATGTTGGCGTGACTGGCAGGTGGTTCCAGCCAGCCCGGCAGGTGTTTCCGGAGTGTTCACCAACTGGCTGTGGCGTAGCCGGCAGGTGATTTTGGCGTGTCCGACAGGTGGTTCTGGCGAGTCGAGCAGGTGCTTCCGGCATGCTCGGCAGGTGCTTCCGGTGTCATTGGCATGTGGTTCTGGCATGTCTGAGAGGTGGTTCCGGCATGCCTGACAGGTGATTCCGGAGTGTTCGCCAAGCGGTTCTGGCATAGGCGGCAGGTGATTTTGCCATGTCCAGAATGTGGTTCCAGCGAGTCGAACATGTGGTTCCGGCGTGTCCGGCAGGTGTTTCCGGTCTGTCCAGCAGGTGGTTCTGGGGTGTCCGGCATGAGGTTCTGGCACATCTGAGAGGTGGTTCCGGCCGGCCCGACATGCGTTTCCGGAGTGTCCGCCACGTAGTTCAGGCACGTCTGAGAGGTGGTTCCAGCATGCCCGGCAGGTTTTCCCGGAGAGTCCTCCAAGTGGTTCTGGCGTAGCCCGCAGGTGATTTTGGTGTGTCCGGCAGGTTGTTCCGTTCTGTCCGATAGGTTGTTCCGGCATGTCCAGCACGTGCTTCTGGCACTTCTGAGAGGTGGTTCTGGCATGCCGGGCAGGTTATTCCGGAGTGTCCGGTAAGTGGTTCTGGTGTAGCCGGCAGTTCATTTTGGCGTGTCTGGCACATGGGTCCTGCGAGTCGAGCAGGTGGTTCCGGCGTGCTCGGCAGGTGGTCCAGGCATGTCCGGCAGGTGGTTCCAGTCTGTCCAGGACGTGGTTCCAGCGTGTCCGGCACGTGGTTCTCTTACGTCTGAGAGGTGGTTCCTGCATGCCTGGCAGGTTATTGCGGATTGTCTGCCAGGTGGTTCTCTCATAGCCAGCTGTTGATTTTGGCCTGTCAGGCAGGTGGTTCTGGTGAGTCCAGCAGGTGGCTCCGGCGTGCTCGGCAGGTGGTTCTGGCATGTCTGGCAGGTGGTTCCGGCGAGTTGAGCAGCTGGTTCCAGCCTGTCCGTCAGGTTAGGGTTAGGGATAGGGTTAGGGTTACGGTTAGGGTTAGGGTTTAGGGTTTGGGGTTAGGGGTTAGGGTTAGGGGTAGGGTTAGGGTTAGGGTTACGGTTGGGTTAGGGTTTAGGGTTAGGCTTAGGGTTAGGGGATAGGGTTAGGGTTAGGGTTTGGGGATAGGGTTAGGGTTAGGGTTAGGGTTAGGGCCCGGCAGGTGGTTCCGGCGAGCCGAGCAGGTGGCTCCGGCGCGCCCGGCAGGTGCTTCCGCTGCGCCCGGCAGGTGGTTCCGGCGAGGCGAGCAGGTGGCTCCGGCGCGCTCGGCAGGTGCTTCCGCTGGGCCCGGTTGGTGGTTCCGGCGAGGCGAGCAGGTGGCTCCGGCGCGCTCGGCAGGTGCTTCCGCTGCGCCCGTCAGGTGGTTCCGACGAGGCGAGCAGGTTGTTCCTGCGTGCTCGGCAGGTGGTTCAGTTGGGTCTGGCAGGTGGTTTCGGTCTGTTCGGGGTGTGGTTCCAGCATCTCAGGCACATGGTTCTGGCACGTCTGAGAGGTGGTTCCGGCTGGCCCAACAGGTGTTTCTGGAGTCTCCGCCAAGTGGTTCTGGCGTAGCTGGCAGGTGATGTTGGCGTGACTGGCAGGTGGTTCCAGCCAGCCCGGCAGGTGTTTCCGGAGTGTTCACCAACTGGCTGTGGCGTAGCCGGCAGGTGATTTTGGCGTGTCCGACAGGTGGTTCTGGCGAGTCGAGCAGGTGCTTCCGGCATGCTCGGCAGGTGCTTCCGGTGTCATTGGCATGTGGTTCTGGCATGTCTGAGAGGTGGTTCCGGCATGCCTGACAGGTGATTCCGGAGTGTTCGCCAAGCGGTTCTGGCATAGGCGGCAGGTGATTTTGCCATGTCCAGAATGTGGTTCCAGCGAGTCGAACATGTGGTTCCGGCGTGTCCGGCAGGTGTTTCCGGTCTGTCCAGCAGGTGGTTCTGGGGTGTCCGGCATGAGGTTCTGGCACGTCTGAGAGGTGTTTCCGGCCGGCCCGACATGCGTTTCCGGAGTGTCCGCCACGTAGTTCAGGCACGTCTGAGAGGTGGTTCCAGCATGCCCGGCAGGTTTTCCCGGAGAGTCCTCCAAGTGGTTCTGGCGTAGCCCGCAGGTGATTTTGGTGTGTCCGGCAGGTTGTTCCGTTCTGTCCGATAGGTTGTTCCGGCATGTCCAGCACGTGCTTCTGGCACTTCTGAGAGGTGGTTCTGGCATGCCGGGCAGGTTATTCCGGAGTGTCCGGTAAGTGGTTCTGGTGTAGCCGGCAGTTCATTTTGGCGTGTCTGGCACATGGGTCCTGCGAGTCGAGCAGGTGGTTCCGGCGTGCTCGGCAGGTGGTCCAGGCATGTCCGGCAGGTGGTTCCAGTCTGTCCAGGACGTGGTTCCAGCGTGTCCGGCACGTGGTTCTCTTACGTCTGAGAGGTGGTTCCTGCATGCCTGGCAGGTTATTGCGGATTGTCTGCCAGGTGGTTCTCTCATAGCCAGCTGTTGATTTTGGCCTGTCAGGCAGGTGGTTCTGGTGAGTCCAGCAGGTGGCTCCGGCGTGCTCGGCAGGTGGTTCTGGCATGTCTGGCAGGTGGTTCCGGCGAGTTGAGCAGCTGGTTCCAGCCTGTCCGTCAGGTTAGGGTTAGGGATAGGGTTAGGGTTACGGTTAGGGTTAGGGTTTAGGGTTTGGGGTTAGGGGTTAGGGTTAGGGGTAGGGTTAGGGTTAGGGTTACGGTTGGGATAGGGTTTAGGGTTAGGCTTAGGGTTAGGGGATAGGGTTAGGGTTAGGGTTTGGGGATAGGGTTAGGGTTAGGGTTAGGGTTAGGGCCCGGCAGGTGGCTCCGGCGCGCCCGGCAGGTGCTTCCGCTGCGCCCGGCAGGTGGTTCCGGCGAGGCGAGCAGGTGGCTCCGGCGCGCCGGGCAGGTGGTTGCGGCGAGGCGAGCAGCTGGCTCCGGCGCGCTCGGCAGGTGCTTCCGCTGGGCCCGGTTGGTGGTTCCGGCGAGGCGAGCAGGTGGCTCCGGCGCGCTCGGCAGGTGCTTCCGCTGCGCCCGGCAGGTGGTTCCGACGAGGCGAGCAGGTTGTTCCTGCGTGCTCGGTAGGTGGTTCAGTTGGGTCTGGCAGGTGGTTTCGGTCTGTTCGGGGTGTGGTTCCAGCATCTCAGGCACATGGTTCTGGCACGTCTGAGAGGTGGTTCCGGCTGGCCCAACAGGTGTTTCTGGAGTCTCCGCCAAGTGGTTCTGGCGTAGCTGGCAGGTGATGTTGGCGTGACTGGCAGGTGGTTCCAGCCAGCCCGGCAGGTGTTTCCGGAGTGTTCACCAACTGGCTGTGGCGTAGCCGGCAGGTGATTTTGGCGTGTCCGACAGGTGGTTCTGGCGAGTCGAGCAGGTGCTTCCGGCATGCTCGGCAGGTGCTTCCGGTGTCATTGGCATGTGGTTCTGGCATGTCTGAGAGGTGGTTCCGGCATGCCTGACAGGTGATTCCGGAGTGTTCGCCAAGCGGTTCTGGCATAGGCGGCAGGTGATTTTGCCATGTCCAGAATGTGGTTCCAGCGAGTCGAACATGTGGTTCCGGCGTGTCCGGCAGGTGTTTCCGGTCTGTCCAGCAGGTGGTTCTGGGGTGTCCGGCATGAGGTTCTGGCACGTCTGAGAGGTGTTTCCGGCCGGCCCGACATGCGTTTCCGGAGTGTCCGCCACGTAGTTCAGGCACGTCTGAGAGGTGGTTCCAGCATGCCCGGCAGGTTTTCCCGGAGAGTCCTCCAAGTGGTTCTGGCGTAGCCCGCAGGTGATTTTGGTGTGTCCGGCAGGTTGTTCCGTTCTGTCCGATAGGTTGTTCCGGCATGTCCAGCACGTGCTTCTGGCACTTCTGAGAGGTGGTTCTGGCATGCCGGGCAGGTTATTCCGGAGTGTCCGGTAAGTGGTTCTGGTGTAGCCGGCAGTTCATTTTGGCGTGTCTGGCACATGGGTCCTGCGAGTCGAGCAGGTGGTTCCGGCGTGCTCGGCAGGTGGTCCAGGCATGTCCGGCAGGTGGTTCCAGTCTGTCCAGGACGTGGTTCCAGCGTGTCCGGCACGTGGTTCTCTTACGTCTGAGAGGTGGTTCCTGCATGCCTGGCAGGTTATTGCGGATTGTCTGCCAGGTGGTTCTCTCATAGCCAGCTGTTGATTTTGGCCTGTCAGGCAGGTGGTTCTGGTGAGTCCAGCAGGTGGCTCCGGCGTGCTCGGCAGGTGGTTCTGGCATGTCTGGCAGGTGGTTCCGGCGAGTTGAGCAGCTGGTTCCAGCCTGTCCGTCAGGTTAGGGTTAGGGATAGGGTTAGGGTTACGGTTAGGGTTAGGGTTTAGGGTTTGGGGTTAGGGGTTAGGGTTAGGGGTAGGGTTAGGGTTAGGGTTACGGTTGGGATAGGGTTTAGGGTTAGGCTTAGGGTTAGGGGATAGGGTTAGGGTTAGGGTTTGGGGATAGGGTTAGGTTTAGGGTTAGGGTTAGGGCCCGGCAGGTGGTTCCGGCGAGCCGAGCAGGTGGCTCCGGCGCGCCCGGCAGGTGCTTCCGCTGCGCCCGGCAGGTGGTTCCGGCGAGGCGAGCAGGTGGCTCCGGCGCGCCGGGCAGGTGGTTCCGGCGAGGCGAGCAGCTGGCTCCGGCGCGCTCGGCAGGTGCTTCCGCTGGGCCCGGTTGGTGGTTCCGGCGAGGCGAGCAGGTGGCTCCGGCGCGCTCGGCAGGTGCTTCCGCTGCGCCCGGCAGGTGGTTCCGACGAGGCGAGCAGGTTGTTCCTGCGTGCTCGGCAGGTGGTTAAGTTGGGTCTGTCAGGTGGTTTCGGTCTGTTCGGGGTGTGGTTCCAGCATCTCAGGCACATGGTTCTGGCACGTCTGAGAGGTGGTTCCGGCTGGCCCAACAGGTGTTTCTGGAGTCTCCGCCAAGTGGTTCTGGCGTAGCTGGCAGGTGATGTTGGCGTGACTGGCAGGTGGTTCCAGCCAGCCCGGCAGGTGTTTCCGGAGTGTTCACCAACTGGCTGTGGCGTAGCCGGCAGGTGATTTTGGCGTGTCCGACAGGTGGTTCTGGCGAGTCGAGCAGGTGCTTCCGGCATGCTCGGCAGGTGCTTCCGGTGTCATTGGCATGTGGTTCTGGCATGTCTGAGAGGTGGTTCCGGCATGCCTGACAGGTGATTCCGGAGTGTTCGCCAAGCGGTTCTGGCATAGGCGGCAGGTGATTTTGCCATGTCCAGAATGTGGTTCCAGCGAGTCGAACATGTGGTTCCGGCGTGTCCGGCAGGTGTTTCCGGTCTGTCCAGCAGGTGGTTCTGGGGTGTCCGGCATGAGGTTCTGGCACGTCTGAGAGGTGGTTCCGGCCGGCCCGACATGCGTTTCCGGAGTGTCCGCCACGTAGTTCAGGCACGTCTGAGAGGTGGTTCCAGCATGCCCGGCAGGTTTTCCCGGAGAGTCCTCCAAGTGGTTCTGGCGTAGCCCGCAGGTGATTTTGGTGTGTCCGGCAGGTTGTTCCGTTCTGTCCGATAGGTTGTTCCGGCATGTCCAGCACGTGCTTCTGGCACTTCTGAGAGGTGGTTCTGGCATGCCGGGCAGGTTATTCCGGAGTGTCCGGTAAGTGGTTCTGGTGTAGCCGGCAGTTCATTTTGGCGTGTCTGGCACATGGGTCCTGCGAGTCGAGCAGGTGGTTCCGGCGTGCTCGGCAGGTGGTCCAGGCATGTCCGGCAGGTGGTTCCAGTCTGTCCAGGACGTGGTTCCAGCGTGTCCGGCACGTGGTTCTCTTACGTCTGAGAGGTGGTTCCTGCATGCCTGGCAGGTTATTGCGGATTGTCTGCCAGGTGGTTCTCTCATAGCCAGCTGTTGATTTTGGCCTGTCAGGCAGGTGGTTCTGGTGAGTCCAGCAGGTGGCTCCGGCGTGCTCGGCAGGTGGTTCTGGCATGTCTGGCAGGTGGTTCCGGCGAGTTGAGCAGCTGGTTCCAGCCTGTCCGTCAGGTTAGGGTTAGGGATAGGGTTAGGGTTACGGTTAGGGTTAGGGTTTAGGGTTTGGGGTTAGGGGTTAGGGTTAGGGGTAGGGTTAGGGTTAGGGTTACGGTTGGGTTAGGGTTTAGGGTTAGGCTTAGGGTTAGGGGATAGGGTTAGGGTTAGGGTTTGGGGATAGGGTTAGGGTTAGGGTTAGGGTTAGGGCCCGGCAGGTGGTTCCGGCGAGCCGAGCAGGTGGCTCCGGCGCGCCCGGCAGGTGCTTCCGCTGCGCCCGGCAGGTGGTTCCGGCGAGGCGAGCAGGTGGCTCCGGCGCGCCGGGCAGGTGGTTCCGGCGAGGCGAGCAGCTGGCTCCGGCGCGCTCGGCAGGTGCTTCCGCTGGGCCCGGTTGGTGGTTCCGGCGAGGCGAGCAGGTGGCTCCGGCGCGCTCGGCAGGTGCTTCCGCTGCGCCCGGCAGGTGGTTCCGACGAGGCGAGCAGGTTGTTCCTGCGTGCTCGGCAGGTGGTTCAGTTGGGTCTGTCAGGTGGTTTCGGTCTGTTCGGGGTGTGGTTCCAGCATCTCAGGCACATGGTTCTGGCACGTCTGAGAGGTGGTTTCGGCTGGCCCAACAGGTGTTTCTGGAGTCTCCGCCAAGTGGTTCTGGCGTAGCTGGCAGGTGATGTTGGCGTGACTGGCAGTTGGTTCCAGCCAGCCCGGCAGGTGTTTCCGGAGTGTTCACCAACTGGCTGTGGCGTAGCCGGCAGGTGATTTTGGCGTGTCCGACAGGTGGTTCTGGCGAGTCGAGCAGGTGCTTCCGGCATGCTCGGCAGGTGCTTCCGGTGTCATTGGCATGTGGTTCTGGCATGTCTGAGAGGTGGTTCCGGCATGCCTGACAGGTGATTCCGGAGTGTTCGCCAAGCGGTTCTGGCATAGGCGGCAGGTGATTTTGCCATGTCCAGAATGTGGTTCCAGCGAGTCGAACATGTGGTTCCGGCGTGTCCGGCAGGTGTTTCCGGTCTGTCCAGCAGGTGGTTCTGGGGTGTCCGGCATGAGGTTCTGGCACGTCTGAGAGGTGGTTCCGGCCGGCCCGACATGCGTTTCCGGAGTGTCCGCCACGTGGTTCAGGCACGTCTGAGAGGTGGTTCCAGCATGCCCGGCAGGTTTTCCCGGAGAGTCCTCCAAGTGGTTCTGGCGTAGCCCGCAGGTGATTTTGGTGTGTCCGGCAGGTTGTTCCGTTCTGTCCGATAGGTTGTTCCGGCATGTCCAGCACGTGCTTCTGGCACTTCTGAGAGGTGGTTCTGGCATGCCGGGCAGGTTATTCCGGAGTGTCCGGTAAGTGGTTCTGGTGTAGCCGGCAGTTCATTTTGGCGTGTCTGGCACATGGGTCCTGCGAGTCGAGCAGGTGGTTCCGGCGTGCTCGGCAGGTGGTCCAGGCATGTCCGGCAGGTGGTTCCAGTCTGTCCAGGACGTGGTTCCAGCGTGTCCAGCACGTGGTTCTCTTACGTCTGAGAGGTGGTTCCTGCATGCCTGGCAGGTTATTGCGGATTGTCTGCCAGGTGGTTCTCTCATAGCCAGCTGTTGATTTTGGCCTGTCAGGCAGGTGGTTCTGGTGAGTCCAGCAGGTGGCTCCGGCGTGCTCGGCAGGTGGTTCTGGCATGTCTGGCAGGTGGTTCCGGCGAGTTGAGCAGCTGGTTCCAGCCTGTCCGTCAGGTTAGGGTTAGGGATAGGGTTAGGGTTACGGTTAGGGTTAGGGTTTAGGGTTTGGTGTTAGGGGTTAGGATTAGGGGTAGGGTTAGGGTTAGGGTTACGGTTGGGTTAGCGTTTAGGGTTAGGCTTAGGGTTAGGGGTTAGGGTTAGGGTTAGGGTTTGGGGATAGGGTTAGGGTTAGGGTTAGGGTTAGGGCCCGGCAGGTGGTTCCGGCGAGCCGAGCAGGTGGCTCCGGCGCGCCCGGCAGGTGCTTCCGCTGCGCCCGGCAGGTGGTTCCGGCGAGGCGAGCAGGTGGCTCCGGCGCGCCGGGCAGGTGGTTCCGGCGAGGCGAGCAGCTGGCTCCGGCGCACTCGGCAGGTGCTTCCGCTGGGCCCGGTTGGTGGTTCCGGCGAGGCGAGCAGGTGGCTCCGGCGCGCTCGGCAGGTGCTTCCCCTGCGCCCGGCAGGTGGTTCCGACGAGGCGAGCAGGTTGTTCCTGCGTGCTCGGCAGGTGGTTCAGTTGGGTCTGGCAGGTGGTTTCGGTCTGTTCGGGGTGTGGTTCCAGCATCTCAGGCACATGGTTCTGGCACGTCTGAGAGGTGGTTCCGGCTGGCCCAACAGGTGTTTCTGGGGTCTCCGCCAAGTGGTTCTGGCGTAGCTGGCAGGTGATGTTGGCGTGACTGGCAGGTGGTTCCAGCCAGCCCGGCAGGTGTTTCCGGAGTGTTCACCAACTGGCTGTGGCGTAGCCGGCAGGTGATTTTGGCGTGTCAGACAGGTGGTTCTGGCGAGTCGAGCAGGTGCTTCCGGCATGCTCGGCAGGTGCTTCCGGTGTCATTGGCATGTGGTTCTGGCATGTCTGAGAGGTGGTTCCGGCATGCCTGACAGGTGATTCCGGAGTGTTCGCCAAGCGGTTCTGGCATAGGCGGCAGGTGATTTTGCCATGTCCAGAATGTGGTTCCAGCGAGTCGAACATGTGGTTCCGGCGTGTCCGGCAGGTGTTTCCGGTCTGTCCAGCAGGTGGTTCTGGGGTGTCCGGCATGAGGTTCTGGCACGTCTGAGAGGTGGTTCCGGCCGGCCCGACATGCGTTTCCGGAGTGTCCGCCACGTGGTTCAGGCACGTCTGAGAGGTGGTTCCAGCATGCCCGGCAGGTTTTCCCGGAGAGTCCTCCAAGTGGTTCTGGCGTAGCCCGCAGGTGATTTTGGTGTGTCCGGCAGGTTGTTCCGTTCTGTCCGATAGGTTGTTCCGGCATGTCCAGCACGTGCTTCTGGCACTTCTGAGAGGTGGTTCTGGCATGCCGGGCAGGTTATTCCGGAGTGTCCGGTAAGTGGTTCTGGTGTAGCCGGCAGTTCATTTTGGCGTGTCTGGCACATGGGTCCTGCGAGTCGAGCAGGTGGTTCCGGCGTGCTCGGCAGGTGGTCCAGGCATGTCCGGCAGGTGGTTCCAGTCTGTCCAGGACGTGGTTCCAGCGTGTCCGGCACGTGGTTCTCTTACGTCTGAGAGGTGGTTCCTGCATGCCTGGCAGGTTATTGCGGATTGTCTGCCAGGTGGTTCTCTCATAGCCAGCTGTTGATTTTGGCCTGTCAGGCAGGTGGTTCTGGTGAGTCCAGCAGGTGGCTCCGGCGTGCTCGGCAGGTGGTTCTGGCATGTCTGGCAGGTGGTTCCGGCGAGTTGAGCAGCTGGTTCCAGCCTGTCCGTCAGGTTAGGGTTAGGGATAGGGTTAGGGTTACGGTTAGGGTTAGGGTTTAGGGTTTGGGGTTAGGGGTTAGGATTAGGGGTAGGGTTAGGGTTAGGGTTACGGTTGGGTTAGGGTTTAGGGTTAGGCTTAGGGTTAGGGGTTAGGGTTAGGGTTAGGGTTTGGGGATAGGGTTAGGGTTAGGGTTAGGGTTAGGGCCCGGCAGGTGGTTCCGGCGAGCCGAGCAGGTGGCTCCGGCGCGCTCGGCAGGTGCTTCCGCTGCGCCCGGCAGGTGGTTCCGGCGAGGCGAGCAGGTTGTTCCTGCGTGCTTGGCAGGTGGTTCAGTTGGGTCTGGCAGGTGGTTTCGGTCTGTTCGGGGTGTGGTTCCAGCATCTCAGGCACATGGTTCTGGCACGTCTGAGAGGTGGTTCCGGCTGGCCCAACAGGTGTTTCTGGAGTCTCCGCCAAGTGGTTCTGGCGTAGCTGGCAGGTGATGTTGGCGTGACTGGCAGGTGGTTCCAGCCAGCCCGGCAGGTGTTTCCGGAGTGTTCACCAACTGGCTGTGGCGTAGCCGGCAGGTGATTTTGGCGTGTCAGACAGGTGGTTCTGGCGAGTCGAGCAGGTGCTTCCGGCATGCTCGGCAGGTGCTTCCGGTGTCATTGGCATGTGGTTCTGGCATGTCTGAGAGGTGGTTCCGGCATGCCTGACAGGTGATTCCGGAGTGTTCGCCAAGCGGTTCTGGCATAGGCGGCAGGTGATTTTGCCATGTCCAGAATGTGGTTCCAGCGAGTCGAACATGTGGTTCCGGCGTGTCCGGCAGGTGTTTCCGGTCTGTCCAGCAGGTGGTTCTGGGGTGTCCGGCATGAGGTTCTGGCACGTCTGAGAGGTGGTTCCGGCCGGCCCGACATGCGTTTCCGGAGTGTCCGCCACGTGGTTCAGGCACGTCTGAGAGGTGGTTCCAGCATGCCCGGCAGGTTTTCCCGGAGAGTCCTCCAAGTGGTTCTGGCGTAGCCCGCAGGTGATTTTGGTGTGTCCGGCAGGTTGTTCCGTTCTGTCCGATAGGTTGTTCCGGCATGTCCAGCACGTGCTTCTGGCACTTCTGAGAGGTGGTTCTGGCATGCCGGGCAGGTTATTCCGGAGTGTCCGGTAAGTGGTTCTGGTGTAGCCGGCAGTTCATTTTGGCGTGTCTGGCACATGGGTCCTGCGAGTCGAGCAGGTGGTTCCGGCGTGCTCGGCAGGTGGTCCAGGCATGTCCGGCAGGTGGTTCCAGTCTGTCCAGGACGTGGTTCCAGCGTGTCCAGCACGTGGTTCTCTTACGTCTGAGAGGTGGTTCCTGCATGCCTGGCAGGTTATTGCGGATTGTCTGCCAGGTGGTTCTCTCATAGCCAGCTGTTGATTTTGGCCTGTCAGGCAGGTGGTTCTGGTGAGTCCAGCAGGTGGCTCCGGCGTGCTCGGCAGGTGGTTCTGGCATGTCTGGCAGGTGGTTCCGGCGAGTTGAGCAGCTGGTTCCAGCCTGTCCGTCAGGTTAGGGTTAGGGATAGGGTTAGGGTTACGGTTAGGGTTAGGGTTTAGGGTTTGGGGTTAGGGGTTAGGATTAGGGGTAGGGTTAGGGTTAGGGTTACGGTTGGGTTAGCGTTTAGGGTTAGGCTTAGGGTTAGGGGTTAGGGTTAGGGTTAGGGTTTGGGGATAGGGTTAGGGTTAGGGTTAGGGTTAGGGCCCGGCAGGTGGTTCCGGCGAGCCGAGCAGGTGGCTCCGGCGCGCCCGGCAGGTGCTTCCGCTGCGCCCGGCAGGTGGTTCCGGCGAGGCGAGCAGGTGGCTCCGGCGCGCCGGGCAGGTGGTTCCGGCGAGGCGAGCAGCTGGCTCCGGCGCACTCGGCAGGTGCTTCCGCTGGGCCCGGTTGGTGGTTCCGGCGAGGCGAGCAGGTGGCTCCGGCGCGCTCGGCAGGTGCTTCCCCTGCGCCCGGCAGGTGGTTCCGACGAGGCGAGCAGGTTGTTCCTGCGTGCTCGGCAGGTGGTTCAGTTGGGTCTGGCAGGTGGTTTCGGTCTGTTCGGGGTGTGGTTCCAGCATCTCAGGCACATGGTTCTGGCACGTCTGAGAGGTGGTTCCGGCTGGCCCAACAGGTGTTTCTGGGGTCTCCGCCAAGTGGTTCTGGCGTAGCTGGCAGGTGATGTTGGCGTGACTGGCAGGTGGTTCCAGCCAGCCCGGCAGGTGTTTCCGGAGTGTTCACCAACTGGCTGTGGCGTAGCCGGCAGGTGATTTTGGCGTGTCAGACAGGTGGTTCTGGCGAGTCGAGCAGGTGCTTCCGGCATGCTCGGCAGGTGCTTCCGGTGTCATTGGCATGTGGTTCTGGCATGTCTGAGAGGTGGTTCCGGCATGCCTGACAGGTGATTCCGGAGTGTTCGCCAAGCGGTTCTGGCATAGGCGGCAGGTGATTTTGCCATGTCCAGAATGTGGTTCCAGCGAGTCGAACATGTGGTTCCGGCGTGTCCGGCAGGTGTTTCCGGTCTGTCCAGCAGGTGGTTCTGGGGTGTCCGGCATGAGGTTCTGGCACGTCTGAGAGGTGGTTCCGGCCGGCCCGACATGCGTTTCCGGAGTGTCCGCCACGTGGTTCAGGCACGTCTGAGAGGTGGTTCCAGCATGCCCGGCAGGTTTTCCCGGAGAGTCCTCCAAGTGGTTCTGGCGTAGCCCGCAGGTGATTTTGGTGTGTCCGGCAGGTTGTTCCGTTCTGTCCGATAGGTTGTTCCGGCATGTCCAGCACGTGCTTCTGGCACTTCTGAGAGGTGGTTCTGGCATGCCGGGCAGGTTATTCCGGAGTGTCCGGTAAGTGGTTCTGGTGTAGCCGGCAGTTCATTTTGGCGTGTCTGGCACATGGGTCCTGCGAGTCGAGCAGGTGGTTCCGGCGTGCTCGGCAGGTGGTCCAGGCATGTCCGGCAGGTGGTTCCAGTCTGTCCAGGACGTGGTTCCAGCGTGTCCGGCACGTGGTTCTCTTACGTCTGAGAGGTGGTTCCTGCATGCCTGGCAGGTTATTGCGGATTGTCTGCCAGGTGGTTCTCTCATAGCCAGCTGTTGATTTTGGCCTGTCAGGCAGGTGGTTCTGGTGAGTCCAGCAGGTGGCTCCGGCGTGCTCGGCAGGTGGTTCTGGCATGTCTGGCAGGTGGTTCCGGCGAGTTGAGCAGCTGGTTCCAGCCTGTCCGTCAGGTTAGGGTTAGGGATAGGGTTAGGGTTACGGTTAGGGTTAGGGTTTAGGGTTTGGGGTTAGGGGTTAGGATTAGGGGTAGGGTTAGGGTTAGGGTTACGGTTGGGTTAGGGTTTAGGGTTAGGCTTAGGGTTAGGGGTTAGGGTTAGGGTTAGGGTTTGGGGATAGGGTTAGGGTTAGGGTTAGGGTTAGGGCCCGGCAGGTGGTTCCGGCGAGCCGAGCAGGTGGCTCCGGCGCGCTCGGCAGGTGCTTCCGCTGCGCCCGGCAGGTGGTTCCGGCGAGGCGAGCAGGTTGTTCCTGCGTGCTTGGCAGGTGGTTCAGTTGGGTCTGGCAGGTGGTTTCGGTCTGTTCGGGGTGTGGTTCCAGCATCTCAGGCACATGGTTCTGGCACGTCTGAGAGGTGGTTCCGGCTGGCCCAACAGGTGTTTCTGGGGTCTCCGCCAAGTGGTTCTGGCGTAGCTGGCAGGTGATGTTGGCGTGACTGGCAGGTGGTTCCAGCCAGCCCGGCAGGTGTTTCCGGAGTGTTCACCAACTGGCTGTGGCGTAGCCGGCAGGTGATTTTGGCGTGTCAGACAGGTGGTTCTGGCGAGTCGAGCAGGTGCTTCCGGCATGCTCGGCAGGTGCTTCCGGTGTCATTGGCATGTGGTTCTGGCATGTCTGAGAGGTGGTTCCGGCATGCCTGACAGGTGATTCCGGAGTGTTCGCCAAGCGGTTCTGGCATAGGCGGCAGGTGATTTTGCCATGTCCAGAATGTGGTTCCAGCGAGTCGAACATGTGGTTCCGGCGTGTCCGGCAGGTGTTTCCGGTCTGTCCAGCAGGTGGTTCTGGGGTGTCCGGCATGAGGTTCTGGCACGTCTGAGAGGTGGTTCCGGCCGGCCCGACATGCGTTTCCGGAGTGTCCGCCACGTGGTTCAGGCACGTCTGAGAGGTGGTTCCAGCATGCCCGGCAGGTTTTCCCGGAGAGTCCTCCAAGTGGTTCTGGCGTAGCCCGCAGGTGATTTTGGTGTGTCCGGCAGGTTGTTCCGTTCTGTCCGATAGGTTGTTCCGGCATGTCCAGCACGTGCTTCTGGCACTTCTGAGAGGTGGTTCTGGCATGCCGGGCAGGTTATTCCGGAGTGTCCGGTAAGTGGTTCTGGTGTAGCCGGCAGTTCATTTTGGCGTGTCTGGCACATGGGTCCTGCGAGTCGAGCAGGTGGTTCCGGCGTGCTCGGCAGGTGGTCCAGGCATGTCCGGCAGGTGGTTCCAGTCTCTCCAGGACGTGGTTCCAGCATGTCCGGCACGTGGTTCTCTTACGTCTGAGAGGTGGTTCCTGCATGCCTGGCAGGTTATTGCGGATTGTCTGCCAGGTGGTTCTCTCATAGCCAGCTGTTGATTTTGGCCTGTCAGGCAGGTGGTTCTGGTGAGTCCAGCAGGTGGCTCCGGCGTGCTCGGCAGGTGGTTCTGGCATGTCTGGCAGGTGGTTCCGGCGAGTTGAGCAGCTGGTTCCAGCCTGTCCGTCAGGTTAGGGTTAGGGATAGGGTTAGGGTTACGGTTAGGGTTAGGGTTTAGGGTTTGGGGTTAGGGGTTAGGGTTAGGGGTAGGGTTAGGGTTAGGGTTACGGTTGGGTTAGGGTTTAGGGTTAGGCTTAGGGTTAGGGGATAGGGTTAGGGTTAGGGTTTGGGGATAGGGTTAGGGTTAGGGTTAGGGTTAGGGCCCGGCAGGTGGTTCCGGCGAGCCGAGCAGGTGGCTCCGGCACGCCCGGCAGGTGCTTCCGCTGCGCCCGGAAGGTGGTTCCGGCGAGGCGAGCAGGTGGCTCCGGCGCGCCGGGCAGGTGGTTCCGGCGAGGCGAGCAGCTGGCTCCGGCGCGCTCGGCAGGTGCTTCCGCTGGGCCCGGTTGGTGGTTCCGGCGAGGCGAGCAGGTGGCTCCGGCGCGCTCGGCAGGTGCTTCCCCTGCGCCCGGCAGGTGGTTCCGACGAGGCGAGCAGGTTGTTCCTGCGTGCTCGGCAGGTGGTTCAGTTGGGTCTGGCAGGTGGTTTCGGTCTGTTCGGGGTGTGGTTCCAGCATCTCAGGCACATGGTTCTGGCACGTCTGAGAGGTGGTTCCGGCTGGCCCAACAGGTGTTTCTGGGGTCTCCGCCAAGTGGTTCTGGCGTAGCTGGCAGGTGATGTTGGCGTGACTGGCAGGTGGTTCCAGCCAGCCCGGCAGGTGTTTCCGGAGTGTTCACCAACTGGCTGTGGCGTAGCCGGCAGGTGATTTTGGCGTGTCAGACAGGTGGTTCTGGCGAGTCGAGCAGGTGCTTCCGGCATGCTCGGCAGGTGCTTCCGGTGTCATTGGCATGTGGTTCTGGCATGTCTGAGAGGTGGTTCCGGCATGCCTGACAGGTGATTCCGGAGTGTTCGCCAAGCGGTTCTGGCATAGGCGGCAGGTGATTTTGCCATGTCCAGAATGTGGTTCCAGCGAGTCGAACATGTGGTTCCGGCGTGTCCGGCAGGTGTTTCCGGTCTGTCCAGCAGGTGGTTCTGGGGTGTCCGGCATGAGGTTCTGGCACGTCTGAGAGGTGGTTCCGGCCGGCCCGACATGCGTTTCCGGAGTGTCCGCCACGTGGTTCAGGCACGTCTGAGAGGTGGTTCCAGCATGCCCGGCAGGTTTTCCCGGAGAGTCCTCCAAGTGGTTCTGGCGTAGCCCGCAGGTGATTTTGGTGTGTCCGGCAGGTTGTTCCGTTCTGTCCGATAGGTTGTTCCGGCATGTCCAGCACGTGCTTCTGGCACTTCTGAGAGGTGGTTCTGGCATGCCGGGCAGGTTATTCCGGAGTGTCCGGTAAGTGGTTCTGGTGTAGCCGGCAGTTCATTTTGGCGTGTCTGGCACATGGGTCCTGCGAGTCGAGCAGGTGGTTCCGGCGTGCTCGGCAGGTGGTCCAGGCATGTCCGGCAGGTGGTTCCAGTCTGTCCAGGACGTGGTTCCAGCGTGTCCGGCACGTGGTTCTCTTACGTCTGAGAGGTGGTTCCTGCATGCCTGGCAGGTTATTGCGGATTGTCTGCCAGGTGGTTCTCTCATAGCCAGCTGTTGATTTTGGCCTGTCAGGCAGGTGGTTCTGGTGAGTCCAGCAGGTGGCTCCGGCGTGCTCGGCAGGTGGTTCTGGCATGTCTGGCAGGTGGTTCCGGCGAGTTGAGCAGCTGGTTCCAGCCTGTCCGTCAGGTTAGGGTTAGGGATAGGGTTAGGGTTACGGTTAGGGTTAGGGTTTAGGGTTTGGGGTTAGGGGTTAGGATTAGGGGTAGGGTTAGGGTTAGGGTTACGGTTGGGTTAGGGTTTAGGGTTAGGCTTAGGGTTAGGGGTTAGGGTTAGGGTTAGGGTTTGGGGATAGGGTTAGGGTTAGGGTTAGGGTTAGGGCCCGGCAGGTGGTTCCGGCGAGCCGAGCAGGTGGCTCCGGCGCGCTCGGCAGGTGCTTCCGCTGCGCCCGGCAGGTGGTTCCGGCGAGGCGAGCAGGTTGTTCCTGCGTGCTTGGCAGGTGGTTCAGTTGGGTCTGGCAGGTGGTTTCGGTCTGTTCGGGGTGTGGTTCCAGCATCTCAGGCACATGGTTCTGGCACGTCTGAGAGGTGGTTCCGGCTGGCCCAACAGGTGTTTCTGGGGTCTCCGCCAAGTGGTTCTGGCGTAGCTGGCAGGTGATGTTGGCGTGACTGGCAGGTGGTTCCAGCCAGCCCGGCAGGTGTTTCCGGAGTGTTCACCAACTGGCTGTGGCGTAGCCGGCAGGTGATTTTGGCGTGTCAGACAGGTGGTTCTGGCGAGTCGAGCAGGTGCTTCCGGCATGCTCGGCAGGTGCTTCCGGTGTCATTGGCATGTGGTTCTGGCATGTCTGAGAGGTGGTTCCGGCATGCCTGACAGGTGATTCCGGAGTGTTCGCCAAGCGGTTCTGGCATAGGCGGCAGGTGATTTTGCCATGTCCAGAATGTGGTTCCAGCGAGTCGAACATGTGGTTCCGGCGTGTCCGGCAGGTGTTTCCGGTCTGTCCAGCAGGTGGTTCTGGGGTGTCCGGCATGAGGTTCTGGCACGTCTGAGAGGTGGTTCCGGCCGGCCCGACATGCGTTTCCGGAGTGTCCGCCACGTGGTTCAGGCACGTCTGAGAGGTGGTTCCAGCATGCCCGGCAGGTTTTCCCGGAGAGTCCTCCAAGTGGTTCTGGCGTAGCCCGCAGGTGATTTTGGTGTGTCCGGCAGGTTGTTCCGTTCTGTCCGATAGGTTGTTCCGGCATGTCCAGCACGTGCTTCTGGCACTTCTGAGAGGTGGTTCTGGCATGCCGGGCAGGTTATTCCGGAGTGTCCGGTAAGTGGTTCTGGTGTAGCCGGCAGTTCATTTTGGCGTGTCTGGCACATGGGTCCTGCGAGTCGAGCAGGTGGTTCCGGCGTGCTCGGCAGGTGGTCCAGGCATGTCCGGCAGGTGGTTCCAGTCTCTCCAGGACGTGGTTCCAGCATGTCCGGCACGTGGTTCTCTTACGTCTGAGAGGTGGTTCCTGCATGCCTGGCAGGTTATTGCGGATTGTCTGCCAGGTGGTTCTCTCATAGCCAGCTGTTGATTTTGGCCTGTCAGGCAGGTGGTTCTGGTGAGTCCAGCAGGTGGCTCCGGCGTGCTCGGCAGGTGGTTCTGGCATGTCTGGCAGGTGGTTCCGGCGAGTTGAGCAGCTGGTTCCAGCCTGTCCGTCAGGTTAGGGTTAGGGATAGGGTTAGGGTTACGGTTAGGGTTAGGGTTTAGGGTTTGGGGTTAGGGGTTAGGGTTAGGGGTAGGGTTAGGGTTAGGGTTACGGTTGGGTTAGGGTTTAGGGTTAGGCTTAGGGTTAGGGGATAGGGTTAGGGTTAGGGTTTGGGGATAGGGTTAGGGTTAGGGTTAGGGTTAGGGCCCGGCAGGTGGTTCCGGCGAGCCGAGCAGGTGGCTCCGGCACGCCCGGCAGGTGCTTCCGCTGCGCCCGGAAGGTGGTTCCGGCGAGGCGAGCAGGTGGCTCCGGCGCGCCGGGCAGGTGGTTCCGGCGAGGCGAGCAGCTGGCTCCGGCGCGCTCGGCAGGTGCTTCCGCTGGGCCCGGTTGGTGGTTCCGGCGAGGCGAGCAGGTGGCTCCGGCGCGCTCGGCAGGTGCTTCCCCTGCGCCCGGCAGGTGGTTCCGACGAGGCGAGCAGGTTGTTCCTGCGTGCTCGGCAGGTGGTTCAGTTGGGTCTGGCAGGTGGTTTCGGTCTGTTCGGGGTGTGGTTCCAGCATCTCAGGCACATGGTTCTGGCACGTCTGAGAGGTGGTTCCGGCTGGCCCAACAGGTGTTTCTGGGGTCTCCGCCAAGTGGTTCTGGCGTAGCTGGCAGGTGATGTTGGCGTGACTGGCAGGTGGTTCCAGCCAGCCCGGCAGGTGTTTCCGGAGTGTTCACCAACTGGCTGTGGCGTAGCCGGCAGGTGATTTTGGCGTGTCAGACAGGTGGTTCTGGCGAGTCGAGCAGGTGCTTCCGCCATGCTCGGCAGGTGCTTCCGGTGTCATTGGCATGTGGTTCTGGCATGTCTGAGAGGTGGTTCCGGCATGCCTGACAGGTGATTCCGGAGTGTTCGCCAAGCGGTTCTGGCATAGGCGGCAGGTGATTTTGCCATGTCCAGAATGTGGTTCCAGCGAGTCGAACATGTGGTTCCGGCGTGTCCGGCAGGTGTTTCCGGTCTGTCCAGCAGGTGGTTCTGGGGTGTCTGGCATGAGGTTCTGGCACGTCTGAGAGGTGGTTCCGGCCGGCCCGACATGCGTTTCCGGAGTGTCCGCCACGTGGTTCAGGCACGTCTGAGAGGTGGTTCCAGCATGCCCGGCAGGTTTTCCCGGAGAGTCCTCCAAGTGGTTCTGGCGTAGCCCGCAGGTGATTTTGGTGTGTCCGGCAGGTTGTTCCGTTCTGTCCGATAGGTTGTTCCGGCATGTCCAGCACGTGCTTCTGGCACTTCTGAGAGGTGGTTCTGGCATGCCGGGCAGGTTATTCCGGAGTGTCCGGTAAGTGGTTCTGGTGTAGCCGGCAGTTCATTTTGGCGTGTCTGGCACATGGGTCCTGCGAGTCGAGCAGGTGGTTCCGGCGTGCTCGGCAGGTGGTCCAGGCATGTCCGGCAGGTGGTTCCAGTCTGTCCAGGACGTGGTTCCAGCGTGTCCGGCACGTGGTTCTCTTACGTCTGAGAGGTGGTTCCTGCATGCCTGGCAGGTTATTGCGGATTGTCTGCCAGGTGGTTCTCTCATAGCCAGCTGTTGATTTTGGCCTGTCAGGCAGGTGGTTCTGGTGAGTCCAGCAGGTGGCTCCGGCGTGCTCGGCAGGTGGTTCTGGCATGTCTGGCAGGTGGTTCCGGCGAGTTGAGCAGCTGGTTCCAGCCTGTCCGTCAGGTTAGGGTTAGGGATAGGGTTAGGGTTACGGTTAGGGTTAGGGTTTAGGGTTTGGGGTTAGGGGTTAGGATTAGGGGTAGGGTTAGGGTTAGGGTTACGGTTGGGTTAGGGTTTAGGGTTAGGCTTAGGGTTAGGGGTTAGGGTTAGGGTTAGGGTTTGGGGATAGGGTTAGGGTTAGGGTTAGGGTTAGGGCCCGGCAGGTGGTTCCGGCGAGCCGAGCAGGTGGCTCCGGCGCGCCCGGCAGGTGCTTCCGCTGCGCCCGGCAGGTGCTTCCGGCGAGGCGAGCAGGTGGCTCCGGCGCGCCGGGCAGGTGGTTCCGGCGAGGCGAGCAGGTGGCTCCGGCGCGCTCGGCAGGTGCTTCCGCTGGGCCAGGCAGGTGGTTCCGGCGAGGCGAGCAGGTGGCTCCGGCGCGCTCGGCAGGTGCTTCCGCTGCGCCCGGCAGGTGGTTCCGGCGAGGCGAGCAGGTTGTTCCTGCGTGCTTGGCAGGTGGTTCAGTTGGGTCTGGCAGGTGGTTTCGGTCTGTTTGGGGTGTGGTTCCAGCATCTCAGGCACATGGTTCTGGCACGTCTGAGAGGTGGTTCCGGCTGGCCCAACAGGTGTTTCTGGAGTCTCCGCCAAGTGGTTCTGGCGTAGCTGGCAGGTGATGTTGGCGTGACTGGCAGGTGGTTCCAGCCAGCCCGGCAGGTGTTTCCGGAGTGTTCACCAACTGGCTGTGGCGTAGCCGGCAGGTGATTTTGGCGTGTCCGACAGGTGGTTCTGGCGAGTCGAGCAGGTGCTTCCGGCATGCTCGGCAGGTGCTTCCGGTGTCATTGGCATGTGGTTCTGGCAGGTCTGAGAGGTGGTTCCGGCATGCCTGACAGGTGATTCCGGAGTGTTCGCCAAGCGGTTCTGGCATAGGCGGCAGGTGATTTTGCCATGTCCAGAATGTGGTTCCAGCGAGTCGAACATGTGGTTCCGGCGTGTCCGGCAGGTGTTACCAGTCTGTCCAGCAGGTGGTTCTGGGGTGTCCGGCATGAGGTTCTGGCACGTCTGAGAGGTGGTTCCGGCCGGCCCGACATGCGTTTCCGGAGTGTCCGCCACGTGGTTCAGGCACGTCTGAGAGGTGGTTCCAGCATGCCCGGCAGGTTTTCCCGGAGAGTCCTCCAAGTGGTTCTGGCGTAGCCCGCAGGTGATTTTGGTGTGTCCGGCAGGTTGTTCCGTTCTGTCCGATAGGTTGTTCCGGCATGTCCAGCACGTGCTTCTGGCACTTCTGAGAGGTGGTTCTGGCATGCCGGGCAGGTTATTCCGGAGTGTCCGGTAAGTGGTTCTGGTGTAGCCGGCAGTTCATTTTGGCGTGTCTGGCACATGGGTCCTGCGAGTCGAGCAGGTGGTTCCGGCGTGCTCGGCAGGTGGTCCAGGCATGTCCGGCAGGTGGTTCCAGTCTGTCCAGGACGTGGTTCCAGCGTGTCCGGCACGTGGTTCTCTTACGTCTGAGAGGTGGTTCCTGCATGCCTGGCAGGTTATTGCGGATTGTCTGCCAGGTGGTTCTCTCATAGCCAGCTGTTGATTTTGGCCTGTCAGGCAGGTGGTTCTGGTGAGTCCAGCAGGTGGCTCCGGCGTGCTCGGCAGGTGGTTCTGGCATGTCTGGCAGGTGGTTCCGGCGAGTTGAGCAGCTGGTTCCAGCCTGTCCGTCAGGTTAGGGTTAGGGATAGGGTTAGGGTTACGGTTAGGGTTAGGGTTTAGGGTTTGGGGTTAGGGGTTAGGGTTAGGGGTAGGGTTAGGGTTAGGGTTACGGTTGGGTTAGGGTTTAGGGTTAGGCTTAGGGTTAGGGGTTAGGGTTAGGGTTAGGGTTTGGGGATAGGGTTAGGGTTAGGGTTAGGGTTAGGGCCCGGCACGTGGTTCCGGCGAGGCGAGCAGGTGGCTCCGGCGCGCTCGGCAGGTGCTTCCGCTGGGCCCGGCAGGTGGTTCCGGCGAGGCGAGCAGGTGGCTCCGGCGCGCCGGGCAGGTGGTTCCGGCGAGGCGAGCAGGTGGCTCCGGCGCGCTCGGCAGGTGCTTCCGCTGCGCCCGGCAGGTGGTTCCGGCGAGGTGAGCAGGTTGTTCCTGCGTGCTCGGCAGGTGGTTCAGTTGGGTCTGGCAGGTGGTTTCGGTCTGTTCGGGGTGTGGTTCCAGCATCTCAGGCACATGGTTCTGGCACGTCTGAGAGGTGGTTCCGGCTGGCCCAACAGGTGTTTCTGGAGTCTCCGCCAAGTGGTTCTGGCGTAGCTGGCAGGTGATGTTGGCGTGACTGGCAGGTGGTTCCAGCCAGCCCGGCAGGTGTTTCCCGAGTGTTCACCAACTGGCTGTGGCGTAGCCGGCAGGTGATTTTGGCGTGTCCGACAGGTGGTTCTGGCGAGTCGAGCAGGTGCTTCCGGCATGCTCGGCAGGTGCTTCCGGTGTCATTGGCATGTGGTTCTGGCAGGTCTGAGAGGTGGTTCCGGCATGCCTGACAGGTGATTCCGGAGTGTTCGCCAAGCGGTTCTGGCATAGGCGGCAGGTGATTTTGCCATGTCCAGAATGTGGTTCCAGCGAGTCGAACATGTGGTTCCGGCGTGTCCGGCAGGTGTTTCCGGTCTGTCCAGCAGGTGGTTCTGGGGTGTCCGGCATGAGGTTCTGGCACGTCTGAGAGGTGGTTCCGGCCGGCCCGACATGCGTTTCCGGAGTGTCCGCCACGTGGTTCAGGCACGTCTGAGAGGTGGTTCCAGCATGCCCGGCAGGTTTTCCCGGAGAGTCCTCCAAGTGGTTCTGGCGTAGCCCGCAGGTGATTTTGGTGTGTCCGGCAGGTTGTTCCGTTCTGTCCGATAGGTTGTTCCGGCATGTCCAGCACGTGCTTCTGGCACTTCTGAGAGGTGGTTCTGGCATGCCGGGCAGGTTATTCCGGAGTGTCCGGTAAGTGGTTCTGGTGTAGCCGGCAGTTCATTTTGGCGTGTCTGGCACATGGGTCCTGCGAGTCGAGCAGGTGGTTCCGGCGTGCTCGGCAGGTGGTCCAGGCATGTCCGGCAGGTGGTTCCAGTCTGTCCAGGACGTGGTTCCAGCGTGTCCGGCACGTGGTTCTCTTACGTCTGAGAGGTGGTTCCTGCATGCCTGGCAGGTTATTGCGGATTGTCTGCCAGGTGGTTCTCTCATAGCCAGCTGTTGATTTTGGCCTGTCAGGCAGGTGGTCCTGGTGAGTCCAGCAGGTGGCTCCGGCGTGCTCGGCAGGTGGTTCTGGCATGTCTGGCAGGTGGTTCCGGCGAGTTGAGCAGCTGGTTCCAGCCTGTCCGTCAGGTTAGGGTTAGGGATAGGGTTAGGGTTACGGTTAGGGTTAGGGTTTAGGGTTTGGGGTTAGGGGTTAGGGTTAGGGGTAGGGTTAGGGTTAGGGTTACGGTTGGGTTAGGGTTTAGGGTTAGGCTTAGGGTTAGGGGATATGGTTAGGGTTAGGGTTTGGGGATAGGGTTAGGGTTAGGGTTAGGGTTAGGGCCCGGCAGGTGGTTCCGGCGAGCCGATCAGGTGGCTCCGGCGCGCCCGGCAGGTGCTTCCGCTGCGCCCGGAAGGTGGTTCCGGCGAGGCGAGCAGGTGGCTCCGGCGCGCCGGGCAGGTGGTTCCGGCGAGGCGAGCAGCTGGCTCCGGCGCGCTCGGCAGGTGCTTCCGCTGGGCCCGGTTGGTGGTTCCGGCGAGGCGAGCAGGTGGCTCCGGCGCGCTCGGCAGGTGCTTCCCCTGCGCCCGGCAGGTGGTTCCGACGAGGCGAGCAGGTTGTTCCTGCGTGCTCGGCAGGTGGTTCAGTTGGGTCTGGCAGGTGGTTTCAGTCTGTTCGGGGTGTGGTTCCAGCATCTCAGGCACATGGTTCTGGCACGTCTGAGAGGTGGTTCCGGCTGGCCCAACAGGTGTTTCTGGAGTCTCCGCCAAGTGGTTCTGGCGTAGCTGGCAGGTGATGTTGGCGTGACTGGCAGGTGGTTCCAGCCAGCCCGGCAGGTGTTTCCGGAGTGTTCACCAACTGGCTGTGGCGTAGCCGGCAGGTGATTTTGGCGTGTCAGACAGGTGGTTCTGGCGAGTCGAGCAGGTGCTTCCGCCATGCTCGGCAGGTGCTTCCGGTGTCATTGGCATGTGGTTCTGGCATGTCTGAGAGGTGGTTCCGGCATGCCTGACAGGTGATTCCGGAGTGTTCGCCAAGCGGTTCTGGCATAGGCGGCAGGTGATTTTGCCATGTCCAGAATGTGGTTCCAGCGAGTCGAACATGTGGTTCCGGCGTGTCCGGCAGGTGTTTCCGGTCTGTCCAGCAGGTGGTTCTGGGGTGTCCGGCATGAGGTTCTGGCACGTCTGAGAGGTGGTTCCGGCCGGCCCGACATGCGTTTCCGGAGTGTCCGCCACGTGGTTCAGGCACGTCTGAGAGGTGGTTCCAGCATGCCCGGCAGGTTTTCCCGGAGAGTCCTCCAAGTGGTTCTGGCGTAGCCCGCAGGTGATTTTGGTGTGTCCGGCAGGTTGTTCCGTTCTGTCCGATAGGTTGTTCCGGCATGTCCAGCACGTGCTTCTGGCACTTCTGAGAGGTGGTTCTGGCATGCCGGGCAGGTTATTCCGGAGTGTCCGGTAAGTGGTTCTGGTGTAGCCGGCAGTTCATTTTGGCGTGTCTGGCACATGGGTCCTGCGAGTCGAGCAGGTGGTTCCGGCGTGCTCGGCAGGTGGTCCAGGCATGTCCGGCAGGTGGTTCCAGTCTGTCCAGAACGTGGTTCCAGCATGTCCGGCACGTGGTTCTCTTACGTCTGAGAGGTGGTTCCTGCATGCCTGGCAGGTTATTGCGGATTGTCTGCCAGGTGGTTCTCTCATAGCCAGCTGTTGATTTTGGCCTGTCAGGCAGGTGGTTCTGGTGAGTCCAGCAGGTGGCTCCGGCGTGCTCGGCAGGTGGTTCTGGCATGTCTGGCAGGTGGTTCCGGCGAGTTGAGCAGCTGGTTCCAGCCTGTCCGTCAGGTTAGGGTTAGGGATAGGGTTAGGGTTACGGTTAGGGTTAGGGTTTAGGGTTTGGGGTTAGGGGTTAGGGTTAGGGGTAGGGTTAGGGTTAGGGTTACGGTTGGGTTAGGGTTTAGGGTTAGGCTTAGGGTTAGGGGATAGGGTTAGGGTTAGGGTTTGGGGATAGGGTTAGGGTTAGGGTTAGGGTTAGGGCCCGGCAGGTGGTTCCGGCGAGCCGAGCAGGTGGCTCCGGCGCGCCCGGCAGGTGCTTCCGCTGCGCCCGGAAGGTGGTTCCGGCGAGGCGAGCAGGTGGCTCCGGCGCGCCGGGCAGGTGGTTCCGGCGAGGCGAGCAGCTGGCTCCGGCGCGCTCGGCAGGTGCTTCCGCTGGGCCCGGTTGGTGGTTCCGGCGAGGCGAGCAGGTGGCTCCGGCGCGCTCGGCAGGTGCTTCCCCTGCGCCCGGCAGGTGGTTCCGACGAGGCGAGCAGGTTGTTCCTGCGTGCTCGGCAGGTGGTTCAGTTGGGTCTGGCAGGTGGTTTCGGTCTGTTCGGGGTGTGGTTCCAGCATCTCAGGCACATGGTTCTGGCACGTCTGAGAGGTGGTTCCGGCTGGCCCAACAGGTGTTTCTGGGGTCTCCGCCAAGTGGTTCTGGCGTAGCTGGCAGGTGATGTTGGCGTGACTGGCAGGTGGTTCCAGCCAGCCCGGCAGGTGTTTCCGGAGTGTTCACCAACTGGCTGTGGCGTAGCCGGCAGGTGATTTTGGCGTGTCAGACAGGTGGTTCTGGCGAGTCGAGCAGGTGCTTCCGCCATGCTCGGCAGGTGCTTCCGGTGTCATTGGCATGTGGTTCTGGCATGTCTGAGAGGTGGTTCCGGCATGCCTGACAGGTGATTCCGGAGTGTTCGCCAAGCGGTTCTGGCATAGGCGGCAGGTGATTTTGCCATGTCCAGAATGTGGTTCCAGCGAGTCGAACATGTGGTTCCGGCGTGTCCGGCAGGTGTTTCCGGTCTGTCCAGCAGGTGGTTCTGGGGTGTCTGGCATGAGGTTCTGGCACGTCTGAGAGGTGGTTCCGGCCGGCCCGACATGCGTTTCCGGAGTGTCCGCCACGTGGTTCAGGCACGTCTGAGAGGTGGTTCCAGCATGCCCGGCAGGTTTTCCCGGAGAGTCCTCCAAGTGGTTCTGGCGTAGCCCGCAGGTGATTTTGGTGTGTCCGGCAGGTTGTTCCGTTCTGTCCGATAGGTTGTTCCGGCATGTCCAGCACGTGCTTCTGGCACTTCTGAGAGGTGGTTCTGGCATGCCGGGCAGGTTATTCCGGAGTGTCCGGTAAGTGGTTCTGGTGTAGCCGGCAGTTCATTTTGGCGTGTCTGGCACATGGGTCCTGCGAGTCGAGCAGGTGGTTCCGGCGTGCTCGGCAGGTGGTCCAGGCATGTCCGGCAGGTGGTTCCAGTCTGTCCAGGACGTGGTTCCAGCGTGTCCGGCACGTGGTTCTCTTACGTCTGAGAGGTGGTTCCTGCATGCCTGGCAGGTTATTGCGGATTGTCTGCCAGGTGGTTCTCTCATAGCCAGCTGTTGATTTTGGCCTGTCAGGCAGGTGGTTCTGGTGAGTCCAGCAGGTGGCTCCGGCGTGCTCGGCAGGTGGTTCTGGCATGTCTGGCAGGTGGTTCCGGCGAGTTGAGCAGCTGGTTCCAGCCTGTCCGTCAGGTTAGGGTTAGGGATAGGGTTAGGGTTACGGTTAGGGTTAGGGTTTAGGGTTTGGGGTTAGGGGTTAGGGTTAGGGGTAGGGTTAGGGTTAGGGTTACGGTTGGGTTAGGGTTTAGGGTTAGGCTTAGGGTTAGGGGTTAGGGTTAGGGTTAGGGTTTGGGGATAGGGTTAGGGTTAGGGTTAGGGTTAGGGCCCGGCACGTGGTTCCGGCGAGGCGAGCAGGTGGCTCCGGCGCGCTCGGCAGGTGCTTCCGCTGGGCCCGGCAGGTGGTTCCGGCGAGGCGAGCAGGTGGCTCCGGCGCGCCGGGCAGGTGGTTCCGGCGAGGCGAGCAGGTGGCTCCGGCGCGCTCGGCAGGTGCTTCCGCTGCGCCCGGCAGGTGGTTCCGGCGAGGTGAGCAGGTTGTTCCTGCGTGCTCGGCAGGTGGTTCAGTTGGGTCTGGCAGGTGGTTTCGGTCTGTTCGGGGTGTGGTTCCAGCATCTCAGGCACATGGTTCTGGCACGTCTGAGAGGTGGTTCCGGCTGGCCCAACAGGTGTTTCTGGAGTCTCCGCCAAGTGGTTCTGGCGTAGCTGGCAGGTGATGTTGGCGTGACTGGCAGGTGGTTCCAGCCAGCCCGGCAGGTGTTTCCCGAGTGTTCACCAACTGGCTGTGGCGTAGCCGGCAGGTGATTTTGGCGTGTCCGACAGGTGGTTCTGGCGAGTCGAGCAGGTGCTTCCGGCATGCTCGGCAGGTGCTTCCGGTGTCATTGGCATGTGGTTCTGGCAGGTCTGAGAGGTGGTTCCGGCATGCCTGACAGGTGATTCCGGAGTGTTCGCCAAGCGGTTCTGGCATAGGCGGCAGGTGATTTTGCCATGTCCAGAATGTGGTTCCAGCGAGTCGAACATGTGGTTCCGGCGTGTCCGGCAGGTGTTTCCGGTCTGTCCAGCAGGTGGTTCTGGGGTGTCCGGCATGAGGTTCTGGCACGTCTGAGAGGTGGTTCCGGCCGGCCCGACATGCGTTTCCGGAGTGTCCGCCACGTGGTTCAGGCACGTCTGAGAGGTGGTTCCAGCATGCCCGGCAGGTTTTCCCGGAGAGTCCTCCAAGTGGTTCTGGCGTAGCCCGCAGGTGATTTTGGTGTGTCCGGCAGGTTGTTCCGTTCTGTCCGATAGGTTGTTCCGGCATGTCCAGCACGTGCTTCTGGCACTTCTGAGAGGTGGTTCTGGCATGCCGGGCAGGTTATTCCGGAGTGTCCGGTAAGTGGTTCTGGTGTAGCCGGCAGTTCATTTTGGCGTGTCTGGCACATGGGTCCTGCGAGTCGAGCAGGTGGTTCCGGCGTGCTCGGCAGGTGGTCCAGGCATGTCCGGCAGGTGGTTCCAGTCTGTCCAGGACGTGGTTCCAGCATGTCCGGCACGTGGTTCTCTTACGTCTGAGAGGTGGTTCCTGCATGCCTGGCAGGTTATTGCGGATTGTCTGCCAGGTGGTTCTCTCATAGCCAGCTGTTGATTTTGGCCTGTCAGGCAGGTGGTCCTGGTGAGTCCAGCAGGTGGCTCCGGCGTGCTCGGCAGGTGGTTCTGGCATGTCTGGCAGGTGGTTCCGGCGAGTTGAGCAGCTGGTTCCAGCCTGTCCGTCAGGTTAGGGTTAGGGATAGGGTTAGGGTTACGGTTAGGGTTAGGGTTTAGGGTTTGGGGTTAGGGGTTAGGGTTAGGGGTAGGGTTAGGGTTAGGGTTACGGTTGGGTTAGGGTTTAGGGTTAGGCTTAGGGTTAGGGGATATGGTTAGGGTTAGGGTTTGGGGATAGGGTTAGGGTTAGGGTTAGGGTTAGGGCCCGGCAGGTGGTTCCGGCGAGCCGATCAGGTGGCTCCGGCGCGCCCGGCAGGTGCTTCCGCTGCGCCCGGAAGGTGGTTCCGGCGAGGCGAGCAGGTGGCTCCGGCGCGCCGGGCAGGTGGTTCCGGCGAGGCGAGCAGCTGGCTCCGGCGTGCTCGGCAGGTGCTTCCGCTGGGCCCGGTTGGTGGTTCCGGCGAGGCGAGCAGGTGGCTCCGGCGCGCTCGGCAGGTGCTTCCCCTGCGCCCGGCAGGTGGTTCCGACGAGGCGAGCAGGTTGTTCCTGCGTGCTCGGCAGGTGGTTCAGTTGGGTCTGGCAGGTGGTTTCAGTCTGTTCGGGGTGTGGTTCCAGCATCTCAGGCACATGGTTCTGGCACGTCTGAGAGGTGGTTCCGGCTGGCCCAACAGGTGTTTCTGGAGTCTCCGCCAAGTGGTTCTGGCGTAGCTGGCAGGTGATGTTGGCGTGACTGGCAGGTGGTTCCAGCCAGCCCGGCAGGTGTTTCCGGAGTGTTCACCAACTGGCTGTGGCGTAGCCGGCAGGTGATTTTGGCATGTCAGACAGGTGGTTCTGGCGAGTCGAGCAGGTGCTTCCGGCATGCTCGGCAGGTGCTTCCGGTGTCATTGGCATGTGGTTCTGGCATGTCTGAGAGGTGGTTCCGGCATGCCTGACAGGTGATTCCGGAGTGTTCGCCAAGCGGTTCTGGCATAGGCGGCAGGTGATTTTGCCATGTCCAGAATGTGGTTCCAGCGAGTCGAACATGTGGTTCCGGCGTGTCCGGCAGGTGTTTCCGGTCTGTCCAGCAGGTGGTTCTGGGGTGTCCGGCATGAGGTTCTGGCACGTCTGAGAGGTGGTTCCGGCCGGCCCGACATGCGTTTCCGGAGTGTCCGCCACGTGGTTCAGGCACGTCTGAGAGGTGGTTCCAGCATGCCCGGCAGGTTTTCCCGGAGAGTCCTCCAAGTGGTTCTGGCGTAGCCCGCAGGTGATTTTGGTGTGTCCGGCAGGTTGTTCCGTTCTGTCCGATAGGTTGTTCCGGCATGTCCAGCACGTGCTTCTGGCACTTCTGAGAGGTGGTTCTGGCATGCCGGGCAGGTTATTCCGGAGTGTCCGGTAAGTGGTTCTGGTGTAGCCGGCAGTTCATTTTGGCGTGTCTGGCACATGGGTCCTGCGAGTCGAGCAGGTGGTTCCGGCGTGCTCGGCAGGTGGTCCAGGCATGTCCGGCAGGTGGTTCCAGTCTGTCCAGGACGTGGTTCCAGCGTGTCCGGCACGTGGTTCTCTTACGTCTGAGAGGTGGTTCCTGCATGCCTGGCAGGTTATTGCGGATTGTCTGCCAGGTGGTTCTCTCATAGCCAGCTGTTGATTTTGGCCTGTCAGGCAGGTGGTTCTGGTGAGTCCAGCAGGTGGCTCCGGCGTGCTCGGCAGGTGGTTCTGGCATGTCTGGCAGGTGGTTCCGGCGAGTTGAGCAGCTGGTTCCAGCCTGTCCGTCAGGTTAGGGTTAGGGATAGGGTTAGGGTTACGGTTAGGGTTAGGGTTTAGGGTTTGGGGTTAGGGGTTAGGGTTAGGGGTAGGGTTAGGGTTAGGGTTACGGTTGGGTTAGGGTTTAGGGTTAGGCTTAGGGTTAGGGGATAGGGTTAGGGTTAGGGTTTGGGGATAGGGTTAGGGTTAGGGTTAGGGTTAGGGCCCGGCAGGTGGTTCCGGCGAGCCGAGCAGGTGGCTCCGGCGCGCCCGGCAGGTGCTTCCGCTGCGCCCGGAAGGTGGTTCCGGCGAGGCGAGCAGGTGGCTCCGGCGCGCCGGGCAGGTGGTTCCGGCGAGGCGAGCAGCTGGCTCCGGCGCGCTCGGCAGGTGCTTCCGCTGGGCCCGGTTGGTGGTTCCGGCGAGGCGAGCAGGTGGCTCCGGCGCGCTCGGCAGGTGCTTCCCCTGCGCCCGGCAGGTGGTTCCGACGAGGCGAGCAGGTTGTTCCTGCGTGCTCGGCAGGTGGTTCAGTTGGGTCTGGCAGGTGGTTTCGGTCTGTTCGGGGTGTGGTTCCAGCATCTCAGGCACATGGTTCTGGCACGTCTGAGAGGTGGTTCCGGCTGGCCCAACAGGTGTTTCTGGGGTCTCCGCCAAGTGGTTCTGGCGTAGCTGGCAGGTGATGTTGGCGTGACTGGCAGGTGGTTCCAGCCAGCCCGGCAGGTGTTTCCGGAGTGTTCACCAACTGGCTGTGGCGTAGCCGGCAGGTGATTTTGGCGTGTCAGACAGGTGGTTCTGGCGAGTCGAGCAGGTGCTTCCGCCATGCTCGGCAGGTGCTTCCGGTGTCATTGGCATGTGGTTCTGGCATGTCTGAGAGGTGGTTCCGGCATGCCTGACAGGTGATTCCGGAGTGTTCGCCAAGCGGTTCTGGCATAGGCGGCAGGTGATTTTGCCATGTCCAGAATGTGGTTCCAGCGAGTCGAACATGTGGTTCCGGCGTGTCCGGCAGGTGTTTCCGGTCTGTCCAGCAGGTGGTTCTGGGGTGTCTGGCATGAGGTTCTGGCACGTCTGAGAGGTGGTTCCGGCCGGCCCGACATGCGTTTCCGGAGTGTCCGCCACGTGGTTCAGGCACGTCTGAGAGGTGGTTCCAGCATGCCCGGCAGGTTTTCCCGGAGAGTCCTCCAAGTGGTTCTGGCGTAGCCCGCAGGTGATTTTGGTGTGTCCGGCAGGTTGTTCCGTTCTGTCCGATAGGTTGTTCCGGCATGTCCAGCACGTGCTTCTGGCACTTCTGAGAGGTGGTTCTGGCATGCCGGGCAGGTTATTCCGGAGTGTCCGGTAAGTGGTTCTGGTGTAGCCGGCAGTTCATTTTGGCGTGTCTGGCACATGGGTCCTGCGAGTCGAGCAGGTGGTTCCGGCGTGCTCGGCAGGTGGTCCAGGCATGTCCGGCAGGTGGTTCCAGTCTGTCCAGGACGTGGTTCCAGCGTGTCCGGCACGTGGTTCTCTTACGTCTGAGAGGTGGTTCCTGCATGCCTGGCAGGTTATTGCGGATTGTCTGCCAGGTGGTTCTCTCATAGCCAGCTGTTGATTTTGGCCTGTCAGGCAGGTGGTTCTGGTGAGTCCAGCAGGTGGCTCCGGCGTGCTCGGCAGGTGGTTCTGGCATGTCTGGCAGGTGGTTCCGGCGAGTTGAGCAGCTGGTTCCAGCCTGTCCGTCAGGTTAGGGTTAGGGATAGGGTTAGGGTTACGGTTAGGGTTAGGGTTTAGGGTTTGGGGTTAGGGGTTAGGGTTAGGGGTAGGGTTAGGGTTAGGGTTACGGTTGGGTTAGGGTTTAGGGTTAGGCTTAGGGTTAGGGGTTAGGGTTAGGGTTAGGGTTTGGGGATAGGGTTAGGGTTAGGGTTAGGGTTAGGGCCCGGCACGTGGTTCCGGCGAGGCGAGCAGGTGGCTCCGGCGCGCTCGGCAGGTGCTTCCGCTGGGCCCGGCAGGTGGTTCCGGCGAGGCGAGCAGGTGGCTCCGGCGCGCCGGGCAGGTGGTTCCGGCGAGGCGAGCAGGTGGCTCCGGCGCGCTCGGCAGGTGCTTCCGCTGCGCCCGGCAGGTGGTTCCGGCGAGGTGAGCAGGTTGTTCCTGCGTGCTCGGCAGGTGGTTCAGTTGGGTCTGGCAGGTGGTTTCGGTCTGTTCGGGGTGTGGTTCCAGCATCTCAGGCACATGGTTCTGGCACGTCTGAGAGGTGGTTCCGGCTGGCCCAACAGGTGTTTCTGGAGTCTCCGCCAAGTGGTTCTGGCGTAGCTGGCAGGTGATGTTGGCGTGTCCGACAGGTGGTTCTGGCGAGTCGAGCAGGTGCTTCCGGCATGCTCGGCAGGTGCTTCCGGTGTCATTGGCATGTGGTTCTGGCAGGTCTGAGAGGTGGTTCCGGCATGCCTGACAGGTGATTCCGGAGTGTTCGCCAAGCGGTTCTGGCATAGGCGGCAGGTGATTTTGCCATGTCCAGAATGTGGTTCCAGCGAGTCGAACATGTGGTTCCGGCGTGTCCGGCAGGTGTTTCCGGTCTGTCCAGCAGGTGGTTCTGGGGTGTCCGGCATGAGGTTCTGGCACGTCTGAGAGGTGGTTCCGGCCGGCCCGACATGCGTTTCCGGAGTGTCCGCCACGTGGTTCAGGCACGTCTGAGAGGTGGTTCCAGCATGCCCGGCAGGTTTTCCCGGAGAGTCCTCCAAGTGGTTCTGGCGTAGCCCGCAGGTGATTTTGGTGTGTCCGGCAGGTTGTTCCGTTCTGTCCGATAGGTTGTTCCGGCATGTCCAGCACGTGCTTCTGGCACTTCTGAGAGGTGGTTCTGGCATGCCGGGCAGGTTATTCCGGAGTGTCCGGTAAGTGGTTCTGGTGTAGCCGGCAGTTCATTTTGGCGTGTCTGGCACATGGGTCCTGCGAGTCGAGCAGGTGGTTCCGGCGTGCTCGGCAGGTGGTCCAGGCATGTCCGGCAGGTGGTTCCAGTCTGTCCAGGACGTGGTTCCAGCATGTCCGGCACGTGGTTCTCTTACGTCTGAGAGGTGGTTCCTGCATGCCTGGCAGGTTATTGCGGATTGTCTGCCAGGTGGTTCTCTCATAGCCAGCTGTTGATTTTGGCCTGTCAGGCAGGTGGTCCTGGTGAGTCCAGCAGGTGGCTCCGGCGTGCTCGGCAGGTGGTTCTGGCATGTCTGGCAGGTGGTTCCGGCGAGTTGAGCAGCTGGTTCCAGCCTGTCCGTCAGGTTAGGGTTAGGGATAGGGTTAGGGTTACGGTTAGGGTTAGGGTTTAGGGTTTGGGGTTAGGGGTTAGGGTTAGGGGTAGGGTTAGGGTTAGGGTTACGGTTGGGTTAGGGTTTAGGGTTAGGCTTAGGGTTAGGGGATATGGTTAGGGTTAGGGTTTGGGGATAGGGTTAGGGTTAGGGTTAGGGTTAGGGCCCGGCAGGTGGTTCCGGCGAGCCGATCAGGTGGCTCCGGCGCGCCCGGCAGGTGCTTCCGCTGCGCCCGGAAGGTGGTTCCGGCGAGGCGAGCAGGTGGCTCCGGCGCGCCGGGCAGGTGGTTCCGGCGAGGCGAGCAGCTGGCTCCGGCGCGCTCGGCAGGTGCTTCCGCTGGGCCCGGTTGGTGGTTCCGGCGAGGCGAGCAGGTGGCTCCGGCGCGCTCGGCAGGTGCTTCCCCTGCGCCCGGCAGGTGGTTCCGACGAGGCGAGCAGGTTGTTCCTGCGTGCTCGGCAGGTGGTTCAGTTGGGTCTGGCAGGTGGTTTCAGTCTGTTCGGGGTGTGGTTCCAGCATCTCAGGCACATGGTTCTGGCACGTCTGAGAGGTGGTTCCGGCTGGCCCAACAGGTGTTTCTGGAGTCTCCGCCAAGTGGTTCTGGCGTAGCTGGCAGGTGATGTTGGCGTGACTGGCAGGTGGTTCCAGCCAGCCCGGCAGGTGTTTCCGGAGTGTTCACCAACTGGCTGTGGCGTAGCCGGCAGGTGATTTTGGCATGTCAGACAGGTGGTTCTGGCGAGTCGAGCAGGTGCTTCCGGCATGCTCGGCAGGTGCTTCCGGTGTCATTGGCATGTGGTTCTGGCATGTCTGAGAGGTGGTTCCGGCATGCCTGACAGGTGATTCCGGAGTGTTCGCCAAGCGGTTCTGGCATAGGCGGCAGGTGATTTTGCCATGTCCAGAATGTGGTTCCAGCGAGTCGAACATGTGGTTCCGGCGTGTCCGGCAGGTGTTTCCGGTCTGTCCAGCAGGTGGTTCTGGGGTGTCCGGCATGAGGTTCTGGCACGTCTGAGAGGTGGTTCCGGCCGGCCCGACATGCGTTTCCGGAGTGTCCGCCACGTGGTTCAGGCACGTCTGAGAGGTGGTTCCAGCATGCCCGGCAGGTTTTCCCGGAGAGTCCTCCAAGTGGTTCTGGCGTAGCCCGCAGGTGATTTTGGTGTGTCCGGCAGGTTGTTCCGTTCTGTCCGATAGGTTGTTCCGGCATGTCCAGCACGTGCTTCTGGCACTTCTGAGAGGTGGTTCTGGCATGCCGGGCAGGTTATTCCGGAGTGTCCGGTAAGTGGTTCTGGTGTAGCCGGCAGTTCATTTTGGCGTGTCTGGCACATGGGTCCTGCGAGTCGAGCAGGTGGTTCCGGCGTGCTCGGCAGGTGGTCCAGGCATGTCCGGCAGGTGGTTCCAGTCTGTCCAGAACGTGGTTCCAGCATGTCCGGCACGTGGTTCTCTTACGTCTGAGAGGTGGTTCCTGCATGCCTGGCAGGTTATTGCGGATTGTCTGCCAGGTGGTTCTCTCATAGCCAGCTGTTGATTTTGGCCTGTCAGGCAGGTGGTTCTGGTGAGTCCAGCAGGTGGCTCCGGCGTGCTCGGCAGGTGGTTCTGGCATGTCTGGCAGGTGGTTCCGGCGAGTTGAGCAGCTGGTTCCAGCCTGTCCGTCAGGTTAGGGTTAGGGATAGGGTTAGGGTTACGGTTAGGGTTAGGGTTTAGGGTTTGGGGTTAGGGGTTAGGGTTAGGGGTAGGGTTAGGGTTAGGGTTACGGTTGGGTTAGGGTTTAGGGTTAGGCTTAGGGTTAGGGGATAGGGTTAGGGTTAGGGTTTGGGGATAGGGTTAGGGTTAGGGTTAGTGTTAGGGCCCGGCAGGTGGTTCCGGCGAGCCGAGCAGGTGGCTCCGGCGCGCCCGGCAGGTGCTTCCGCTGCGCCCGGAAGGTGGTTCCGGCGAGGCGAGCAGGTGGCTCCGGCGCGCCGGGCAGGTGGTTCCGGCGAGGCGAGCAGCTGGCTCCGGCGCGCTCGGCAGGTGCTTCCGCTGGGCCCGGTTGGTGGTTCCGGCGAGGCGAGCAGGTGGCTCCGGCGCGCTCGGCAGGTGCTTCCCCTGCGCCCGGCAGGTGGTTCCGACGAGGCGAGCAGGTTGTTCCTGCGTGCTCGGCAGGTGGTTCAGTTGGGTCTGGCAGGTGGTTTCGGTCTGTTCGGGGTGTGGTTCCAGCATCTCAGGCACATGGTTCTGGCACGTCTGAGAGGTGGTTCCGGCTGGCCCAACAGGTGTTTCTGGGGTCTCCGCCAAGTGGTTCTGGCGTAGCTGGCAGGTGATGTTGGCGTGACTGGCAGGTGGTTCCAGCCAGCCCGGCAGGTGTTTCCGGAGTGTTCACCAACTGGCTGTGGCGTAGCCGGCAGGTGATTTTGGCGTGTCAGACAGGTGGTTCTGGCGAGTCGAGCAGGTGCTTCCGCCATGCTCGGCAGGTGCTTCCGGTGTCATTGGCATGTGGTTCTGGCATGTCTGAGAGGTGGTTCCGGCATGCCTGACAGGTGATTCCGGAGTGTTCGCCAAGCGGTTCTGGCATAGGCGGCAGGTGATTTTGCCATGTCCAGAATGTGGTTCCAGCGAGTCGAACATGTGGTTCCGGCGTGTCCGGCAGGTGTTTCCGGTCTGTCCAGCAGGTGGTTCTGGGGTGTCTGGCATGAGGTTCTGGCACGTCTGAGAGGTGGTTCCGGCCGGCCCGACATGCGTTTCCGGAGTGTCCGCCACGTGGTTCAGGCACGTCTGAGAGGTGGTTCCAGCATGCCCGGCAGGTTTTCCCGGAGAGTCCTCCAAGTGGTTCTGGCGTAGCCCGCAGGTGATTTTGGTGTGTCCGGCAGGTTGTTCCGTTCTGTCCGATAGGTTGTTCCGGCATGTCCAGCACGTGCTTCTGGCACTTCTGAGAGGTGGTTCTGGCATGCCGGGCAGGTTATTCCGGAGTGTCCGGTAAGTGGTTCTGGTGTAGCCGGCAGTTCATTTTGGCGTGTCTGGCACATGGGTCCTGCGAGTCGAGCAGGTGGTTCCGGCGTGCTCGGCAGGTGGTCCAGGCATGTCCGGCAGGTGGTTCCAGTCTGTCCAGGACGTGGTTCCAGCGTGTCCGGCACGTGGTTCTCTTACGTCTGAGAGGTGGTTCCTGCATGCCTGGCAGGTTATTGCGGATTGTCTGCCAGGTGGTTCTCTCATAGCCAGCTGTTGATTTTGGCCTGTCAGGCAGGTGGTTCTGGTGAGTCCAGCAGGTGGCTCCGGCGTGCTCGGCAGGTGGTTCTGGCATGTCTGGCAGGTGGTTCCGGCGAGTTGAGCAGCTGGTTCCAGCCTGTCCGTCAGGTTAGGGTTAGGGATAGGGTTAGGGTTACGGTTAGGGTTAGGGTTTAGGGTTTGGGGTTAGGGGTTAGGATTAGGGGTAGGGTTAGGGTTAGGGTTACGGTTGGGTTAGGGTTTAGGGTTAGGCTTAGGGTTAGGGGTTAGGGTTAGGGTTAGGGTTTGGGGATAGGGTTAGGGTTAGGGTTAGGGTTAGGGCCCGGCAGGTGGTTCCGGCGAGCCGAGCAGGTGGCTCCGGCGCGCCCGGCAGGTGCTTCCGCTGCGCCCGGCAGGTGGTTCCGGCGAGGCGAGCAGGTGGCTCCGGCGCGCCGGGCAGGTGGTTCCGGCGAGGCGAGCAGGTGGCTCCGGCGCGCTCGGCAGGTGCTTCCGCTGGGCCAGGCAGGTGGTTCCGGCGAGGCGAGCAGGTGGCTCCGGCGCGCTCGGCAGGTGCTTCCGCTGCGCCCGGCAGGTGGTTCCGGCGAGGCGAGCAGGTTGTTCCTGCGTGCTTGGCAGGTGGTTCAGTTGGGTCTGGCAGGTGGTTTCGGTCTGTTTGGGGTGTGGTTCCAGCATCTCAGGCACATGGTTCTGGCACGTCTGAGAGGTGGTTCCGGCTGGCCCAACAGGTGTTTCTGGAGTCTCCGCCAAGTGGTTCTGGCGTAGCTGGCAGGTGATGTTGGCGTGACTGGCAGGTGGTTCCAGCCAGCCCGGCAGGTGTTTCCGGAGTGTTCACCAACTGGCTGTGGCGTAGCCGGCAGGTGATTTTGGCGTGTCCGACAGGTGGTTCTGGCGAGTCGAGCAGGTGCTTCCGGCATGCTCGGCAGGTGCTTCCGGTGTCATTGGCATGTGGTTCTGGCAGGTCTGAGAGGTGGTTCCGGCATGCCTGACAGGTGATTCCGGAGTGTTCGCCAAGCGGTTCTGGCATAGGCGGCAGGTGATTTTGCCATGTCCAGAATGTGGTTCCAGCGAGTCGAACATGTGGTTCCGGCGTGTCCGGCAGGTGTTTCCGGTCTGTCCAGCAGGTGGTTCTGGGGTGTCCGGCATGAGGTTCTGGCACGTCTGAGAGGTGGTTCCGGCCGGCCCGACATGCGTTTCCGGAGTGTCCGCCACGTGGTTCAGGCACGTCTGAGAGGTGGTTCCAGCATGCCCGGCAGGTTTTCCCGGAGAGTCCTCCAAGTGGTTCTGGCGTAGCCCGCAGGTGATTTTGGTGTGTCCGGCAGGTTGTTCCGTTCTGTCCGATAGGTTGTTCCGGCATGTCCAGCACGTGCTTCTGGCACTTCTGAGAGGTGGTTCTGGCATGCCGGGCAGGTTATTCCGGAGTGTCCGGTAAGTGGTTCTGGTGTAGCCGGCAGTTCATTTTGGCGTGTCTGGCACATGGGTCCTGCGAGTCGAGCAGGTGGTTCCGGCGTGCTCGGCAGGTGGTCCAGGCATGTCCGGCAGGTGGTTCCAGTCTGTCCAGGACGTGGTTCCAGCGTGTCCGGCACGTGGTTCTCTTACGTCTGAGAGGTGGTTCCTGCATGCCTGGCAGGTTATTGCGGATTGTCTGCCAGGTGGTTCTCTCATAGCCAGCTGTTGATTTTGGCCTGTCAGGCAGGTGGTTCTGGTGAGTCCAGCAGGTGGCTCCGGCGTGCTCGGCAGGTGGTTCTGGCATGTCTGGCAGGTGGTTCCGGCGAGTTGAGCAGCTGGTTCCAGCCTGTCCGTCAGGTTAGGGTTAGGGATAGGGTTAGGGTTACGGTTAGGGTTAGGGTTTAGGGTTTGGGGTTAGGGGTTAGGGTTAGGGGTAGGGTTAGGGTTAGGGTTACGGTTGGGTTAGGGTTTAGGGTTAGGCTTAGGGTTAGGGGTTAGGGTTAGGGTTAGGGTTTGGGGATAGGGTTAGGGTTAGGGTTAGGGTTAGGGCCCGGCACGTGGTTCCGGCGAGGCGAGCAGGTGGCTCCGGCGCGCCGGGCAGGTGGTTCCGGCGAGGCGAGCAGGTGGCTCCGGTGCGCTCGGCAGGTGCTTCCGCTGGGCCCGGCAGGTGGTTCCGGAGAGGCGAGCAGGTGGCTCCGGCGCGCCGGGCAGGTGGTTCCGGCGAGGCGAGCAGGTGGCTCCGGTGCGCTCGGCAGGTGCTTCCGCTGGGCCCGGCTGGTGGTTCCGGCGAGGCGAGCAGGTGGCTCCGGCGCGCCGGGCAGGTGGTTCCGGTGAGGCGAGCAGGTGGCTCCGGCGCGCTCGGCAGGTGCTTCCGCTGCGCCCGGCAGGTGGTTCCGGCGAGGCGAGCAGGTTGTTCCTGCGTGCTCGGCAGGTGGTTCAGTTGGGTCTGGCAGGTGGTTTCGGTCTGTTCGTGGTGTGGTTCCAGCATCTCAGGCACATGGTTCTGGCACGTCTGAGAGGTGGTTCCGGCTGGCCCAACAGGTGTTTCTGGAGTCTCCGCCAAGTGGTTCTGGCGTAGCTGGCAGGTGATGTTGGCGTGACTGGCAGGTGGTTCCAGCCAGCCCGGCAGGTGTTTCCGGAGTGTTCACCAACTGGCTGTGGCGTAGCCGGCAGGTGATTTTGGCGTGTCCGACAGGTGGTTCTGGCGAGTCGAGCAGGTGCTTCCGGCATGCTCGGCAGGTGCTTCCGGTGTCATTGGCATGTGGTTCTGGCAGGTCTGAGAGGTGGTTCCGGCATGCCTGACAGGTGATTCCGGAGTGTTCGCCAAGCGGTTCTGGCATAGGCGGCAGGTGATTTTGCCATGTCCAGAATGTGGTTCCAGCGAGTCGAACATGTGGTTCCGGCGTGTCCGGCAGGTGTTTCCGGTCTGTCCAGCAGGTGGTTCTGGGGTGTCCGGCATGAGGTTCTGGCACGTCTGAGAGGTGGTTCCGGCCGGCCCGACATGCGTTTCCGGAGTGTCCGCCACGTGGTTCAGGCACGTCTGAGAGGTGGTTCCAGCATGCCCGGCAGGTTTTCCCGGAGAGTCCTCCAAGTGGTTCTGGCGTAGCCCGCAGGTGATTTTGGTGTGTCCGGCAGGTTGTTCCGTTCTGTCCGATAGGTTGTTCCGGCATGTCCAGCACGTGCTTCTGGCACTTCTGAGAGGTGGTTCTGGCATGCCGGGCAGGTTATTCCGGAGTGTCCGGTAAGTGGTTCTGGTGTAGCCGGCAGTTCATTTTGGCGTGTCTGGCACATGGGTCCTGCGAGTCGAGCAGGTGGTTCCGGCGTGCTCGGCAGGTGGTCCAGGCATGTCCGGCAGGTGGTTCCAGTCTGTCCAGGACGTGGTTCCAGCGTGTCCGGCACGTGGTTCTCTTACGTCTGAGAGGTGGTTCCTGCATGCCTGGCAGGTTATTGCGGATTGTCTGCCAGGTGGTTCTCTCATAGCCAGCTGTTGATTTTGGCCTGTCAGGCAGGTGGTTCTGGTGAGTCCAGCAGGTGGCTCCGGCGTGCTCGGCAGGTGGTTCTGGCATGTCTGGCAGGTGGTTCCGGCGAGTTGAGCAGCTGGTTCCAGCCTGTCCGTCAGGTTAGGGTTAGGGATAGGGTTAGGGTTACGGTTAGGGTTAGGGTTTAGGGTTTGGGGTTAGGGGTTAGGGTTAGGGGTAGGGTTAGGGTTAGGGTTACGGTTGGGTTAGGGTTTAGGGTTAGGCTTAGGGTTAGGGGATAGGGTTAGGGTTAGGGTTTGGGGATAGGGTTAGGGTTAGGGTTAGGGTTAGGGCCCGGCAGGTGGTTCCGGCGAGCCGAGCAGGTGGCTCCGGCGCGCCCGGCAGGTGCTTCCGCTGCGCCCGGAAGGTGGTTCCGGCGAGGCGAGCAGGTGGCTCCGGCGCGCCGGGCAGGTGGTTCCGGCGAGGCGAGCAGCTGGCTCCGGCGCGCTCGGCAGGTGCTTCCGCTGGGCCCGGTTGGTGGTTCCGGCGAGGCGAGCAGGTGGCTCCGGCGCGCTCGGCAGGTGCTTCCCCTGCGCCCGGCAGGTGGTTCCGACGAGGCGAGCAGGTTGTTCCTGCGTGCTCGGCAGGTGGTTCAGTGGGTCTGGCAGGTGGTTTCGGTCTGTTCGGGGTGTGGTTCCAGCATCTCAGGCACATGGTTCTGGCACGTCTGAGAGGTGGTTCCGGCTGGCCCAACAGGTGTTTCTGGGGTCTCCGCCAAGTGGTTCTGGCGTCGCTGGCAGGTGATGTTGGCGTGACTGGCAGGTGGTTCCAGCCAGCCCGGCAGGTGTTTCCGGAGTGTTCACCAACTGGCTGTGGCGTAGCCGGCAGGTGATTTTGGCGTGTCAGACAGGTGGTTCTGGCGAGTCGAGCAGGTGCTTCCGGCATGCTCGGCAGGTGCTTCCGGTGTCATTGGCATGTGGTTCTGGCAGGTCTGAGAGGTGGTTCCGGCATGCCTGACAGGTGATTCCGGAGTGTTCGCCAAGCGGTTCTGGCATAGGCGGCAGGTGATTTTGCCATGTCCAGAATGTGGTTCCAGCGAGTCGAACATGTGGTTCCGGCGTGTCCGGCAGGTGTTTCCGGTCTGTCCAGCAGGTGGTTCTGGGGTGTCCGGCATGAGGTTCTGGCACGTCTGAGAGGTGGTTCCGGCCGGCCCGACATGCGTTTCCGGAGTGTCCGCCACGTGGTTCAGGCACGTCTGAGAGGTGGTTCCAGCATGCCCGGCAGGTTTTCCCGGAGAGTCCTCCAAGTGGTTCTGGCGTAGCCCGCAGGTGATTTTGGTGTGTCCGGCAGGTTGTTCCGTTCTGTCCGATAGGTTGTTCCGGCATGTCCAGCACGTGCTTCTGGCACTTCTGAGAGGTGGTTCTGGCATGCCGGGCAGGTTATTCCGGAGTGTCCGGTAAGTGGTTCTGGTGTAGCCGGCAGTTCATTTTGGCGTGTCTGGCACATGGGTCCTGCGAGTCGAGCAGGTGGTTCCGGCGTGCTCGGCAGGTGGTCCAGGCATGTCCGGCAGGTGGTTCCAGTCTGTCCAGGACGTGGTTCCAGCGTGTCCGGCACGTGGTTCTCTTACGTCTGAGAGGTGGTTCCTGCATGCCTGGCAGGTTATTGCGGATTGTCTGCCAGGTGGTTCTCTCATAGCCAGCTGTTGATTTTGGCCTGTCAGGCAGGTGGTTCTGGTGAGTCCAGCAGGTGGCTCCGGCGTGCTCGGCAGGTGGTTCTGGCATGTCTGGCAGGTGGTTCCGGCGAGTTGAGCAGCTGGTTCCAGCCTGTCCGTCAGGTTAGGGTTAGGGATAGGGTTAGGGTTACGGTTAGGGTTAGGGTTTAGGGTTTGGGGTTAGGGGTTAGGATTAGGGGTAGGGTTAGGGTTAGGGTTACGGTTGGGTTAGGGTTTAGGGTTAGGCTTAGGGTTAGGGGTTAGGGTTAGGGTTAGGGTTTGGGGATAGGGTTAGGGTTAGGGTTAGGGTTAGGGCCCGGCAGGTGGTTCCGGCGAGCCGAGCAGGTGGCTCCGGCGCGCCCGGCAGGTGCTTCCGCTGCGCCCGGCAGGTGCTTCCGGCGAGGCGAGCAGGTGGCTCCGGCGCGCCGGGCAGGTGGTTCCGGCGAGGCGAGCAGGTGGCTCCGGCGCGCTCGGCAGGTGCTTCCGCTGGGCCAGGCAGGTGGTTCCGGCGAGGCGAGCAGGTGGCTCCGGCGCGCTCGGCAGGTGCTTCCGCTGCGCCCGGCAGGTGGTTCCGGCGAGGCGAGCAGGTTGTTCCTGCGTGCTTGGCAGGTGGTTCAGTTGGGTCTGGCAGGTGGTTTCGGTCTGTTTGGGGTGTGGTTCCAGCATCTCAGGCACATGGTTCTGGCACGTCTGAGAGGTGGTTCCGGCTGGCCCAACAGGTGTTTCTGGAGTCTCCGCCAAGTGGTTCTGGCGTAGCTGGCAGGTGATGTTGGCGTGACTGGCAGGTGGTTCCAGCCAGCCCGGCAGGTGTTTCCGGAGTGTTCACCAACTGGCTGTGGCGTAGCCGGCAGGTGATTTTGGCGTGTCCGACAGGTGGTTCTGGCGAGTCGAGCAGGTGCTTCCGGCATGCTCGGCAGGTGCTTCCGGTGTCATTGGCATGTGGTTCTGGCAGGTCTGAGAGGTGGTTCCGGCATGCCTGACAGGTGATTCCGGAGTGTTCGCCAAGCGGTTCTGGCATAGGCGGCAGGTGATTTTGCCATGTCCAGAATGTGGTTCCAGCGAGTCGAACATGTGGTTCCGGCGTGTCCGGCAGGTGTTACCAGTCTGTCCAGCAGGTGGTTCTGGGGTGTCCGGCATGAGGTTCTGGCACGTCTGAGAGGTGGTTCCGGCCGGCCCGACATGCGTTTCCGGAGTGTCCGCCACGTGGTTCAGGCACGTCTGAGAGGTGGTTCCAGCATGCCCGGCAGGTTTTCCCGGAGAGTCCTCCAAGTGGTTCTGGCGTAGCCCGCAGGTGATTTTGGTGTGTCCGGCAGGTTGTTCCGTTCTGTCCGATAGGTTGTTCCGGCATGTCCAGCACGTGCTTCTGGCACTTCTGAGAGGTGGTTCTGGCATGCCGGGCAGGTTATTCCGGAGTGTCCGGTAAGTGGTTCTGGTGTAGCCGGCAGTTCATTTTGGCGTGTCTGGCACATGGGTCCTGCGAGTCGAGCAGGTGGTTCCGGCGTGCTCGGCAGGTGGTCCAGGCATGTCCGGCAGGTGGTTCCAGTGTGTCCAGGACGTGGTTCCAGCGTGTCCGGCACGTGGTTCTCTTACGTCTGAGAGGTGGTTCCTGCATGCCTGGCAGGTTATTGCGGATTGTCTGCCAGGTGGTTCTCTCATAGCCAGCTGTTGATTTTGGCCTGTCAGGCAGGTGGTTCTGGTGAGTCCAGCAGGTGGCTCCGGCGTGCTCGGCAGGTGGTTCTGGCATGTCTGGCAGGTGGTTCCGGCGAGTTGAGCAGCTGGTTCCAGCCTGTCCGTCAGGTTAGGGTTAGGGATAGGGTTAGGGTTACGGTTAGGGTTAGGGTTTAGGGTTTGGGGTTAGGGGTTAGGGTTAGGGGTAGGGTTAGGGTTAGGGTTACGGTTGGGTTAGGGTTTAGGGTTAGGCTTAGGGTTAGGGGATAGGGTTAGGGTTAGGGTTTGGGGATAGGGTTAGGGTTAGGGTTAGGGTTAGGGCCCGGCAGGTGGTTCCGGCGAGCCGAGCAGGTGGCTCCGGCGCGCCCGGCAGGTGCTTCCGCTGCGCCCGGAAGGTGGTTCCGGCGAGGCGAGCAGGTGGCTCCGGCGCGCCGGGCAGGTGGTTCCGGCGAGGCGAGCAGCTGGCTCCGGCGCGCTCGGCAGGTGCTTCCGCTGGGCCCGGTTGGTGGTTCCGGCGAGGCGAGCAGGTGGCTCCGGCGCGCTCGGCAGGTGCTTCCCCTGCGCCCGGCAGGTGGTTCCGACGAGGCGAGCAGGTTGTTCCTGCGTGCTCGGCAGGTGGTTCAGTTGGGTCTGGCAGGTGGTTTCGGTCTGTTCGGGGTGTGGTTCCAGCATCTCAGGCACATGGTTCTGGCACGTCTGAGAGGTGGTTCCGGCTGGCCCAACAGGTGTTTCTGGAGTCTCCGCCAAGTGGTTCTGGCGTAGCTGGCAGGTGATGTTGGCGTGACTGGCAGGTGGTTCCAGCCAGCCCGGCAGGTGTTTCCGGAGTGTTCACCAACTGGCTGTGGCGTAGCCGGCAGGTGATTTTGGCGTGTCCGACAGGTGGTTCTGGCGAGTCGAGCAGGTGCTTCCGGCATGCTCGGCAGGTGCTTCCGGTGTCATTGGCATGTGGTTCTGGCAGGTCTGAGAGGTGGTTCCGGCATGCCTGACAGGTGATTCCGGAGTGTTCGCCAAGCGGTTCTGGCATAGGCGGCAGGTGATTTTGCCATGTCCAGAATTTGGTTCCAGCGAGTCGAACATGTGGTTCCGGCGTGTCCGGCAGGTGTTTCCGGTCTGTCCAGCAGGTGGTTCTGGGGTGTCCGGCATGAGGTTCTGGCACGTCTGAGAGGTGGTTCCGGCCGGCCCGACATGCGTTTCCGGAGTGTCCGCCACGTGGTTCAGGCACGTCTGAGAGGTGGTTCCAGCATGCCCGGCAGGTTTTCCCGGAGAGTCCTCCAAGTGGTTCTGGCGTAGCCCGCAGGTGATTTTGGTGTGTCCGGCAGGTTGTTCCGTTCTGTCCGATAGGTTGTTCCGGCATGTCCAGCACGTGCTTCTGGCACTTCTGAGAGGTGGTTCTGGCATGCCGGGCAGGTTATTCCGGAGTGTCCGGTAAGTGGTTCTGGTGTAGCCGGCAGTTCATTTTGGCGTGTCTGGCACATGGGTCCTGCGAGTCGAGCAGGTGGTTCCGGCGTGCTCGGCAGGTGGTCCAGGCATGTCCGGCAGGTGGTTCCAGTCTGTCCAGGACGTGGTTCCAGCGTGTCCGGCACGTGGTTCTCTTACGTCTGAGAGGTGGTTCCTGCATGCCTGGCAGGTTATTGCGGATTGTCTGCCAGGTGGTTCTCTCATAGCCAGCTGTTGATTTTGGCCTGTCAGGCAGGTGGTTCTGGTGAGTCCAGCAGGTGGCTCCGGCGTGCTCGGCAGGTGGTTCTGGCATGTGTGGCAGGTGGTTCCGGCGAGTTGAGCAGCTGGTTCCAGCCTGTCCGTCAGGTTAGGGTTAGGGATAGGGTTAGGGTTACGGTTAGGGTTAGGGTTTAGGGTTTGGGGTTAGGGGTTAGGGTTAGGGGTAGGGTTAGGGTTAGGGTTACGGTTGGGTTAGGGTTTAGGGTTAGGCTTAGGGTTAGGGGTTAGGGTTAGGGTTAGGGTTTGGGGATAGGGTTAGGGTTAGGGTTAGGGTTAGGGCCCGGCAGGTGGTTCCGGCGAGCCGAGCAGGTGGCTCCGGCGCGCCCGACAGGTGCTTCCGCTGCGCCCGGCAGGTGCTTCCGGCGAGGCGAGCAGGTGGCTCCGGCGCGCCGGGCAGGTGGTTCCGGCGAGGCGAGCAGGTGGCTCCGGCGCGCTCGGCAGGTGCTTCCGCTGGGCCAGGCAGGTGGTTCCGGCGAGGCGAGCAGGTGGCTCCGGCGCGCTCGGCAGGTGCTTCCGCTGCGCCCGGCAGGTGGTTCCGGCGAGGCGAGCAGGTTGTTCCTGCGTGCTCGGCAGGTGGTTCAGTTGGGTCTGGCAGGTGGTTTCGGTCTGTTCGGGGTGTGGTTCCAGCATCTCAGGCACATGGTTCTGGCACGTCTGAGAGGTGGTTCCGGCTGGCCCAACAGGTGTTTCTGGAGTCTCCGCCAAGTGGTTCTGGCGTAGCTGGCAGGTGATGTTGGCGTGACTGGCAGGTGGTTCCAGCCAGCCCGGCAGGTGTTTCCGGAGTGTTCACCAACTGGCTGTGGCGTAGCCGGCAGGTGATTTTGGCGTGTCCGACAGGTGGTTCTGGCGAGTCGAGCAGGTGCTTCCGGCATGCTCGGCAGGTGCTTCCGGTGTCATTGGCATGTGGTTCTGGCAGGTCTGAGAGGTGGTTCCGGCATGCCTGACAGGTGATTCCGGAGTGTTCGCCAAGCGGTTCTGGCATAGGCGGCAGGTGATTTTGCCATGTCCAGAATGTGGTTCCAGCGAGTCGAACATGTGGTTCCGGCGTGTCCGGCAGGTGTTTCCGGTCTGTCCAGCAGGTGGTTCTGGGGTGTCCGGCATGAGGTTCTGGCACGTCTGAGAGGTGGTTCCGGCCGGCCCGACATGCGTTTCCGGAGTGTCCGCCACGTGGTTCAGGCACGTCTGAGAGGTGGTTCCAGCATGCCCGGCAGGTTTTCCCGGAGAGTCCTCCAAGTGGTTCTGGCGTAGCCCGCAGGTGATTTTGGTGTGTCCGGCAGGTTGTTCCGTTCTGTCCGATAGGTTGTTCCGGCATGTCCAGCACGTGCTTCTGGCACTTCTGAGAGGTGGTTCTGGCATGCCGGGCAGGTTATTCCGGAGTGTCCGGTAAGTGGTTCTGGTGTAGCCGGCAGTTCATTTTGGCGTGTCTGGCACATGGGTCCTGCGAGTCGAGCAGGTGGTTCCGGCGTGCTCGGCAGGTGGTCCAGGCATGTCCGGCAGGTGGTTCCAGTCTGTCCAGGACGTGGTTCCAGCGTGTCCGGCACGTGGTTCTCTTACGTCTGAGAGGTGGTTCCTGCATGCCTGGCAGGTTATTGCGGATTGTCTGCCAGGTGGTTCTCTCATAGCCAGCTGTTGATTTTGGCCTGTCAGGCAGGTGGTTCTGGTGAGTCCAGCAGGTGGCTCCGGCGTGCTCGGCAGGTGGTTCTGGCATGTCTGGCAGGTGGTTCCGGCGAGTTGAGCAGCTGGTTCCAGCCTGTCCGTCAGGTTAGGGTTAGGGATAGGGTTAGGGTTACGGTTAGGGTTAGGGTTTAGGGTTTGGGGTTAGGGGTTAGGGTTAGGGGTAGGGTTAGGGTTAGGGTTACGGTTGGGTTAGGGTTTAGGGTTAGGCTTAGGGTTAGGGGATAGGGTTAGGGTTAGGGTTTGGGGATAGGGTTAGGGTTAGGGTTAGGGTTAGGGCCCGGCAGGTGGTTCCGGCGAGCCGAGCAGGTGGCTCCGGCGCGCCCGGCAGGTGCTTCCGCTGCGCCCGGAAGGTGGTTCCGGCGAGGCGAGCAGGTGGCTCCGGCGCGCCGGGCAGGTGGTTCCGGCGAGGCGAGCAGCTGGCTCCGGCGCGCTCGGCAGGTGCTTCCGCTGGGCCCGGTTGGTGGTTCCGGCGAGGCGAGCAGGTGGCTCCGGCGCGCTCGGCAGGTGCTTCCCCTGCGCCCGGCAGGTGGTTCCGACGAGGCGAGCAGGTTGTTCCTGCGTGCTCGGCAGGTGGTTCAGTGGGTCTGGCAGGTGGTTTCGGTCTGTTCGGGGTGTGGTTCCAGCATCTCAGGCACATGGTTCTGGCACGTCTGAGAGGTGGTTCCGGCTGGCCCAACAGGTGTTTCTGGGGTCTCCGCCAAGTGGTTCTGGCGTCGCTGGCAGGTGATGTTGGCGTGACTGGCAGGTGGTTCCAGCCAGCCCGGCAGGTGTTTCCGGAGTGTTCACCAACTGGCTGTGGCGTAGCCGGCAGGTGATTTTGGCGTGTCAGACAGGTGGTTCTGGCGAGTCGAGCAGGTGCTTCCGGCATGCTCGGCAGGTGCTTCCGGTGTCATTGGCATGTGGTTCTGGCATGTCTGAGAGGTGGTTCCGGCATGCCTGACAGGTGATTCCGGAGTGTTCGCCAAGCGGTTCTGGCATAGGCGGCAGGTGATTTTGCCATGTCCAGAATGTGGTTCCAGCGAGTCGAACATGTGGTTCCGGCGTGTCCGGCAGGTGTTTCCGGTCTGTCCAGCAGGTGGTTCTGGGGTGTCCGGCATGAGGTTCTGGCACGTCTGAGAGGTGGTTCCGGCCGGCCCGACATGCGTTTCCGGAGTGTCCGCCACGTGGTTCAGGCACGTCTGAGAGGTGGTTCCAGCATGCCCGGCAGGTTTTCCCGGAGAGTCCTCCAAGTGGTTCTGGCGTAGCCCGCAGGTGATTTTGGTGTGTCCGGCAGGTTGTTCCGTTCTGTCCGATAGGTTGTTCCGGCATGTCCAGCACGTGCTTCTGGCACTTCTGAGAGGTGGTTCTGGCATGCCGGGCAGGTTATTCCGGAGTGTCCGGTAAGTGGTTCTGGTGTAGCCGGCAGTTCATTTTGGCGTGTCTGGCACATGGGTCCTGCGAGTCGAGCAGGTGGTTCCGGCGTGCTCGGCAGGTGGTCCAGGCATGTCCGGCAGGTGGTTCCAGTGTGTCCAGGACGTGGTTCCAGCGTGTCCGGCACGTGGTTCTCTTACGTCTGAGAGGTGGTTCCTGCATGCCTGGCAGGTTATTGCGGATTGTCTGCCAGGTGGTTCTCTCATAGCCAGCTGTTGATTTTGGCCTGTCAGGCAGGTGGTTCTGGTGAGTCCAGCAGGTGGCTCCGGCGTGCTCGGCAGGTGGTTCTGGCATGTCTGGCAGGTGGTTCCGGCGAGTTGAGCAGCTGGTTCCAGCCTGTCCGTCAGGTTAGGGTTAGGGATAGGGTTAGGGTTACGGTTAGGGTTAGGGTTTAGGGTTTGGGGTTAGGGGTTAGGATTAGGGGTAGGGTTAGGGTTAGGGTTACGGTTGGGTTAGGGTTTAGGGTTAGGCTTAGGGTTAGGGGTTAGGGTTAGGGTTAGGGTTTGGGGATAGGGTTAGGGTTAGGGTTAGGGTTAGGGCCCGGCAGGTGGTTCCGGCGAGCCGAGCAGGTGGCTCCGGCGCGCCCGGCAGGTGCTTCCGCTGCGCCCCGCAGGTGGTTCCGGCGAGGCGAGCAGGTGGCTCCGGCGCGCCGGGCAGGTGGTTCCGGCGAGGCGAGCAGGTGGCTCCGGCGCGCTCGGCAGGTGCTTCCGCTGGGCCAGGCAGGTGGTTCCGGCGAGGCGAGCAGGTGGCTCCGGCGCGCTCGGCAGGTGCTTCCGCTGCGCCCGGCAGGTGGTTCCGGCGAGGCGAGCAGGTTGTTCCTGCGTGCTTGGCAGGTGGTTCAGTTGGGTCTGGCAGGTGGTTTCGGTCTGTTTGGGGTGTGGTTCCAGCATCTCAGGCACATGGTTCTGGCACGTCTGAGAGGTGGTTCCGGCTGGCCCAACAGGTGTTTCTGGAGTCTCCGCCAAGTGGTTCTGGCGTAGCTGGCAGGTGATGTTGGCGTGACTGGCAGGTGGTTCCAGCCAGCCCGGCAGGTGTTTCCGGAGTGTTCACCAACTGGCTGTGGCGTAGCCGGCAGGTGATTTTGGCGTGTCCGACAGGTGGTTCTGGCGAGTCGAGCAGGTGCTTCCGGCATGCTCGGCAGGTGCTTCCGGTGTCATTGGCATGTGGTTCTGGCAGGTCTGAGAGGTGGTTCCGGCATGCCTGACAGGTGATTCCGGAGTGTTCGCCAAGCGGTTCTGGCATAGGCGGCAGGTGATTTTGCCATGTCCAGAATGTGGTTCCAGCGAGTCGAACATGTGGTTCCGGCGTGTCCGGCAGGTGTTACCAGTCTGTCCAGCAGGTGGTTCTGGGGTGTCCGGCATGAGGTTCTGGCACGTCTGAGAGGTGGTTCCGGCCGGCCCGACATGCGTTTCCGGAGTGTCCGCCACGTGGTTCAGGCACGTCTGAGAGGTGGTTCCAGCATGCCCGGCAGGTTTTCCCGGAGAGTCCTCCAAGTGGTTCTGGCGTAGCCCGCAGGTGATTTTGGTGTGTCCGGCAGGTTGTTCCGTTCTGTCCGATAGGTTGTTCCGGCATGTCCAGCACGTGCTTCTGGCACTTCTGAGAGGTGGTTCTGGCATGCCGGGCAGGTTATTCCGGAGTGTCCGGTAAGTGGTTCTGGTGTAGCCGGCAGTTCATTTTGGCGTGTCTGGCACATGGGTCCTGCGAGTCGAGCAGGTGGTTCCGGCGTGCTCGGCAGGTGGTCCAGGCATGTCCGGCAGGTGGTTCCAGTGTGTCCAGGACGTGGTTCCAGCGTGTCCGGCACGTGGTTCTCTTACGTCTGAGAGGTGGTTCCTGCATGCCTGGCAGGTTATTGCGGATTGTCTGCCAGGTGGTTCTCTCATAGCCAGCTGTTGATTTTGGCCTGTCAGGCAGGTGGTTCTGGTGAGTCCAGCAGGTGGCTCCGGCGTGCTCGGCAGGTGGTTCTGGCATGTCTGGCAGGTGGTTCCGGCGAGTTGAGCAGCTGGTTCCAGCCTGTCCGTCAGGTTAGGGTTAGGGATAGGGTTAGGGTTACGGTTAGGGTTAGGGTTTAGGGTTTGGGGTTAGGGGTTAGGGTTAGGGGTAGGGTTAGGGTTAGGGTTACGGTTGGGTTAGGGTTTAGGGTTAGGCTTAGGGTTAGGGGATAGGGTTAGGGTTAGGGTTTGGGGATAGGGTTAGGGTTAGGGTTAGGGTTAGGGCCCGGCAGGTGGTTCCGGCGAGCCGAGCAGGTGGCTCCGGCGCGCCCGGCAGGTGCTTCCGCTGCGCCCGGAAGGTGGTTCCGGCGAGGCGAGCAGGTGGCTCCGGCGCGCCGGGCAGGTGGTTCCGGCGAGGCGAGCAGCTGGCTCCGGCGCGCTCGGCAGGTGCTTCCGCTGGGCCCGGTTGGTGGTTCCGGCGAGGCGAGCAGGTGGCTCCGGCGCGCTCGGCAGGTGCTTCCCCTGCGCCCGGCAGGTGGTTCCGACGAGGCGAGCAGGTTGTTCCTGCGTGCTCGGCAGGTGGTTCAGTTGGGTCTGGCAGGTGGTTTCGGTCTGTTCGGGGTGTGGTTCCAGCATCTCAGGCACATGGTTCTGGCACGTCTGAGAGGTGGTTCCGGCTGGCCCAACAGGTGTTTCTGGGGTCTCCGCCAAGTGGTTCTGGCGTAGCTGGCAGGTGATGTTGGCGTGACTGGCAGGTGGTTCCAGCCAGCCCGGCAGGTGTTTCCGGAGTGTTCACCAACTGGCTGTGGCGTAGCCGGCAGGTGATTTTGGCGTGTCAGACAGGTGGTTCTGGCGAGTCGAGCAGGTGCTTCCGGCATGCTCGGCAGGTGCTTCCGGTGTCATTGGCATGTGGTTCTGGCATGTCTGAGAGGTGGTTCCGGCATGCCTGACAGGTGATTCCGGAGTGTTCGCCAAGCGGTTCTGGCATAGGCGGCAGGTGATTTTGCCATGTCCAGAATGTGGTTCCAGCGAGTCGAACATGTGGTTCCGGCGTGTCCGGCAGGTGTTTCCGGTCTGTCCAGCAGGTGGTTCTGGGGTGTCCGGCATGAGGTTCTGGCACGTCTGAGAGGTGGTTCCGGCCGGCCCGACATGCGTTTCCGGAGTGTCCGCCACGTGGTTCAGGCACGTCTGAGAGGTGGTTCCAGCATGCCCGGCAGGTTTTCCCGGAGAGTCCTCCAAGTGGTTCTGGCGTAGCCCGCAGGTGATTTTGGTGTGTCCGGCAGGTTGTTCCGTTCTGTCCGATAGGTTGTTCCGGCATGTCCAGCACGTGCTTCTGGCACTTCTGAGAGGTGGTTCTGGCATGCCGGGCAGGTTATTCCGGAGTGTCCGGTAAGTGGTTCTGGTGTAGCCGGCAGTTCATTTTGGCGTGTCTGGCACATGGGTCCTGCGAGTCGAGCAGGTGGTTCCGGCGTGCTCGGCAGGTGGTCCAGGCATGTCCGGCAGGTGGTTCCAGTCTGTCCAGGACGTGGTTCCAGCGTGTCCGGCACGTGGTTCTCTTACGTCTGAGAGGTGGTTCCTGCATGCCTGGCAGGTTATTGCGGATTGTCTGCCAGGTGGTTCTCTCATAGCCAGCTGTTGATTTTGGCCTGTCAGGCAGGTGGTTCTGGTGAGTCCAGCAGGTGGCTCCGGCGTGCTCGGCAGGTGGTTCTGGCATGTCTGGCAGGTGGTTCCGGCGAGTTGAGCAGCTGGTTCCAGCCTGTCCGTCAGGTTAGGGTTAGGGATAGGGTTAGGGTTACGGTTAGGGTTAGGGTTTAGGGTTTGGGGTTAGGGGTTAGGGTTAGGGGTAGGGTTAGGGTTAGGGTTACGGTTGGGTTAGGGTTTAGGGTTAGGCTTAGGGTTAGGGGTTAGGGTTAGGGTTAGGGTTTGGGGATAGGGTTAGGGTTAGGGTTAGGGTTAGGGCCCGGCAGGTGGTTCCGGCGAGCCGAGCAGGTGGCTCCGGCGCGCCCGGCAGGTGCTTCCGCTGCGCCCGGCAGGTGCTTCCGGCGAGGCGAGCAGGTGGCTCCGGCGCGCCGGGCAGGTGGTTCCGGCGAGGCGAGCAGGTGGCTCCGGCGCGCTCGGCAGGTGCTTCCGCTGGGCCAGGCAGGTGGTTCCGGCGAGGCGAGCAGGTGGCTCCGGCGCGCTCGGCAGGTGCTTCCGCTGCGCCCGGCAGGTGGTTCCGGCGAGGCGAGCAGGTTGTTCCTGCGTGCTTGGCAGGTGGTTCAGTTGGGTCTGGCAGGTGGTTTCGGTCTGTTTGGGGTGTGGTTCCAGCATCTCAGGCACATGGTTCTGGCACGTCTGAGAGGTGGTTCCGGCTGGCCCAACAGGTGTTTCTGGAGTCTCCGCCAAGTGGTTCTGGCGTAGCTGGCAGGTGATGTTGGCGTGACTGGCAGGTGGTTCCAGCCAGCCCGGCAGGTGTTTCCGGAGTGTTCACCAACTGGCTGTGGCGTAGCCGGCAGGTGATTTTGGCGTGTCCGACAGGTGGTTCTGGCGAGTCGAGCAGGTGCTTCCGGCATGCTCGGCAGGTGCTTCCGGTGTCATTGGCATGTGGTTCTGGCAGGTCTGAGAGGTGGTTCCGGCATGCCTGACAGGTGATTCCGGAGTGTTCGCCAAGCGGTTCTGGCATAGGCGACAGGTGATTTTGCCATGTCCAGAATGTGGTTCCAGCGAGTCGAACATGTGGTTCCGGCGTGTCCGGCAGGTGTTACCAGTCTGTCCAGCAGGTGGTTCTGGGGTGTCCGGCATGAGGTTCTGGCACGTCTGAGAGGTGGTTCCGGCCGGCCCGACATGCGTTTCCGGAGTGTCCGCCACGTGGTTCAGGCACGTCTGAGAGGTGGTTCCAGCATGCCCGGCAGGTTTTCCCGGAGAGTCCTCCAAGTGGTTCTGGCGTAGCCCGCAGGTGATTTTGGTGTGTCCGGCAGGTTGTTCCGTTCTGTCCGATAGGTTGTTCCGGCATGTCCAGCACGTGCTTCTGGCACTTCTGAGAGGTGGTTCTGGCATGCCGGGCAGGTTATTCCGGAGTGTCCGGTAAGTGGTTCTGGTGTAGCCGGCAGTTCATTTTGGCGTGTCTGGCACATGGGTCCTGCGAGTCGAGCAGGTGGTTCCGGCGTGCTCGGCAGGTGGTCCAGGCATGTCCGGCAGGTGGTTCCAGTGTGTCCAGGACGTGGTTCCAGCGTGTCCGGCACGTGGTTCTCTTACGTCTGAGAGGTGGTTCCTGCATGCCTGGCAGGTTATTGCGGATTGTCTGCCAGGTGGTTCTCTCATAGCCAGCTGTTGATTTTGGCCTGTCAGGCAGGTGGTTCTGGTGAGTCCAGCAGGTGGCTCCGGCGTGCTCGGCAGGTGGTTCTGGCATGTCTGGCAGGTGGTTCCGGCGAGTTGAGCAGCTGGTTCCAGCCTGTCCGTCAGGTTAGGGTTAGGGATAGGGTTAGGGTTACGGTTAGGGTTAGGGTTTAGGGTTTGGGGTCAGGGGTTAGGATTAGGGGTAGGGTTAGGGTTAGGGTTACGGTTGGGTTAGGGTTTAGGGTTAGGCTTAGGGTTAGGGGTTAGGGTTAGGGTTAGGGTTTGGGGATAGGGTTAGGGTTAGGGTTAGGGTTAGGGCCCGGCAGGTGGTTCCGGCGAGCCGAGCAGGTGGCTCCGGCGCGCCCGGCAGGTGCTTCCGCTGCGCCCGGCAGGTGCTTCCGGCGAGGCGAGCAGGTGGCTCCGGCGCGCCGGGCAGGTGGTTCCGGCGAGGCGAGCAGGTGGCTCCGGCGCGCTCGGCAGGTGCTTCCGCTGGGCCAGGCAGGTGGTTCCGGCGAGGCGAGCAGGTGGCTCCGGCGCGCTCGGCAGGTGCTTCCCCTGCGCCCGGCAGGTGGTTCCGGCGAGGCGAGCAGGTTGTTCCTGCGTGCTCGGCAGGTGGTTCAGTTGGGTCTGGCAGGTGGTTTCGGTCTGTTCGGGGTGTGTTTCCAGCATCTCAGGCACATGGTTCTGGCACGTCTGAGAGGTGGTTCCGGCTGGCCCAACAGGTGTTTCTGGAGTCTCCGCCAAGTGATTCTGGCGTAGCTGGCAGGTGATGTTGGCGTGACTGGCAGGTGGTTCCAGCCAGCCCGGCAGGTGTTTCCGGAGTGTACACCAACTGGCTGTGGCGTAGCCGGCAGGTGATTTTGGCGTGTCCGACAGGTGGTTCTGGCGAGTCGAGCAGGTGCTTCCGGCATGCTCGGCAGGTGCTTCCGGTGTCACTGGCATGTGGTTCTGGCAGGTCTGAGAGGTGGTTCCGGCATGCCTGACAGGTGATTCCAGAGTGTTCGCCAAGCGGTTCTGGCATAGGCGGCAGGTGATTTTGCCATGTCCAGAATGTGGTTCCAGCGAGTGGAACATGTGGTTCCGGCGTGTCTGGCAGGTGTTTCCGGTCTGTCCAGCAGGTGGTTCTGGGGTGTCCGGCATGAGGTTCTGGCACGTCTGAGAGGTGGTTCCGGCCGGCCCGACATGCGTTTCCGGAGTGTCCGCCACGTGGTTCAGGCACGTCTGAGAGGTGGTTCCAGCATGCCCGGCAGGTTTTCCCGGAGAGTCCTCCAAGTGGTTCTGGCGTAGCCCGCAGGTGATTTTGGTGTGTCCGGCAGGTTGTTCCGTTCTGTCCGATAGGTTGTTCCGGCATGTCCAGCACGTGCTTCTGGCACTTCTGAGAGGTGGTTCTGGCATGCCGGGCAGGTTATTCCGGAGTGTCCGGTAAGTGGTTCTGGTGTAGCCGGCAGTTCATTTTGGCGTGTCTGGCACATGGGTCCTGCGAGTCGAGCAGGTGGTTCCGGCGTGCTCGGCAGGTGGTCCAGGCATGTCCGGCAGGTGGTTCCAGTCTGTCCAGGACGTGGTTCCAGCGTGTCCGGCACGTGGTTCTCTTACGTCTGAGAGGTGGTTCCTGCATGCCTGGCAGGTTATTGCGGATTGTCTGCCAGGTGGTTCTCTCATAGCCAGCTGTTGATTTTGGCCTGTCAGGCAGGTGGTTCTGGTGAGTCCAGCAGGTGGCTCCGGCGTGCTCGGCAGGTGGTTCTGGCATGTCTGGCAGGTGGTTCCGGCGAGTTGAGCAGCTGGTTCCAGCCTGTCCGTCAGGTTAGGGTTAGGGATAGGGTTAGGGTTACGGTTAGGGTTAGGGTTTAGGGTTTGCGGTTAGGGGTTAGGGTTAGGGGTAGGGTTAGGGTTAGGGTTACGGTTGGGTTAGGGTTTAGGGTTAGGCTTAGGGTTAGGGGTTAGGGTTAGGGTTAGGGTTTGGGGATAGGGTTAGGGTTAGGGTTAGGGTTAGGGCCCGGCACGTGGTTCCGGCGAGGCGAGCAGGTGGCTCCGGCGCGCTCGGCAGGTGCTTCCGCTGGGCCCGGCAGGTGGTTCCGGCGAGGCGAGGAGGTGGCTCCGGCGTGCTTGGCACGTGCTTCCGCTGGGCCCGGCAGGTGGTTCCGGCGAGGCGAGCAGGTGGCTCCGGCGCGCCCGGCAGGTGCTTCTGCTGGGCCTGGCAGGTGGTTCCGGCGAGGCGAGCAGGTGGCTCCGGCGCGCTGGGCAGATGGTTCCGGCGAGGCGAGCAGGTGGCTGCGGCGCGCTCGGCAGGTGCTTCCGCTGCGCCCGGCATGTGGTTCCGGCGAGGCGAGCAGGTTGTTCCTGCGTGCTTGGCAGGTGGTTCAGTTGGGTCTGGCAGGTGGTTTCGGTCTGTTCGGGGTGTGGTTCCAGCATCTCAGGCACATGGTTCTGGCACGTCTGAGAGGTGGTTCCGGCTGGCCCAACAGGTGTTTCTGGAGTCTCCGCCAAGTGGTTCTGGCGTAGCTGGCAGGTGATGTTGGCGTGACTGGCAGGTGGTTCCAGCCAGCCCGGCAGGTGTTTCCGGAGTGTTCACCAACTGGCTGTGGCGTAGCCGGCAGGTGATTTTGGCGTGTCCGACAGGTAGTTCTGGCGAGTCGAGCAGGTGCTTCCGGCATGCTCGGCAGGTGCTTCCGGTGTCATTGGCATGTGGTTCTGGCAGGTCTGAGAGGTGGTTCCGGCATGCCTGACAGGTGATTCCGGAGTGTTCGCCAAGCGGTTCTGGCATAGGCGGCAGGTGATTTTGCCATGTCCAGAATGTGGTTCCAGCGAGTCGAACATGTGGTTCCGGCGTGTCCGGCAGGTGTTTCCGGTCTGACCAGCAGGTGGTTCTGGGGTGTCCGGCATGAGGTTCTGGCACGTCTGAGAGGTGGTTCCGGCCGGCCTGACATGCGTTTCCGGAGTGTCCGCCACGTGGTTCAGGCACGTCTGAGAGGTGGTTCCAGCATGCCCGGCAGGTTTTCCCGGAGAGTCCTCCAAGTGGTTCTGGTGTAGCCCGCAGGTGATTTTGGTGTGTCCGGCAGGTTGTTCCGTTCTGTCTGATAGGTTGTTCCGGCATGTCCAGCACGTGCTTCTGGCACTTCTGAGAGGTGGTTCTGGCATGCCGGGCAGGTTATTCCGGAGTGTCCGGTAAGTGGTTCTGGTGTAGCCGGCAGTTCATTTTGGCGTGTCTGGCACATGGGTCCTGCGAGTCGAGCAGGTGGTTCCGGCGTGCTCGGCAGGTGGTCCAGGCATGTCCGGCAGGTGGTTCCAGTCTGTCCAGGACGTGGTTCCAGCGTGTCCGGCACGTGGTTCTCTTACGTCTGAGAGGTGGTTCCTGCATGCCTGGCAGGTTATTGCGGATTGTCTGCCAGGTGGTTCTCTCATAGCCAGCTGTTGATTTTGGCCTGTCAGGCAGGTGGTTCTGGTGAGTCCAGCAGGTGGCTCCGGCGTGCTCGGCAGGTGGTTCTGGCATGTCTGGCAGGTGGTTCCGGCGAGTTGAGCAGCTGGTTCCAGCCTGTCCGAAAGGTTAGGGTTAGGGATAGGGTTAGGGTTACGGTTAGGGTTAGGGTTTAGGGTTTGGGGTTAGGGGTTAGGGTTAGGGGTAGGGTTAGGGTTAGGGTTACGGTTGGGTTAGGTTTTAGGGTTAGGCTTAGGGTTAGGGGTTAGGGTTAGGGTTAGGGTTTGGGGATAGGGTTAGGGTTAGGGTTAGGGTTAGGGCCCGGCACGTGGTTCCGGCGAGGCGAGCAGGTGGCTCCGGCGCGCTCGGCAGGTGCTTCCGCTGGGCCCGGCAGGTGGTTCCGGCGAGGCGAGGAGGTGGCTCCGGCGTGCTTGGCACGTGCTTCCGCTGGGCCCGGCAGGTGGTTCCGGCGAGGCGAGCAGGTGGCTCCGGCGCGCTCGGCAGGTGCTTCCGCTGCACCCGGCAGGAGGTTCCGGCGAGGCGAGCAGGTGGCTCCGAAGCGCCGGGCAGGTGGTTCCGGCGACGCGAGCAGGTGGCTCCGGTGCGCTCGGCAGGTGCTTCCGCTGGGCCCGGCTGGTGGTTCCGGCGATGCGAGCAGGTGGCTCCGGCGCGCCGGGCAGGTGGTTCCGGCGAGGCGAGCAGGTGGCTCCGGCGCGCTCGGCAGGTGCTTCCGCTGCGCCCGGCAGGTGGTTCCGGCGAGGCGAGCAGGTTGTTCCTGCGTGCTCGGCAGGTGGTTCAGTTGGGTCTGGCAGGTGGTTTCGGTCTGTTCGGGGTGCGGTTCCAGCATCTCAGGCACATGGTTCTGGCACGTCTGAGAGGTGGTTCCGGCTGGCCCAACAGGTGTTTCTGGAGTCTCCGCCAAGTGGTTCTGGCGTAGCTGGCAGGTGATGTTGGCGTGACTGGCAGGTGGTTCCAGCCAGCCCGGCAGGTGTTTCCGGAGTGTTCACCAACTGGCTGTGGCGTAGCCGGCAGGTGATTTTGGCGTGTCCGACAGGTGGTTCTGGCGAGTCGAGCAGGTGCTTCCGGCATGCTCGGCAGGTGCTTCCGGTGTCATTGGCATGTGGTTCTGGCAGGTCTGAGAGGTGGTTCCGGCATGCCTGACAGGTGATTCCGGAGTGTTCGCCAAGCGGTTCTGGCATAGGCGGCAGGTGATTTTGCCATGTCCAGAATGTGGTTCCAGCGAGTCGAACATGTGGTTCCGGCGTGTCCGGCAGGTGTTTCCGGTCTGTCCAGCAGGTGGTTCTGGGGTGTCCGGCATGAGGTTCTGGCACGTCTGAGAGGTGGTTCCGGCCGGCCCGACATGCGTTTCCGGAATGTCCGCCACGTGGTTCAGGCACGTCTGAGAGGTGGTTCCAGCATGCCCGGCAGGTTTTCCCGGAGAGTCCTCCAAGTGGTTCTGGCGTAGCCCGCAGGTGATTTTGGTGTGTCCGGCAGGTTGTTCCGTTCTGTCCGATAGGTTGTTCCGGCATGTCCAGCACGTGCTTCTGGCACTTCTGAGAGGTGGTTCTGGCATGCCGGGCAGGTTATTCCGGAGTGTCCGGTAAGTGGTTCTGGTGTAGCCGGCAGTTCATTTTGGCGTGTCTGGCACATGGGTCCTGCGAGTCGAGCAGGTGGTTCCGGCGTGCTCGGCAGGTGGTCCAGGCATGTCCGGCAGGTGGTTCCAGTCTGTCCAGGACGTGGTTCCAGCGTGTCCGGCACGTGGTTCTCTTACGTCTGAGAGGTGGTTCCTGCATGCCTGGCAGGTTATTGCGGATTGTCTGCCAGGTGGTTCTCTCATAGCCAGCTGTTGATTTTGGCCTGTCAGGCAGGTGGTTCTGGTGAGTCCAGCAGGTGGCTCCGGCGTGCTCGGCAGGTGGTTCTGGCATGTCTGGCAGGTGGTTCCGGCGAGTTGAGCAGCTGGTTCCAGCCTGTCCGTCAGGTTAGGGTTAGGGATAGGGTTAGGGTTACGGTTAGGGTTAGGGTTTAGGGTTTGGGGTTAGGGGTTAGGGTTAGGGGTAGGGTTAGGGTTAGGGTTACGGTTGGGTTAGGGTTTAGGGTTAGGCTTAGGGTTAGGGGTTAGGGTTAGGGTTAGGGTTTGGGGATAGGGTTAGGGTTAGTGTTAGGGTTAGGGCCCGGCAGGTGGTTCCGGCGAGCCGAGCAGGTGGCTCCGGCGCGCCCGGCAGGTGCTTCCGCTGCGCCCGGCAGGTGGTTCCGGCGAGGCGAGCAGGTGGCTCCGGCGCGCCGGGCAAGTGGTTCCGGCGAGGCGAGCAGGTGGCTCCGGCGCGCTCGGCAGGTGCTTCCGCTGGGCCCGGCTGGTGTTTCCGGCGAGGCGAGCAGGTGGCTCCGGCGCGCTCGGCAGGTGCTTCCGCTGCGCCCGGCAGGTGGTTCCGGCGAGGCGAGCAGGTTGTTCCTGCGTGCTCGGCAGGTGGTTCAGTTGGGTCTGGCAGGTGGTTTCGGTCTGTTCGGGGTGCGGTTCCAGCATCTCAGGCACATGGTTCTGGCACGTCTGAGAGGTGGTTCCGGCTGGCCCAACAGGTGTTTCTGGAGTCTCCGCCAAGTGGTTCTGGCGTAGCTGGCAGGTGATGTTGGCGTGACTGGCAGGTGGTTCCAGCCAGCCCGGCAGGTGTTTCCGGAGTGTTCACCAACTGGCTGTGGCGTAGCCGGCAGGTGATTTTGGCGTGTCCGACAGGTGGTTCTGGCGAGTCGAGCAGGTGCTTCCGGCATGCTCGGCAGGTGCTTCCGGTGTCACTGGCATGTGGTTCTGGCAGGTCTGAGAGGTGGTTCCGGCATGCCTGACAGGTGATTCCGGAGTGTTCGCCAAGCGGTTCTGGCATAGGCGGCAGGTGATTTTGCCATGTCCAGAATGTGGTTCCAGCGAGTCGAACATGTGGTTCCGGCGTGTCCGGCAGGTGTTTCCGGTCTGTCCAGCAGGTGGTTCTGGGGTGTCCGGCATGAGGTTCTGGCACGTCTGAGAGGTGGTTCCGGCCGGCCCGACATGCGTTTCCGGAGTGTCCGCCACGTGGTTCAGGCACGTCTGAGAGGTGGTTCCAGCATGCCCGGCAGGTTTTCCCGGAGAGTCCTCCAAGTGGTTCTGGCGTAGCCCGCAGGTGATTTTGGTGTGTCCGGCAGGTTGTTCCATTCTGTCCGATAGGTTGTTCCGGCATGTCCAGCACGTGCTTCTGGCACTTCTGAGAGGTGGTTCTGGCATGCCGGGCAGGTTATTCCGGAGTGTCCGGTAAGTGGTTCTGGTGTAGCCGGCAGTTCATTTTGGCGTGTCTGGCACATGGGTCCTGCGAGTCGAGCAGGTGGTTCCGGCGTGCTCGGCAGGTGGTCCAGGCATGTCCGGCAGGTGGTTCCAGTCTGTCCAGGACGTGGTTCCAGCGTGTCCGGCACGTGGTTCTCTTACGTCTGAGAGGTGGTTCCTGCATGCCTGGCAGGTTATTGCGGATTGTCTGCCAGGTGGTTCTCTCATAGCCAGCTGTTGATTTTGGCCTGTCAGGCAGGTGGTTCTGGTGAGTCCAGCAGGTGGCTCCGGCGTGCTCGGCAGGTGGTTCTGGCATGTGTGGCAGGTGGTTCCGGCGAGTTGAGCAGCTGGTTCCAGCCTGTCCGTCAGGTTAGGGTTAGGGATAGGGTTAGGGTTACGGTTAGGGTTAGGGTTTAGGGTTTGGGGTTAGGGGATAGGGTTAGGGGTAGGGTTAGGGTTAGGGTTACGGTTGGGTTAGGGTTTAGGGTTAGGCTTAGGGTTAGGGGTTAGGGTTAGGGTTAGGGTTTGGGGATAGGGTTAGGGTTAGTGTTAGGGTTAGGGCCCGGCAGGTGGTTCCGGCGAGCCGAGCAGGTGGCTCCGGCGCGCCCGGCAGGTGCTTCCGCTGCGCCCGGCAGGTGGTTCCGGCGAGGCGAGCAGGTGGCTCCGGCGCGCCGGGCAAGTGGTTCCGGCGAGGCGAGCAGGTGGCTCCGGCGCGCTCGGCAGGTGCTTCCGCTGGGCCCGGCTGGTGTTTCCGGCGAGGCGAGCAGGTGGCTCCGGCGTGCTCGGCAGGTGCTTCCGCTGCGCCCGGCAGGTGGTTCCGGCGAGGCGAGCAGGTTGTTCCTGCGTGCTCGGCAGGTGGTTCAGTTGGGTCTGGCAGGTGGTTTCGGTCTGTTCGGGGTGCGGTTCCAGCATCTCAGGCACATGGTTCTGGCACGTCTGAGAGGTGGTTCCGGCTGGCCCAACAGGTGTTTCTGGAGTCTCCGCCAAGTGGTTCTGGCGTAGCTGGCAGGTGATGTTGGCGTGACTGGCAGGTGGTTCCAGCCAGCCCGGCAGGTGTTTCCGGAGTGTTCACCAACTGGCTGTGGCGTAGCCGGCAGGTGATTTTGGCGTGTCCGACAGGTGGTTCTGGCGAGTCGAGCAGGTGCTTCCGGCATGCTCGGCAGGTGCTTCCGGTGTCACTGGCATGTGGTTCTGGCAGGTCTGAGAGGTGGTTCCGGCATGCCTGACAGGTGATTCCGGAGTGTTCGCCAAGCGGTTCTGGCATAGGCGGCAGGTGATTTTGCCATGTCCAGAATGTGGTTCCAGCGAGTCGAACATGTGGTTCCGGCGTGTCCGGCAGGTGTTTCCGGTCTGTCCAGCAGGTGGTTCTGGGGTGTCCGGCATGAGGTTCTGGCACGTCTGAGAGGTGGTTCTGGCCGGCCCGACATGCGTTTCCGGAGTGTCCGCCACGTGGTTCAGGCACGTCTGAGAGGTGGTTCCAGCATGCCCGGCAGGTTTTCCCGGAGAGTCCTCCAAGTGGTTCTGGCGTAGCCCGCAGGTGATTTTGGTGTGTCCGGCAGGTTGTTCCGTTCTGTCCGATAGGTTGTTCCGGCATGTCCAGCACGTGCTTCTGGCACTTCTGAGAGGTGGTTCTGGCATGCCGGGCAGGTTATTCCGGAGTGTCCGGTAAGTGGTTCTGGTGTAGCCGGCAGTTCATTTTGGCGTGTCTGGCACATGGGTCCTGCGAGTCGAGCAGGTGGTTCCGGCGTGCTCGGCAGGTGGTCCAGGCATGTCCGGCAGGTGGTTCCAGTCTGTCCAGGACGTGGTTCCAGCGTGTCCGGCACGTGGTTCTCTTACGTCTGAGAGGTGGTTCCTGCATGCCTGGCAGGTTATTGCGGATTGTCTGCCAGGTGGTTCTCTCATAGCCAGCTGTTGATTTTGGCCTGTCAGGCAGGTGGTTCTGGTGAGTCCAGCAGGTGGCTCCGGCGTGCTCGGCAGGTGGTTCTGGCATGTCTGGCAGGTGGTTCCGGCGAGTTGAGCAGCTGGTTCCAGCCTGTCCGAAAGGTTAGGGTTAGGGATAGGGTTAGGGTTACGGTTAGGGTTAGGGTTTAGGGTTTGGGGTTAGGGGTTAGGGTTAGGGGTAGGGTTAGGGTTAGGGTTACGGTTGGGTTAGGTTTTAGGGTTAGGCTTAGGGTTAGGGGTTAGGGTTAGGGTTAGGGTTTGGGGATAGGGTTAGGGTTAGGGTTAGGGTTAGGGCCCGGCACGTGGTTCCGGCGAGGCGAGCAGGTGGCTCCGGCGCGCTCGGCAGGTGCTTCCGCTGGGCCCGGCAGGTGGTTCCGGCGAGGCGAGGACGTGGCTCCGGCGTGCTTGGCACGTGCTTCCGCTGGGCCCGGCAGGTGGTTCCGGCGAGGCGAGCAGGTGGCTCCGGCGCGCTCGGCAGGTGCTTCCGCTGCACCCGGCAGGAGGTTCCGGCGAGGCGAGCAGGTGGCTCCGAAGCGCCGGGCAGGTGGTTCCGGCGACGCGAGCAGGTGGCTCCGGTGCGCTCGGCAGGTGCTTCCGCTGGGCCCGGCTGGTGGTTCCGGCGATGCGAGCATGTGGCTCCGGCGCGCCGGGCAGGTGGTTCCGGCGAGGCGAGCAGGTGGCTCCGGCGCGCTCGGCAGGTGCTTCCGCTGCGCCCGGCAGGTGGTTCCGGCGAGGCGAGCAGGTTGTTCCTGCGTGCTCGGCAGGTGGTTCAGTTGGGTCTGGCAGGTGGTTTCGGTCTGTTCGGGGTGCGGTTCCAGCATCTCAGGCACATGGTTCTGGCACGTCTGAGAGGTGGTTCCGGCTGGCCCAACAGGTGTTTCTGGAGTCTCCGCCAAGTGGTTCTGGCGTAGCTGGCAGGTGATGTTGGCGTGACTGGCAGGTGGTTCCAGCCAGCCCGGCAGGTGTTTCCGGAGTGTTCACCAACTGGCTGTGGCGTAGCCGGCAGGTGATTTTGGCGTGTCCGACAGGTGGTTCTGGCGAGTCGAGCAGGTGCTTCCGGCATGCTCGGCAGGTGCTTCCGGTGTCACTGGCATGTGGTTCTGGCAGGTCTGAGAGGTGGTTCCGGCATGCCTGACAGGTGATTCCGGAGTGTTCGCCAAGCGGTTCTGGCATAGGCGGCAGGTGATTTTGCCATGTCCAGAATGTGGTTCCAGCGAGTCGAACATGTGGTTCCGGCGTGTCCGGCAGGTGTTTCCGGTCTGTCCAGCAGGTGGTTCTGGGGTGTCCGGCATGAGGTTCTGGCACGTCTGAGAGGTGGTTCCGGCCGGCCCGACATGCGTTTCCGGAGTGTCCGCCACGTGGTTCAGGCACGTCTGAGAGGTGGTTCCAGCATGCCCGGCAGGTTTTCCCGGAGAGTCCTCCAAGTGGTTCTGGCGTAGCCCGCAGGTGATTTTGGTGTGTCCGGCAGGTTGTTCCATTCTGTCCGATAGGTTGTTCCGGCATGTCCAGCACGTGCTTCTGGCACTTCTGAGAGGTGGTTCTGGCATGCCGGGCAGGTTATTCCGGAGTGTCCGGTAAGTGGTTCTGGTGTAGCCGGCAGTTCATTTTGGCGTGTCTGGCACATGGGTCCTGCGAGTCGAGCAGGTGGTTCCGGCGTGCTCGGCAGGTGGTCCAGGCATGTCCGGCAGGTGGTTCCAGTCTGTCCAGGACGTGGTTCCAGCGTGTCCGGCACGTGGTTCTCTTACGTCTGAGAGGTGGTTCCTGCATGCCTGGCAGGTTATTGCGGATTGTCTGCCAGGTGGTTCTCTCATAGCCAGCTGTTGATTTTGGCCTGTCAGGCAGGTGGTTCTGGTGAGTCCAGCAGGTGGCTCCGGCGTGCTCGGCAGGTGGTTCTGGCATGTGTGGCAGGTGGTTCCGGCGAGTTGAGCAGCTGGTTCCAGCCTGTCCGTCAGGTTAGGGTTAGGGATAGGGTTAGGGTTACGGTTAGGGTTAGGGTTTAGGGTTTGGGGTTAGGGGATAGGGTTAGGGGTAGGGTTAGGGTTAGGGTTACGGTTGGGTTAGGGTTTAGGGTTAGGCTTAGGGTTAGGGGTTAGGGTTAGGGTTAGGGTTTGGGGATAGGGTTAGGGTTAGTGTTAGGGTTAGGGCCCGGCAGGTGGTTCCGGCGAGCCGAGCAGGTGGCTCCGGCGCGCCCGGCAGGTGCTTCCGCTGCGCCCGGCAGGTGGTTCCGGCGAGGCGAGCAGGTGGCTCCGGCGCGCCGGGCAAGTGGTTCCGGCGAGGCGAGCAGGTGGCTCCGGCGCGCTCGGCAGGTGCTTCCGCTGGGCCCGGCTGGTGTTTCCGGCGAGGCGAGCAGGTGGCTCCGGCGTGCTCGGCAGGTGCTTCCGCTGCGCCCGGCAAGTGGTTCCGGCGAGGCGAGCAGGTTGTTCCTGCGTGCTCGGCAGGTGGTTCAGTTGGGTCTGGCAGGTGGTTTCGGTCTGTTCGGGGTGCGGTTCCAGCATCTCAGGCACATGGTTCTGGCACGTCTGAGAGGTGGTTCCGGCTGGCCCAACAGGTGTTTCTGGAGTCTCCGCCAAGTGGTTCTGGCGTAGCTGGCAGGTGATGTTGGCGTGACTGGCAGGTGGTTCCAGCCAGCCCGGCAGGTGTTTCCGGAGTGTTCACCAACTGGCTGTGGCGTAGCCGGCAGGTGATTTTGGCGTGTCCGACAGGTGGTTCTGGCGAGTCGAGCAGGTGCTTCCGGCATGCTCGGCAGGTGCTTCCGGTGTCACTGGCATGTGGTTCTGGCAGGTCTGAGAGGTGGTTCCGGCATGCCTGACAGGTGATTCCGGAGTGTTCGCCAAGCGGTTCTGGCATAGGCGGCAGGTGATTTTGCCATGTCCAGAATGTGGTTCCAGCGAGTCGAACATGTGGTTCCGGCGTGTCCGGCAGGTGTTTCCGGTCTGTCCAGCAGGTGGTTCTGGGGTGTCCGGCATGAGGTTCTGGCACGTCTGAGAGGTGGTTCTGGCCGGCCCGACATGCGTTTCCGGAGTGTCCGCCACGTGGTTCAGGCACGTCTGAGAGGTGGTTCCAGCATGCCCGGCAGGTTTTCCCGGAGAGTCCTCCAAGTGGTTCTGGCGTAGCCCGCAGGTGATTTTGGTGTGTCCGGCAGGTTGTTCCGTTCTGTCCGATAGGTTGTTCCGGCATGTCCAGCACGTGCTTCTGGCACTTCTGAGAGGTGGTTCTGGCATGCCGGGCAGGTTATTCCGGAGTGTCCGGTAAGTGGTTCTGGTGTAGCCGGCAGTTCATTTTGGCGTGTCTGGCACATGGGTCCTGCGAGTCGAGCAGGTGGTTCCGGCGTGCTCGGCAGGTGGTCCAGGCATGTCCGGCAGGTGGTTCCAGTCTGTCCAGGACGTGGTTCCAGCGTGTCCGGCACGTGGTTCTCTTACGTCTGAGAGGTGGTTCCTGCATGCCTGGCAGGTTATTGCGGATTGTCTGCCAGGTGGTTCTCTCATAGCCAGCTGTTGATTTTGGCCTGTCAGGCAGGTGGTTCTGGTGAGTCCAGCAGGTGGCTCCGGCGTGCTCGGCAGGTGGTTCTGGCATGTCTGGCAGGTGGTTCCGGCGAGTTGAGCAGCTGGTTCCAGCCTGTCCGAAAGGTTAGGGTTAGGGATAGGGTTAGGGTTACGGTTAGGGTTAGGGTTTAGGGTTTGGGGTTAGGGGTTAGGGTTAGGGGTAGGGTTAGGGTTAGGGTTACGGTTGGGTTAGGTTTTAGGGTTAGGCTTAGGGTTAGGGGTTAGGGTTAGGGTTAGGGTTTGGGGATAGGGTTAGGGTTAGGGTTAGGGTTAGGGCCCGGCACGTGGTTCCGGCGAGGCGAGCAGGTGGCTCCGGCGCGCTCGGCAGGTGCTTCCGCTGGGCCCGGCAGGTGGTTCCGGCGAGGCGAGGAGGTGGCTCCGGCGTGCTTGGCACGTGCTTCCGCTGGGCCCGGCAGGTGGTTCCGGCGAGGCGAGCAGGTGGCTCCGGCGCGCTCGGCAGGTGCTTCCGCTGCACCCGGCAGGAGGTTCCGGCGAGGCGAGCAGGTGGCTCCGAAGCGCCGGGCAGGTGGTTCCGGCGACGCGAGCAGGTGGCTCCGGTGCGCTCGGCAGGTGCTTCCGCTGGGCCCGGCTGGTGGTTCCGGCGATGCGAGCATGTGGCTCCGGCGCGCCGGGCAGGTGGTTCCGGCGAGGCGAGCAGGTGGCTCCGGCGCGCTCGGCAGGTGCTTCCGCTGCGCCCGGCAGGTGGTTCCGGCGAGGCGAGCAGGTTGTTCCTGCGTGCTCGGCAGGTGGTTCAGTTGGGTCTGGCAGGTGGTTTCGGTCTGTTCGGGGTGCGGTTCCAGCATCTCAGGCACATGGTTCTGGCACGTCTGAGAGGTGGTTCCGGCTGGCCCAACAGGTGTTTCTGGAGTCTCCGCCAAGTGGTTCTGGCGTAGCTGGCAGGTGATGTTGGCGTGACTGGCAGGTGGTTCCAGCCAGCCCGGCAGGTGTTTCCGGAGTGTTCACCAACTGGCTGTGGCGTAGCCGGCAGGTGATTTTGGCGTGTCCGACAGGTGGTTCTGGCGAGTCGAGCAGGTGCTTCCGGCATGCTCGGCAGGTGCTTCCGGTGTCATTGGCATGTGGTTCTGGCAGGTCTGAGAGGTGGTTCCGGCATGCCTGACAGGTGATTCCGGAGTGTTCGCCAAGCGGTTCTGGCATAGGCGGCAGGTGATTTTGCCATGTCCAGAATGTGGTTCCAGCGAGTCGAACATGTGGTTCCGGCGTGTCCGGCAGGTGTTTCCGGTCTGTCCAGCAGGTGGTTCTGGGGTGTCCGGCATGAGGTTCTGGCACGTCTGAGAGGTGGTTCCGGCCGGCCCGACATGCGTTTCCGGAATGTCCGCCACGTGGTTCAGGCACGTCTGAGAGGTGGTTCCAGCATGCCCGGCAGGTTTTCCCGGAGAGTCCTCCAAGTGGTTCTGGCGTAGCCCGCAGGTGATTTTGGTGTGTCCGGCAGGTTGTTCCGTTCTGTCCGATAGGTTGTTCCGGCATGTCCAGCACGTGCTTCTGGCACTTCTGAGAGGTGGTTCTGGCATGCCGGGCAGGTTATTCCGGAGTGTCCGGTAAGTGGTTCTGGTGTAGCCGGCAGTTCATTTTGGCGTGTCTGGCACATGGGTCCTGCGAGTCGAGCAGGTGGTTCCGGCGTGCTCGGCAGGTGGTCCAGGCATGTCCGGCAGGTGGTTCCAGTCTGTCCAGGACGTGGTTCCAGCGTGTCCGGCACGTGGTTCTCTTACGTCTGAGAGGTGGTTCCTGCATGCCTGGCAGGTTATTGCGGATTGTCTGCCAGGTGGTTCTCTCATAGCCAGCTGTTGATTTTGGCCTGTCAGGCAGGTGGTTCTGGTGAGTCCAGCAGGTGGCTCCGGCGTGCTCGGCAGGTGGTTCTGGCATGTCTGGCAGGTGGTTCCGGCGAGTTGAGCAGCTGGTTCCAGCCTGTCCGTCAGGTTAGGGTTAGGGATAGGGTTAGGGTTACGGTTAGGGTTAGGGTTTAGGGTTTGGGGTTAGGGGTTAGGGTTAGGGGTAGGGTTAGGGTTAGGGTTACGGTTGGGTTAGGGTTTAGGGTTAGGCTTAGGGTTAGGGGTTAGGGTTAGGGTTAGGGTTTGGGGATAGGGTTAGGGTTAGGGTTAGGGTTAGGGCCCGGCAGGTGGTTCCGGCGAGCCGAGCAGGTGGCTCCGGCGCGCCCGGCAGGTGCTTCCGCTGCGCCCGGCAGGTGGTTCCGGCGAGGCGAGCAGGTGGCTCCGGCGCGCCGGGCAAGTGGTTCCGGCGAGGCGAGCAGGTGGCTCCGGCGCGCTCGGCAGGTGCTTCCGCTGGGCCCGGCTGGTGTTTCCGGCGAGGCGAGCAGGTGGCTCCGGCGTGCTCGGCAGGTGCTTCCGCTGCGCCCGGCAGGTGGTTCCGGCGAGGCGAGCAGGTTGTTCCTGCGTGCTCGGCAGGTGGTTCAGTTGGGTCTGGCAGGTGGTTTCGGTCTGTTCGGGGTGCGGTTCCAGCATCTCAGGCACATGGTTCTGGCACGTCTGAGAGGTGGTTCCGGCTGGCCCAACAGGTGTTTCTGGAGTCTCCGCCAAGTGGTTCTGGCGTAGCTGGCAGGTGATGTTGGCGTGACTGGCAGGTGGTTCCAGCCAGCCCGGCAGGTGTTTCCGGAGTGTTCACCAACTGGCTGTGGCGTAGCCGGCAGGTGATTTTGGCGTGTCCGACAGGTGGTTCTGGCGAGTCGAGCAGGTGCTTCCGGCATGCTCGGCAGGTGCTTCCGGTGTCACTGGCATGTGGTTCTGGCAGGTCTGAGAGGTGGTTCCGGCATGCCTGACAGGTGATTCCGGAGTGTTCGCCAAGCGGTTCTGGCATAGGCGGCAGGTGATTTTGCCATGTCCAGAATGTGGTTCCAGCGAGTCGAACATGTGGTTCCGGCGTGTCCGGCAGGTGTTTCCGGTCTGTCCAGCAGGTGGTTCTGGGGTGTCCGGCATGAGGTTCTGGCACGTCTGAGAGGTGGTTCTGGCCGGCCCGACATGCGTTTCCGGAGTGTCCGCCACGTGGTTCAGGCACGTCTGAGAGGTGGTTCCAGCATGCCCGGCAGGTTTTCCCGGAGAGTCCTCCAAGTGGTTCTGGCGTAGCCCGCAGGTGATTTTGGTGTGTCCGGCAGGTTGTTCCGTTCTGTCCGATAGGTTGTTCCGGCATGTCCAGCACGTGCTTCTGGCACTTCTGAGAGGTGGTTCTGGCATGCCGGGCAGGTTATTCCGGAGTGTCCGGTAAGTGGTTCTGGTGTAGCCGGCAGTTCATTTTGGCGTGTCTGGCACATGGGTCCTGCGAGTCGAGCAGGTGGTTCCGGCGTGCTCGGCAGGTGGTCCAGGCATGTCCGGCAGGTGGTTCCAGTCTGTCCAGGACGTGGTTCCAGCGTGTCCGGCACGTGGTTCTCTTACGTCTGAGAGGTGGTTCCTGCATGCCTGGCAGGTTATTGCGGATTGTCTGCCAGGTGGTTCTCTCATAGCCAGCTGTTGATTTTGGCCTGTCAGGCAGGTGGTTCTGGTGAGTCCAGCAGGTGGCTCCGGCATGCTCGGCAGGTGGTTCTGGCATGTCTGGCAGGTGGTTCCGGCGAGTTGAGCAGCTGGTTCCAGCCTGTCCGTCAGGTTAGGGTTAGGGATAGGGTTAGGGTTACGGTTAGGGTTAGGGTTTAGGGTTTGGGGTTAGGGGTTAGGGTTAGGGGTAGGGTTAGGGTTAGGGTTACGGTTGGGTTAGGGTTTAGGGTTAGGCTTAGGGTTAGGGGTTAGGGTTAGGGTTAGGGTTTGGGGATAGGGTTAGGGTTAGGGTTAGGATTAGGGCCCGGCAGGTGGTTCCGGCGAGCCGAGCAGGTGGCTCCGGCGCGCCCGGCAGGTGGTTCCGGCGAGGCGAGCAGGTGGCTCCGGCGCGCCGGGCAGGTGGTTCCGGCGAGGCGAGCAGGTGGCTCCGGCGCGCTCGGCAGGTGCTTCCGCTGGGCCCGGCTGGTGTTTCCGGCGAGGCGAGCAGGTGGCTCCGGCGCGCTCGGCAGGTGCTTCCGCTGCGCCCGGCAGGTGGTTCCGGCGAGGCGAGCAGGTTGTTCCTGCGTGCTCGGCAGGTGGTTCAGTTGGGTCTGGCAGGTGGTTTCGGTCTGTTCGGGGTGTGGTTCCAGCATCTCAGGCACATGGTTCTGGCACGTCTGAGAGGTGTTTCCGGCTGGCCCAACAGGTGTTTCTGGAGTCTCCCCCAAGTGGTTCTGGCGTAGCTGGCAGGTGATGTTGGCGTGACTGGCAGGTGGTTCCAGCCAGCCCGGCAGGTGTTTCCGGAGTGTTCACCAACTGGCTGTGGCGTAGCCGGCAGGTGATTTTGGCGTGTCCGACAGGTGGTTCTGGCGAGTCGAGCAGGTGCTTCCGGCATGCTCGGCAGGTGCTTCCGGTGTCATTGGCATGTGGTTCTGGCAGGTCTGAGAGGTGGTTCCGGCATGCCTGACAGGTGATTCCGGAGTGTTCGCCAAGCGGTTCTGGCATAGGCGGCAGGTGATTTTGCCATGTCCAGAATGTGGTTCCAGCGAGTCGAACATGTGGTTCCGGCGTGTCCGGCAGGTGTTTCCGGTCTGTCCAGCAGGTGGTTCTGGGGTGTCCGGCATGAGGTTCTGGCACGTCTGAGAGGTGGTTCTGGCCGGCCCGACATGCGTTTCCGGAGTGTCCGCCACGTGGTTCAGGCACGTCTGAGAGGTGGTTCCAGCATGCCCGGCAGGTTTTCCCGGAGAGTCCTCCAAGTGGTTCTGGCGTAGCCCGCAGGTGATTTTGGTGTGTCCGGCAGGTTGTTCCGTTCTGTCCGATAGGTTGTTCCGGCATGTCCAGCACGTGCTTCTGGCACTTCTGAGAGGTGGTTCTGGCATGCCGGGCAGGTTATTCCGGAGTGTCCGGTAAGTGGTTCTGGTGTAGCCGGCAGTTCATTTTGGCGTGTCTGGCACATGGGTCCTGCGAGTCGAGCAGGTGGTTCCGGCGTGCTCGGCAGGTGGTCCAGGCATGTCCGGCAGGTGGTTCCAGTCTGTCCAGGACGTGGTTCCAGCGTGTCCGGCACGTGGTTCTCTTACGTCTGAGAGGTGGTTCCTGCATGCCTGGCAGGTTATTGCGGATTGTCTGCCAGGTGGTTCTCTCATAGCCAGCTGTTGATTTTGGCCTGTCAGGCAGGTGGTTCTGGTGAGTCCAGCAGGTGGCTCCGGCGTGCTCGGCAGGTGGTTCTGGCATGTGTGGCAGGTGGTTCCGGCGAGTTGAGCAGCTGGTTCCAGCCTGTCCGTCAGGTTAGGGTTAGGGATAGGGTTAGGGTTACGGTTAGGGTTAGGGTTTAGGGTTTGGGGTTAGGGGTTAGGGTTAGGGGTAGGGTTAGGGTTAGGGTTACGGTTGGGTTAGGGTTTAGGGTTAGGCTTAGGGTTAGGGGTTAGGGTTAGGGTTAGGGTTTGGGGATAGGGTTAGGGTTAGGGTTAGGGTTAGGGCCCGGCAGGTGGTTCCGGCGAGCCGAGCAGGTGGCTCCGGCGCGCCCGGCAGGTGCTTCCGCTGCGCCCGGCAGGTGGTTCCGGCGAGGCGAGCAGGTGGCTCCGGCGCGCCGGGCAAGTGGTTCCGGCGAGGCGAGCAGGTGGCTCCGGCGCGCTCGGCAGGTGCTTCCGCTGGGCCCGGCAGGTGTTTCCGGCGAGGCGAGCAGGTTGTTCCTGCGTGCTCGGCAGGTGGTTCAGTTGGGTCTGGCAGGTGGTTTCGGTCTGTTCGGGGTGCGGTTCCAGCATCTCAGGCACATGGTTCTGGCACGTCTGAGAGGTGGTTCCGGCTGGCCCAACAGGTGTTTCTGGAGTCTCCGCCAAGTGGTTCTGGCGTAGCTGGCAGGTGATGTTGGCGTGACTGGCAGGTGGTTCCAGCCAGCCCGGCAGGTGTTTCCGGAGTGTTCACCAACTGGCTGTGGCGTAGCCGGCAGGTGATTTTGGCGTGTCCGACAGGTGGTTCTGGCGAGTCGAGCAGGTGCTTCCGGCATGCTCGGCAGGTGCTTCCGGTGTCATTGGCATGTGGTTCTGGCAGGTCTGAGAGGTGGTTCCGGCATGCCTGACAGGTGATTCCGGAGTGTTCGCCAAGCGGTTCTGGCATAGGCGGCAGGTGATTTTGCCATGTCCAGAATGTGGTTCCAGCGAGTCGAACATGTGGTTCCGGCGTGTCCGGCAGGTGTTTCCGGTCTGTCCAGCAGGTGGTTCTGGGGTGTCCGGCATGAGGTTCTGGCACGTCTGAGAGGTGGTTCCGGCCGGCCCGACATGCGTTTCCGGAATGTCCGCCACGTGGTTCAGGCACGTCTGAGAGGTGGTTCCAGCATGCCCGGCAGGTTTTCCCGGAGAGTCCTCCAAGTGGTTCTGGCGTAGCCCGCAGGTGATTTTGGTGTGTCCGGCAGGTTGTTCCGTTCTGTCCGATAGGTTGTTCCGGCATGTCCAGCACGTGCTTCTGGCACTTCTGAGAGGTGGTTCTGGCATGCCGGGCAGGTTATTCCGGAGTGTCCGGTAAGTGGTTCTGGTGTAGCCGGCAGTTCATTTTGGCGTGTCTGGCACATGGGTCCTGCGAGTCGAGCAGGTGGTTCCGGCGTGCTCGGCAGGTGGTCCAGGCATGTCCGGCAGGTGGTTCCAGTCTGTCCAGGACGTGGTTCCAGCGTGTCCGGCACGTGGTTCTCTTACGTCTGAGAGGTGGTTCCTGCATGCCTGGCAGGTTATTGCGGATTGTCTGCCAGGTGGTTCTCTCATAGCCAGCTGTTGATTTTGGCCTGTCAGGCAGGTGGTTCTGGTGAGTCCAGCAGGTGGCTCCGGCATGCTCGGCAGGTGGTTCTGGCATGTCTGGCAGGTGGTTCCGGCGAGTTGAGCAGCTGGTTCCAGCCTGTCCGTCAGGTTAGGGTTAGGGATAGGGTTAGGGTTACGGTTAGGGTTAGGGTTTAGGGTTTGGGGTTAGGGGTTAGGGTTAGGGGTAGGGTTAGGGTTAGGGTTACGGTTGGGTTAGGGTTTAGGGTTAGGCTTAGGGTTAGGGGTTAGGGTTAGGGTTAGGGTTTGGGGATAGGGTTAGGGTTAGGGTTAGGATTAGGGCCCGGCAGGTGGTTCCGGCGAGCCGAGCAGGTGGCTCCGGCGCGCCCGGCAGGTGGTTCCGGCGAGGCGAGCAGGTGGCTCCGGCGCGCCGGGCAGGTGGTTCCGGCGAGGCGAGCAGGTGGCTCCGGCGCGCTCGGCAGGTGCTTCCGCTGGGCCCGGCTGGTGTTTCCGGCGAGGCGAGCAGGTGGCTCCGGCGCGCTCGGCAGGTGCTTCCGCTGCGCCCGGCAGGTGGTTCCGGCGAGGCGAGCAGGTTGTTCCTGCGTGCTCGGCAGGTGGTTCAGTTGGGTCTGGCAGGTGGTTTCGGTCTGTTCGGGGTGTGGTTCCAGCATCTCAGGCACATGGTTCTGGCACGTCTGAGAGGTGTTTCCGGCTGGCCCAACAGGTGTTTCTGGAGTCTCCCCCAAGTGGTTCTGGCGTAGCTGGCAGGTGATGTTGGCGTGACTGGCAGGTGGTTCCAGCCAGCCCGGCAGGTGTTTCCGGAGTGTTCACCAACTGGCTGTGGCGTAGCCGGCAGGTGATTTTGGCGTGTCCGACAGGTGGTTCTGGCGAGTCGAGCAGGTGCTTCCGGCATGCTCGGCAGGTGCTTCCGGTGTCATTGGCATGTGGTTCTGGCAGGTCTGAGAGGTGGTTCCGGCATGCCTGACAGGTGATTCCGGAGTGTTCGCCAAGCGGTTCTGGCATAGGCGGCAGGTGATTTTGCCATGTCCAGAATGTGGTTCCAGCGAGTCGAACATGTGGTTCCGGCGTGTCCGGCAGGTGTTTCCGGTCTGTCCAGCAGGTGGTTCTGGGGTGTCCGGCATGAGGTTCTGGCACGTCTGAGAGGTGGTTCTGGCCGGCCCGACATGCGTTTCCGGAGTGTCCGCCACGTGGTTCAGGCACGTCTGAGAGGTGGTTCCAGCATGCCCGGCAGGTTTTCCCGGAGAGTCCTCCAAGTGGTTCTGGCGTAGCCCGCAGGTGATTTTGGTGTGTCCGGCAGGTTGTTCCGTTCTGTCCGATAGGTTGTTCCGGCATGTCCAGCACGTGCTTCTGGCACTTCTGAGAGGTGGTTCTGGCATGCCGGGCAGGTTATTCCGGAGTGTCCGGTAAGTGGTTCTGGTGTAGCCGGCAGTTCATTTTGGCGTGTCTGGCACATGGGTCCTGCGAGTCGAGCAGGTGGTTCCGGCGTGCTCGGCAGGTGGTCCAGGCATGTCCGGCAGGTGGTTCCAGTCTGTCCAGGACGTGGTTCCAGCGTGTCCGGCACGTGGTTCTCTTACGTCTGAGAGGTGGTTCCTGCATGCCTGGCAGGTTATTGCGGATTGTCTGCCAGGTGGTTCTCTCATAGCCAGCTGTTGATTTTGGCCTGTCAGGCAGGTGGTTCTGGTGAGTCCAGCAGGTGGCTCCGGCGTGCTCGGCAGGTGGTTCTGGCATGTGTGGCAGGTGGTTCCGGCGAGTTGAGCAGCTGGTTCCAGCCTGTCCGTCAGGTTAGGGTTAGGGATAGGGTTAGGGTTACGGTTAGGGTTAGGGTTTAGGGTTTGGGGTTAGGGGTTAGGGTTAGGGGTAGGGTTAGGGTTAGGGTTACGGTTGGGTTAGGGTTTAGGGTTAGGCTTAGGGTTAGGGGTTAGGGTTAGGGTTAGGGTTTGGGGATAGGGTTAGGGTTAGGGTTAGGGTTAGGGCCCGGCAGGTGGTTCCGGCGAGCCGAGCAGGTGGCTCCGGCGCGCCCGGCAGGTGCTTCCGCTGCGCCCGGCAGGTGGTTCCGGCGAGGCGAGCAGGTGGCTCCGGCGCGCCGGGCAAGTGGTTCCGGCGAGGCGAGCAGGTGGCTCCGGCGCGCTCGGCAGGTGCTTCCGCTGGGCCCGGCAGGTGTTTCCGGCGAGGCGAGCAGGTTGTTCCTGCGTGCTCGGCAGGTGGTTCAGTTGGGTCTGGCAGGTGGTTTCGGTCTGTTCGGGGTGCGGTTCCAGCATCTCAGGCACATGGTTCTGGCACGTCTGAGAGGTGGTTCCGGCTGGCCCAACAGGTGTTTCTGGAGTCTCCGCCAAGTGGTTCTGGCGTAGCTGGCAGGTGATGTTGGCGTGACTGGCAGGTGGTTCCAGCCAGCCCGGCAGGTGTTTCCGGAGTGTTCACCAACTGGCTGTGGCGTAGCCGGCAGGTGATTTTGGCGTGTCCGACAGGTGGTTCTGGCGAGTCGAGCAGGTGCTTCCGGCATGCTCGGCAGGTGCTTCCGGTGTCATTGGCATGTGGTTCTGGCAGGTCTGAGAGGTGGTTCCGGCATGCCTGACAGGTGATTCCGGAGTGTTCGCCAAGCGGTTCTGGCATAGGCGGCAGGTGATTTTGCCATGTCCAGAATGTGGTTCCAGCGAGTCGAACATGTGGTTCCGGCGTGTCCGGCAGGTGTTTCCGGTCTGTCCAGCAGGTGGTTCTGGGGTGTCCGGCATGAGGTTCTGGCACGTCTGAGAGGTGGTTCCGGCCGGCCCGACATGCGTTTCCGGAGTGTCCGCCACGTGGTTCAGGCACGTCTGAGAGGTGGTTCCAGCATGCCCGGCAGGTTTTCCCGGAGAGTCCTCCAAGTGGTTCTGGCGTAGCCCGCAGGTGATTTTGGTGTGTCCGGCAGGTTGTTCCGTTCTGTCCGATAGGTTGTTCCGGCATGTCCAGCACGTGCTTCTGGCACTTCTGAGAGGTGGTTCTGGCATGCCGGGCAGGTTATTCCGGAGTGTCCGGTAAGTGGTTCTGGTGTAGCCGGCAGTTCATTTTGGCGTGTCTGGCACATGGGTCCTGCGAGTCGAGCAGGTGGTTCCGGCGTGCTCGGCAGGTGGTCCAGGCATGTCCGGCAGGTGGTTCCAGTCTGTCCAGGACGTGGTTCCAGCGTGTCCGGCACGTGGTTCTCTTACGTCTGAGAGGTGGTTCCTGCATGCCTGGCAGGTTATTGCGGATTGTCTGCCAGGTGGTTCTCTCATAGCCAGCTGTTGATTTTGGCCTGTCAGGCAGGTGGTTCTGGTGAGTCCAGCAGGTGGCTCCGGCGTGCTCGGCAGGTGGTTCTGGCATGTCTGGCAGGTGGTTCCGGCGAGTTGAGCAGCTGGTTCCAGCCTGTCCGTCAGGTTAGGGATAGGGATAGGGTTAGGGTTACGGTTAGGGTTAGGGTTTAGGGTTTGGGGTTAGGGGTTAGGGTTAGGGGTAGGGTTAGGGTTAGGGTTACGGTTGGGTTAGGGTTTAGGGTTAGGCTTAGGGTTAGGGGTTAGGGTTAGGGTTAGGGTTTGGGGATAGGGTTAGGGTTAGGGTTAGGATTAGGGCCCGGCAGGTGGTTCCGGCGAGCCGAGCAGGTGGCTCCGGCGCGCTCGGCAGGTGCTTCCGCTGCGCCCGGCAGGTGGCTCCGGCGCGCCGGGCAGGTGGTTCCGGCGAGGCGAGCAGGTGGCTCCGGCGCGCTCGGCAGGTGCTTCCGCTGGGCCCGGCTGGTGTTTCCGGCGAGGCGAGCAGGTGGCTCCGGCGCGCTCGGCAGGTGCTTCCGCTGCGCCCGGCAGGTGGTTCCGGCGAGGCGAGCAGGTTGTTCCTGCGTGCTCGGCAGGTGGTTCAGTTGGGTCTGGCAGGTGGTTTCGGTCTGTTCGGGGTGTGGTTCCAGCATCTCAGGCACATGGTTCTGGCACGTCTGAGAGGTGTTTCCGGCTGGCCCAACAGGTGTTTCTGGAGTCTCCCCCAAGTGGTTCTGGCGTAGCTGGCAGGTGATGTTGGCGTGACTGGCAGGTGGTTCCAGCCAGCCCGGCAGGTGTTTCCGGAGTGTTCACCAACTGGCTGTGGCGTAGCCGGCAGGTGATTTTGGCGTGTCCGACAGGTGGTTCTGGCGAGTCGAGCAGGTGCTTCCGGCATGCTCGGCAGGTGCTTCCGGTGTCATTGGCATGTGGTTCTGGCAGGTCTGAGAGGTGGTTCCGGCATGCCTGACAGGTGATTCCGGAGTGTTCGCCAAGCGGTTCTGGCATAGGCGGCAGGTGATTTTGCCATGTCCAGAATGTGGTTCCAGCGAGTCGAACATGTGGTTCCGGCGTGTCCGGCAGGTGTTTCCGGTCTGTCCAGCAGGTGGTTCTGGGGTGTCCGGCATGAGGTTCTGGCACGTCTGAGAGGTGGTTCTGGCCGGCCCGACATGCGTTTCCGGAGTGTCCGCCACGTGGTTCAGGCACGTCTGAGAGGTGGTTCCAGCATGCCCGGCAGGTTTTCCCGGAGAGTCCTCCAAGTGGTTCTGGCGTAGCCCGCAGGTGATTTTGGTGTGTCCGGCAGGTTGTTCCGTTCTGTCCGATAGGTTGTTCCGGCATGTCCAGCACGTGCTTCTGGCACTTCTGAGAGGTGGTTCTGGCATGCCGGGCAGGTTATTCCGGAGTGTCCGGTAAGTGGTTCTGGTGTAGCCGGCAGTTCATTTTGGCGTGTCTGGCACATGGGTCCTGCGAGTCGAGCAGGTGGTTCCGGCGTGCTCGGCAGGTGGTCCAGGCATGTCCGGCAGGTGGTTCCAGTCTGTCCAGGACGTGGTTCCAGCGTGTCCGGCACGTGGTTCTCTTACGTCTGAGAGGTGGTTCCTGCATGCCTGGCAGGTTATTGCGGATTGTCTGCCAGGTGGTTCTCTCATAGCCAGCTGTTGATTTTGGCCTGTCAGGCAGGTGGTTGTGGTGAGTCCAGCAGGTGGCTCCGGCGTGCTCGGCAGGTGGTTCTGGCATGTGTGGCAGGTGGTTCCGGCGAGTTGAGCAGCTGGTTCCAGCCTGTCCGTCAGGTTAGGGTTAGGGATAGGGTTAGGGTTACGGTTAGGGTTAGGGTTTAGGGTTTGGGGTTAGGGGTTAGGGTTAGGGGTAGGGTTAGGGTTAGGGTTACGGTTGGGTTAGGGTTTAGGGTTAGGCTTAGGGTTAGGGGTTAGGGTTAGGGTTAGGGTTTGGGGATAGGGTTAGGGTTAGGGTTAGGGTTAGGGCCCGGCAGGTGGTTCCGGCGAGCCGAGCAGGTGGCTCCGGCGCGCCCGGCAGGTGCTTCCGCTGCGCCCGGCAGGTGGTTCCGGCGAGGCGAGCAGGTGGCTCCGGCGCGCCGGGCAAGTGGTTCCGGCGAGGCGAGCAGGTGGCTCCGGCGCGCTCGGCAGGTGCTTCCGCTGGGCCCGGCAGGTGTTTCCGGCGAGGCGAGCAGGTTGTTCCTGCGTGCTCGGCAGGTGGTTCAGTTGGGTCTGGCAGGTGGTTTCGGTCTGTTCGGGGTGCGGTTCCAGCATCTCAGGCACATGGTTCTGGCACGTCTGAGAGGTGGTTCCGGCTGGCCCAACAGGTGTTTCTGGAGTCTCCGCCAAGTGGTTCTGGCGTAGCTGGCAGGTGATGTTGGCGTGACTGGCAGGTGGTTCCAGCCAGCCCGGCAGGTGTTTCCGGAGTGTTCACCAACTGGCTGTGGCGTAGCCGGCAGGTGATTTTGGCGTGTCCGACAGGTGGTTCTGGCGAGTCGAGCAGGTGCTTCCGGCATGCTCGGCAGGTGCTTCCGGTGTCATTGGCATGTGGTTCTGGCAGGTCTGAGAGGTGGTTCCGGCATGCCTGACAGGTGATTCCGGAGTGTTCGCCAAGCGGTTCTGGCATAGGCGGCAGGTGATTTTGCCATGTCCAGAATGTGGTTCCAGCGAGTCGAACATGTGGTTCCGGCGTGTCCGGCAGGTGTTTCCGGTCTGTCCAGCAGGTGGTTCTGGGGTGTCCGGCATGAGGTTCTGGCACGTCTGAGAGGTGGTTCCGGCCGGCCCGACATGCGTTTCCGGAATGTCCGCCACGTGGTTCAGGCACGTCTGAGAGGTGGTTCCAGCATGCCCGGCAGGTTTTCCCGGAGAGTCCTCCAAGTGGTTCTGGCGTAGCCCGCAGGTGATTTTGGTGTGTCCGGCAGGTTGTTCCGTTCTGTCCGATAGGTTGTTCCGGCATGTCCAGCACGTGCTTCTGGCACTTCTGAGAGGTGGTTCTGGCATGCCGGGCAGGTTATTCCGGAGTGTCCGGTAAGTGGTTCTGGTGTAGCCGGCAGTTCATTTTGGCGTGTCTGGCACATGGGTCCTGCGAGTCGAGCAGGTGGTTCCGGCGTGCTCGGCAGGTGGTCCAGGCATGTCCGGCAGGTGGTTCCAGTCTGTCCAGGACGTGGTTCCAGCGTGTCCGGCACGTGGTTCTCTTACGTCTGAGATGTGGTTCCTGCATGCCTGGCAGGTTATTGCGGATTGTCTGCCAGGTGGTTCTCTCATAGCCAGCTGTTGATTTTGGCCTGTCAGGCAGGTGGTTCTGGTGAGTCCAGCAGGTGGCTCCGGCGTGCTCGGCAGGTGGTTCTGGCATGTGTGGCAGGTGGTTCCGGCGAGTTGAGCAGCTGGTTCCAGCCTGTCCGTCAGGTTAGGGTTAGGGATAGGGTTAGGGTTACGGTTAGGGTTAGGGTTTAGGGTTTGGGGTTAGGGGTTAGGGTTAGGGGTAGGGTTAGGGTTAGGGTTACGGTTGGGTTAGGGTTTAGGGTTAGGCTTAGGGTTAGGGGTTAGGGTTAGGGTTAGGGTTTGGGGATAGGGTTAGGGTTAGGGTTAGGGTTAGGGCCCGGCACGTGGTTCCGGCGAGGCGAGCAGGTGGCTCCGGCGCGCCGGGCAGGTGGTTCCGGCGAGGCGAGCAGGTGGCTCCGGCGCGCCGGGCAGGTGGTTCCGGCGAGGCGAGCAGGTGGCTCCGGCGCGCTCGGCAGGTGCTTCCGCTGCGCCCGGCAGGTGGTTCCGGCGAGGCGAGCAGGTTGTTCCTGCGTGCTCGGCAGGTGGTTCAGTTGGGTCTGGCAGGTGGTTTCGGTCTGTTCGGGGTGTGGTTCCAGCATCTCAGGCACATGGTTCTGGCACGTCTGAGAGGTGTTTCCGGCTGGCCCAACAGGTGTTTCTGGAGTCTCCCCCAAGTGGTTCTGGCGTAGCTGGCAGGTGATGTTGGCGTGACTGGCAGGTGGTTCCAGCCAGCCCGGCAGGTGTTTCCGGAGTGTTCACCAACTGGCTGTGGCGTAGCCGGCAGGTGATTTTGGCGTGTCCGACAGGTGGTTCTGGCGAGTCGAGCAGGTGCTTCCGGCATGCTCGGCAGGTGCTTCCGGTGTGATTGGCATGTGGTTCTGGCAGGTCTGAGAGGTGGTTCCGGCATGCCTGACAGGTGATTCCGGAGTGTTCGCCAAGCGGTTCTGGCATAGGCGGCAGGTGATTTTGCCATGTCCAGAATGTGGTTCCAGCGAGTCGAACATGTGGTTCCGGCGTGTCCGGCAGGTGTTTCCGGTCTGTCCAGCAGGTGGTTCTGGGGTGTCCGGCATGAGGTTCTGGCACGTCTGAGAGGTGGTTCCGGCCGGCCCGACATGCGTTTCCGGAGTGTCCGCCACGTGGTTCAGGCACGTCTGAGAGGTGGTTCCAGCATGCCCGGCAGGTTTTCCCGGAGAGTCCTCCAAGTGGTTCTGGCGTAGCCCGCAGGTGATTTTGGTGTGTCCGGCAGGTTGTTCCGTTCTGTCCGATAGGTTGTTCCGGCATGTCCAGCACGTGCTTCTGGCACTTCTGAGAGGTGGTTCTGGCATGCCGGGCAGGTTATTCCGGAGTGTCCGGTAAGTGGTTCTGGTGTAGCCGGCAGTTCATTTTGGCGTGTCTGGCACATGGGTCCTGCGAGTCGAGCAGGTGGTTCCGGCGTGCTCGGCAGGTGGTCCAGGCATGTCCGGCAGGTGGTTCCAGTCTGTCCAGGACGTGGTTCCAGCGTGTCCGGCACGTGGTTCTCTTACGTCTGAGAGGTGGTTCCTGCATGCCTGGCAGGTTATTGCGGATTGTCTGCCAGGTGGTTCTCTCATAGCCAGCTGTTGATTTTGGCCTGTCAGGCAGGTGGTTCTGGTGAGTCCAGCAGGTGGCTCCGGCGTGCTCGGCAGGTGGTTCTGGCATGTGTGGCAGGTGGTTCCGGCGAGTTGAGCAGCTGGTTCCAGCCTGTCCGTCAGGTTAGGGTTAGGGATAGGGTTAGGGTTACGGTTAGGGTTAGGGTTTAGGGTTTGGGGTTAGGGGTTAGGGTTAGGGGTAGGGTTAGGGTTAGGGTTACGGTTGGGTTAGGGTTTAGGGTTAGGCTTAGGGTTAGGGGTTAGGGTTAGGGTTAGGGTTTGGGGATAGGGTTAGGGTTAGGGTTAGGGTTAGGGCCCGGCAGGTGGTTCCGGCGAGCCGAGCAGGTGGCTCCGGCGCGCCCGGCAGGTGCTTCCGCTGCGCCCGGCAGGTGGTTCCGGCGAGGCGAGCAGGTGGCTCCGGCGCGCCGGGCAAGTGGTTCCGGCGAGGCGAGCAGGTGGCTCCGGCGCGCTCGGCAGGTGCTTCCGCTGGGCCCGGCAGGTGTTTCCGGCGAGGCGAGCAGGTTGTTCCTGCGTGCTCGGCAGGTGGTTCAGTTGGGTCTGGCAGGTGGTTTCGGTCTGTTCGGGGTGCGGTTCCAGCATCTCAGGCACATGGTTCTGGCACGTCTGAGAGGTGGTTCCGGCTGGCCCAACAGGTGTTTCTGGAGTCTCCGCCAAGTGGTTCTGGCGTAGCTGGCAGGTGATGTTGGCGTGACTGGCAGGTGGTTCCAGCCAGCCCGGCAGGTGTTTCCGGAGTGTTCACCAACTGGCTGTGGCGTAGCCGGCAGGTGATTTTGGCGTGTCCGACAGGTGGTTCTGGCGAGTCGAGCAGGTGCTTCCGGCATGCTCGGCAGGTGCTTCCGGTGTCATTGGCATGTGGTTCTGGCAGGTCTGAGAGGTGGTTCCGGCATGCCTGACAGGTGATTCCGGAGTGTTCGCCAAGCGGTTCTGGCATAGGCGGCAGGTGATTTTGCCATGTCCAGAATGTGGTTCCAGCGAGTCGAACATGTGGTTCCGGCGTGTCCGGCAGGTGTTTCCGGTCTGTCCAGCAGGTGGTTCTGGGGTGTCCGGCATGAGGTTCTGGCACGTCTGAGAGGTGGTTCCGGCCGGCCCGACATGCGTTTCCGGAATGTCCGCCACGTGGTTCAGGCACGTCTGAGAGGTGGTTCCAGCATGCCCGGCAGGTTTTCCCGGAGAGTCCTCCAAGTGGTTCTGGCGTAGCCCGCAGGTGATTTTGGTGTGTCCGGCAGGTTGTTCCGTTCTGTCCGATAGGTTGTTCCGGCATGTCCAGCACGTGCTTCTGGCACTTCTGAGAGGTGGTTCTGGCATGCCGGGCAGGTTATTCCGGAGTGTCCGGTAAGTGGTTCTGGTGTAGCCGGCAGTTCATTTTGGCGTGTCTGGCACATGGGTCCTGCGAGTCGAGCAGGTGGTTCCGGCGTGCTCGGCAGGTGGTCCAGGCATGTCCGGCAGGTGGTTCCAGTCTGTCCAGGACGTGGTTCCAGCGTGTCCGGCACGTGGTTCTCTTACGTCTGAGATGTGGTTCCTGCATGCCTGGCAGGTTATTGCGGATTGTCTGCCAGGTGGTTCTCTCATAGCCAGCTGTTGATTTTGGCCTGTCAGGCAGGTGGTTCTGGTGAGTCCAGCAGGTGGCTCCGGCGTGCTCGGCAGGTGGTTCTGGCATGTGTGGCAGGTGGTTCCGGCGAGTTGAGCAGCTGGTTCCAGCCTGTCCGTCAGGTTAGGGTTAGGGATAGGGTTAGGGTTACGGTTAGGGTTAGGGTTTAGGGTTTGGGGTTAGGGGTTAGGGTTAGGGGTAGGGTTAGGGTTAGGGTTACGGTTGGGTTAGGGTTTAGGGTTAGGCTTAGGGTTAGGGGTTAGGGTTAGGGTTAGGGTTTGGGGATAGGGTTAGGGTTAGGGTTAGGATTAGGGCCCGGCAGGTGGTTCCGGCGAGCCGAGCAGGTGGCTCCGGCGCGCCCGGCAGGTGGTTCCGGCGAGGCGAGCAGGTGGCTCCGGCGCGCCGGGCAGGTGGTTCCGGCGAGGCGAGCAGGTGGCTCCGGCGCGCTCGGCAGGTGCTTCCGCTGCGCCCGGCAGGTGGTTCCGGCGAGGCGAGCAGGTTGTTCCTGCGTGCTCGGCAGGTGGTTCAGTTGGGTCTGGCAGGTGGTTTCGGTCTGTTCGGGGTGTGGTTCCAGCATCTCAGGCACATGGTTCTGGCACGTCTGAGAGGTGTTTCCGGCTGGCCCAACAGGTGTTTCTGGAGTCTCCCCCAAGTGGTTCTGGCGTAGCTGGCAGGTGATGTTGGCGTGACTGGCAGGTGGTTCCAGCCAGCCCGGCAGGTGTTTCCGGAGTGTTCACCAACTGGCTGTGGCGTAGCCGGCAGGTGATTTTGGCGTGTCCGACAGGTGGTTCTGGCGAGTCGAGCAGGTGCTTCCGGCATGCTCGGCAGGTGCTTCCGGTGTGATTGGCATGTGGTTCTGGCAGGTCTGAGAGGTGGTTCCGGCATGCCTGACAGGTGATTCCGGAGTGTTCGCCAAGCGGTTCTGGCATAGGCGGCAGGTGATTTTGCCATGTCCAGAATGTGGTTCCAGCGAGTCGAACATGTGGTTCCGGCGTGTCCGGCAGGTGTTTCCGGTCTGTCCAGCAGGTGGTTCTGGGGTGTCCGGCATGAGGTTCTGGCACGTCTGAGAGGTGGTTCCGGCCGGCCCGACATGCGTTTCCGGAGTGTCCGCCACGTGGTTCAGGCACGTCTGAGAGGTGGTTCCAGCATGCCCGGCAGGTTTTCCCGGAGAGTCCTCCAAGTGGTTCTGGCGTAGCCCGCAGGTGATTTTGGTGTGTCCGGCAGGTTGTTCCATTCTGTCCGATAGGTTGTTCCGGCATGTCCAGCACGTGCTTCTGGCACTTCTGAGAGGTGGTTCTGGCATGCCGGGCAGGTTATTCCGGAGTGTCCGGTAAGTGGTTCTGGTGTAGCCGGCAGTTCATTTTGGCGTGTCTGGCACATGGGTCCTGCGAGTCGAGCAGGTGGTTCCGGCGTGCTCGGCAGGTGGTCCAGGCATGTCCGGCAGGTGGTTCCAGTCTGTCCAGGACGTGGTTCCAGCGTGTCCGGCACGTGGTTCTCTTACGTCTGAGAGGTGGTTCCTGCATGCCTGGCAGGTTATTGCGGATTGTCTGCCAGGTGGTTCTCTCATAGCCAGCTGTTGATTTTGGCCTGTCAGGCAGGTGGTTCTGGTGAGTCCAGCAGGTGGCTCCGGCGTGCTCGGCAGGTGGTTCTGGCATGTGTGGCAGGTGGTTCCGGCGAGTTGAGCAGCTGGTTCCAGCCTGTCCGTCAGGTTAGGGTTAGGGATAGGGTTAGGGTTACGGTTAGGGTTAGGGTTTAGGGTTTGGGGTTAGGGGTTAGGGTTAGGGGTAGGGTTAGGGTAAGGGTTACGGTTGGGTTAGGGTTTAGGGTTAGGCTTAGGGTTAGGGGTTAGGGTTAGGGTTAGGGTTTGGGGATAGGGTTAGGGTTAGGGTTAGGGTTAGGGCCCGGCAGGTGGTTCCGGCGAGCCGAGCAGGTGGCTCCGGCGCGCCCGGCAGGTGCTTCCGCTGCGCCCGGCAGGTGGTTCCGGCGAGGCGAGCAGGTGGCTCCGGCGCGCCGGGCAAGTGGTTCCGGCGAGGCGAGCAGGTGGCTCCGGCGCGCTCGGCAGGTGCTTCCGCTGGGCCCGGCTGGTGTTTCCGGCGAGGCGAGCAGGTGGCTCCGGCGCGCTCGGCAGGTGCTTCCGCTGCGCCCGGCAGGTGGTTCCGGCGAGGCGAGCAGGTGGCTCCGGCGCGCTCGGCAGGTGCTTCCGCTGCGCCCGGCAGGTGGTTCCGGCGAGGCGAGCAGGTTGTTCCTGCGTGCTCGGCAGGTGGTTCAGTTGGGTCTGGCAGGTGGTTTCGGTCTGTTCGGGGTGCGGTTCCAGCATCTCAGGCACATGGTTCTGGCACGTCTGAGAGGTGGTTCCGGCTGGCCCAACAGGTGTTTCTGGAGTCTCCGCCAAGTGGTTCTGGCGTAGCTGGCAGGTGATGTTGGCGTGACTGGCAGGTGGTTCCAGCCAGCCCGGCAGGTGTTTCCGGAGTGTTCACCAACTGGCTGTGGCGTAGCCGGCAGGTGATTTTGGCGTGTCCGACAGGTGGTTCTGGCGAGTCGAGCAGGTGCTTCCGGCATGCTCGGCAGGTGCTTCCGGTGTCATTGGCATGTGGTTCTGGCAGGTCTGAGAGGTGGTTCCGGCATGCCTGACAGGTGATTCCGGAGTGTTCGCCAAGCGGTTCTGGCATAGGCGGCAGGTGATTTTGCCATGTCCAGAATGTGGTTCCAGCGAGTCGAACATGTGGTTCCGGCGTGTCCGGCAGGTGTTTCCGGTCTGTCCAGCAGGTGGTTCTGGGGTGTCCGGCATGAGGTTCTGGCACGTCTGAGAGGTGGTTCCGGCCGGCCCGACATGCGTTTCCGGAATGTCCGCCACGTGGTTCAGGCACGTCTGAGAGGTGGTTCCAGCATGCCCGGCAGGTTTTCCCGGAGAGTCCTCCAAGTGGTTCTGGCGTAGCCCGCAGGTGATTTTGGTGTGTCCGGCAGGTTGTTCCGTTCTGTCCGATAGGTTGTTCCGGCATGTCCAGCACGTGCTTCTGGCACTTCTGAGAGGTGGTTCTGGCATGCCGGGCAGGTTATTCCGGAGTGTCCGGTAAGTGGTTCTGGTGTAGCCGGCAGTTCATTTTGGCGTGTCTGGCACATGGGTCCTGCGAGTCGAGCAGGTGGTTCCGGCGTGCTCGGCAGGTGGTCCAGGCATGTCCGGCAGGTGGTTCCAGTCTGTCCAGGACGTGGTTCCAGCGTGTCCGGCACGTGGTTCTCTTACGTCTGAGAGGTGGTTCCTGCATGCCTGGCAGGTTATTGCGGATTGTCTGCCAGGTGGTTCTCTCATAGCCAGCTGTTGATTTTGGCCTGTCAGGCAGGTGGTTCTGGTGAGTCCAGCAGGTGGCTCCGGCGTGCTCGGCAGGTGGTTCTGGCATGTGTGGCAGGTGGTTCCGGCGAGTTGAGCAGCTGGTTCCAGCCTGTCCGTCAGGTTAGGGTTAGGGATAGGGTTAGGGTTACGGTTAGGGTTAGGGTTTAGGGTTTGGGGTTAGGGGTTAGGGTTAGGGGTAGGGTTAGGGTTAGGGTTACGGTTGGGTTAGGGTTTAGGGTTAGGCTTAGGGTTAGGGGTTAGGGTTAGGGTTAGGGTTTGGGGATAGGGTTAGGGTTAGGGTTAGGGTTAGGGCCCGGCAGGTGGTTCCGGCGAGCCGAGCAGGTGGCTCCGGCGCGCCCGGCAGGTGCTTCCGCTGCGCCCGGCAGGTGGTTCCGGCGAGGCGAGCAGGTGGCTCCGGCGCGCTCGGCAGGTGCTTCCGCTGGGCCCGGCTGGTGTTTCCGGCGAGGCGAGCAGGTTGTTCCTGCGTGCTCGGCAGGTGGTTCAGTTGGGTCTGGCAGGTGGTTTCGGTCTGTTCGGGGTGCGGTTCCAGCATCTCAGGCACATGGTTCTGGCACGTCTGAGAGGTGGTTCCGGCTGGCCCAACAGGTGTTTCTGGAGTCTCCGCCAAGTGGTTCTGGCGTAGCTGGCAGGTGATGTTGGCGTGACTGGCAGGTGGTTCCAGCCAGCCCGGCAGGTGTCTCCGGAGTGTTCACCAACTGGCTGTGGCGTAGCCGGCAGGTGATTTTGGCGTGTCCGACAGGTGGTTCTGGCGAGTCGAGCAGGTGCTTCCGGCATGCTCGGCAGGTGCTTCCGGTGTCATTGGCATGTGGTTCTGGCAGGTCTGAGAGGTGGTTCCGGCATGCCTGACAGGTGATTCCGGAGTGTTCGCCAAGCGGTTCTGGCATAGGCGGCAGGTGATTTTGCCATGTCCAGAATGTGGTTCCAGCGAGTCGAACATGTGGTTCCGGCGTGTCCGGCAGGTGTTTCCGGTCTGTCCAGCAGGTGGTTCTGGGGTGTCCGGCATGAGGTTCTGGCACGTCTGAGAGGTGGTTCCGGCCGGCCCGACATGCGTTTCCGGAATGTCCGCCACGTGGTTCAGGCACGTCTGAGAGGTGGTTCCAGCATGCCCGGCAGGTTTTCCCGGAGAGTCCTCCAAGTGGTTCTGGCGTAGCCCGCAGGTGATTTTGGTGTGTCCGGCAGGTTGTTCCGTTCTGTCCGATAGGTTGTTCCGGCATGTCCAGCACGTGCTTCTGGCACTTCTGAGAGGTGGTTCTGGCATGCCGGGCAGGTTATTCCGGAGTGTCCGGTAAGTGGTTCTGGTGTAGCCGGCAGTTCATTTTGGCGTGTCTGGCACATGGGTCCTGCGAGTCGAGCAGGTGGTTCCGGCGTGCTCGGCAGGTGGTCCAGGCATGTCCGGCAGGTGGTTCCAGTCTGTCCAGGACGTGGTTCCAGCGTGTCCGGCACATGGTTCTCTTACGTCTGAGAGGTGGTTCCTGCATGCCTGGCAGGTTATTGCGGATTGTCTGCCAGGTGGTTCTCTCATAGCCAGCTGTTGATTTTGGCCTGTCAGGCAGGTGGTTCTGGTGAGTCCAGCAGGTGGCTCCGGCGTGCTCGGCAGGTGGTTCTGGCATGTCTGGCAGGTGGTTCCGGCGAGTTGAGCAGCTGGTTCCAGCCTGTCCGTCAGGTTAGGGTTAGGGATAGGGTTAGGGTTACGGTTAGGGTTAGGGTTTAGGGTTTGGGGTTAGGGGTTAGGGTTAGGGGTAGGGTTAGGGTTAGGGTTACGGTTGGGTTAGGGTTTAGGGTTAGGCTTAGGGTTAGGGGTTAGGGTTAGGGTTAGGGTTTGGGGATAGGGTTAGGGTTAGGGTTAGGGTTAGGGCCCGGCAGATGGTTCCGGCGAGCCGAGCAGGTGGCTCCTGCGCACCCGGCAGGTGCTTCCGCTGCGCCCGGCAGGTGGTTCCGGCGAGGCGAGCAGGTGGCTCCGGCGCGCCGGGCAAGTGGTTCCGGCGAGGCGAGCAGGTGGCTCCGGCGCGCTCGGCAGGTGCTTCCGCTGGGCCCGGCTGGTGTTTCCGGCGAGGCGAGCAGGTGGCTCCGGCGCGCTCGGCAGGTGCTTCCGCTGCGCCCGGCAGGTGGTTCCGGCGAGGCGAGCAGGTTGTTCCTGCGTGCTCGGCAGGTGGTTCAGTTGGGTCTGGCAGGTGGTTTCGGTCTGTTCGGGGTGCGGTTCCAGCATCTCAGGCACATGGTTCTGGCACGTCTGAGAGGTGGTTCCGGCTGGCCCAACAGGTGTTTCTGGAGTCTCCGCCAAGTGGTTCTGGCGTAGCTGGCAGGTGATGTTGGCGTGACTGGCAGGTGGTTCCAGCCAGCCCGGCAGGTGTTTCCGGAGTGTTCACCAACTGGCTGTGGCGTAGCCGGCAGGTGATTTTGGCGTGTCCGACAGGTGGTTCTGGCGAGTCGAGCAGGTGCTTCCGGCATGCTCGGCAGGTGCTTCCGGTGTCATTGGCATGTGGTTCTGGCAGGTCTGAGAGGTGGTTCCGGCATGCCTGACAGGTGATTCCGGAGTGTTCGCCAAGCGGTTCTGGCATAGGCGGCAGGTGATTTTGCCATGTCCAGAATGTGGTTCCAGCGAGTCGAACATGTGGTTCCGGCGTGTCCGGCAGGTGTTTCCGGTCTGTCCAGCAGGTGGTTCTGGGGTGTCCGGCATGAGGTTCTGGCACGTCTGAGAGGTGGTTCCGGCCGGCCCGACATGCGTTTCCGGAGTGTCCGCCACGTGGTTCAGGCACGTCTGAGAGGTGGTTCCAGCATGCCCGGCAGGTTTTCCCGGAGAGTCCTCCAAGTGGTTCTGGCGTAGCCCGCAGGTGATTTTGGTGTGTCCGGCAGGTTGTTCCGTTCTGTCCGATAGGTTGTTCCGGCATGTCCAGCACGTGCTTCTGGCACTTCTGAGAGGTGGTTCTGGCATGCCGGGCAGGTTATTCCGGAGTGTCCGGTAAGTGGTTCTGGTGTAGCCGGCAGTTCATTTTGGCGTGTCTGGCACATGGGTCCTGCGAGTCGAGCAGGTGGCTCCGGCGTGCTCGGCAGGTGGTCCAGGCATGTCCGGCAGGTGGTTCCAGTCTGTCCAGGACGTGGTTCCAGCGTGTCCGGCACGTGGTTCTCTTACGTCTGAGAGGTGGTTCCTGCATGCCTGGCAGGTTATTGCGGATTGTCTGCCAGGTGGTTCTCTCATAGCCAGCTGTTGATTTTGGCCTGTCAGGCAGGTGGTTCTGGTGAGTCCAGCAGGTGGCTCCGGCGTGCTCGGCAGGTGGTTCTGGCATGTCTGGCAGGTGGTTCCGGCGAGTTGAGCAGCTGGTTCCAGCCTGTCCGTCAGGTTAGGGTTAGGGATAGGGTTAGGGTTACGGTTAGGGTTAGGGTTTAGGGTTTGGGGTTAGGGGTTAGGGTTAGGGGTAGGGTTAGGGTTAGGGTTACGGTTGGGTTAGGGTTTAGGGTTAGGCTTAGGGTTAGGGGTTAGGGTTAGGGTTAGGGTTTGGGGATAGGGTTAGGGTTAGGGTTAGGGTTAGGGCCCGGCAGGTGGTTCCGGCGAGCCGAGCAGGTGGCTCCGGCGCGCCCGGCAGGTGCTTCCGCTGCGCCCGGCAGGTGGTTCCGGAGAGGCGAGCAGGTGGCTCCGGCGCGCCGGGCAGGTGGTTCCGGCGAGGCGAGCAGGTGGCTCCGGCGCGCTCGGCAGGTGCTTCCGCTGGGCCCGGCTGGTGTTTCCGGCGAGGCGAGCGGGTGGCTCCGGCGCGCTCGGCAGGTGCTTTCGCTGCGCCCGGCAGGTGGTTCCGGCGAGGCGAGCAGGTTGTTCCTGCGTGCTCGGCAGGTGGTTCAGTTGGGTCTGGCAGGTGGTTTCGGTCTGTTCGGGGTGCGGTTCCAGCATCTCAGGCACATGGTTCTGGCACGTCTGAGAGGTGGTTCCGGCTGGCCCAACAGGTGTTTCTGGAGTCTCCGCCAAGTGGTTCTGGCGTAGCTGGCAGGTGATGTTGGCGTGACTGGCAGGTGGTTCCAGCCAGCCCGGCAGGTGTTTCCGGAGTGTTCACCAACTGGCTGTGGCGTAGCCGGCAGGTGATTTTGGCGTGTCCGACAGGTGGTTCTGGCGAGTCGAGCAGGTGCTTCCGGCATGCTCGGCAGGTGCTTCCGGTGTCATTGGCATGTGGTTCTGGCAGGTCTGAGAGGTGGTTCCGGCATGCCTGACAGGTGATTCCGGAGTGTTCGCCAAGCGGTTCTGGCATAGGCGGCAGGTGATTTTGCCATGTCCAGAATGTGGTTCCAGCGAGTCGAACATGTGGTTCCGGCGTGTCCGGCAGGTGTTTCCGGTCTGTCCAGCAGGTGGTTCTGGGGTGTCCGGCATGAGGTTCTGGCACGTCTGAGAGGTGGTTCCGGCCGGCCCGACATGCGTTTCCGGAGTGTCCGCCACGTGGTTCAGGCACGTCTGAGAGGTGGTTCCAGCATGCCCGGCAGGTTTTCCCGGAGAGTCCTCCAAGTGGTTCTGGCGTAGCCCGCAGGTGATTTTGGTGTGTCCGGCAGGTTGTTCCGTTCTGTCCGATAGGTTGTTCCGGCATGTCCAGCACGTGCTTCTGGCACTTCTGAGAGGTGGTTCTGGCATGCCGGGCAGGTTATTCCGGAGTGTCCGGTAAGTGGTTCTGGTGTAGCCGGCAGTTCATTTTGGCGTGTCTGGCACATGGGTCCTGCGAGTCGAGCAGGTGGTTCCGGCGTGCTCGGCAGGTGGTCCAGGCATGTCCGGCAGGTGGTTCCAGTCTGTCCAGGACGTGGTTCCAGCGTGTCCGGCACGTGGTTCTCTTACGTCTGAGAGGTGGTTCCTGCATGCCTGGCAGGTTATTGCGGATTGTCTGCCAGGTGGTTCTCTCATAGCCAGCTGTTGATTTTGGCCTGTCAGGCAGGTGGTTCTGGTGAGTCCAGCAGGTGGCTCCGGCGTGCTCGGCAGGTGGTTCTGGCATGTCTGGCAGGTGGTTCCGGCGAGTTGAGCAGCTGGTTCCAGCCTGTCCGTCAGGTTAGGGTTAGGGATAGGGTTAGGGTTACGGTTAGGGTTAGGGTTTAGGGTTTGGGGTTAGGGGTTAGGGTTAGGGGTAGGGTTAGGGTGAGGGTTACGGTTGGGTTAGGGTTTAGGGTTAGGCTTAGGGTTAGGGGTTAGGGTTAGGGTTAGGGTTTGGGGATAGGGTTAGGGTTAGGGTTAGGGTTAGGGCCCGGCACGTGGTTCCGGCGAGGCGAGCAGGTGGCTCCGGCGCGCTCGGCAGATGCTGTCGCTGGGCCCGGCAGGTGGTTCCGGCGAGGCGAGCAGGTGGCTCCGGCGTGCTTGGCACGTGCTTCCGCTGGGCCCGGCAGGTGGTTCCGGCGAGGCGAGCAGGTGGCTCCGGCGCGCTCGGCAGGTGCTTCCACTGCACCCGGCAGGTGGTTCCGGCGAGGCGAGCAGGTGGCTCCGGCGCGCCTGGCAGGTGGTTCCGGCGAGGCGAGCAGGTTGTTCCTGCGTGCTCGGCAGGTGGTTCAGTTGGGTCTGGCAGGTGGTTTCTGTCTGTTCGGGGTGTGGTTCCAGCATCTCAGGCACATGGTTCTGGCACGTCTGAGAGGTGGTTCCGGCTGGCCCAACAGGTGTTTCTGGAGTCTCCGCCAAGTGGTTCTGGCGTAGCTGGCAGGTGATGTTGGCGTGACTGGCAGGTGGTTCCAGCCAGCCCGGCAGGTGTTTCCGGAGTGTTCACCAACTGGCTGTGGCGTAGCCGGCAGGTGATTTTGGCGTGTCCGACAGGTGGTTCTGGCGAGTCGAGCAGGTGCTTCCGGCATGCTCGGCAGGTGCTTCCGGTGTCATTGGCATGTGGTTCTGGCAGGTCTGAGAGGTGGTTCCGGCATGCCTGACAGGTGATTCCGGAGTGTTCGCCAAGCGGTTCTGGCATAGGCGGCAGGTGATTTTGCCATGTCCAGAATGTGGTTCCAGCGAGTCGAACATGTGGTTCCGGCGTGTCCGGCAGGTGTTTCCGGTCTGTCCAGCAGGTGGTTCTGGGGTGTCCGGCATGAGGTTCTGGCACGTCTGAGAGGTGGTTCCGGCCGGCCCGACATGCGTTTCCGGAGTGTCCGCCACGTGGTTCAGGCACGTCTGAGAGGTGGTTCCAGCATGCCCGGCAGGTTTTCCCGGAGAGTCCTCCAAGTGGTTCTGGCGTAGCCCGCAGGTGATTTTGGTGTGTCCGGCAGGTTGTTCCGTTCTGTCCGATAGGTTGTTCCGGCATGTCCAGCACGTGCTTCTGGCACTTCTGAGAGGTGGTTCTGGCATGCCGGGCAGGTTATTCCGGAGTGTCCGGTAAGTGGTTCTGGTGTAGCCGGCAGTTCATTTTGGCGTGTCTGGCACATGGGTCCTGCGAGTCGAGCAGGTGGTTCCGGCGTGCTCGGCAGGTGGTCCAGGCATGTCCGGCAGGTGGTTCCAGTCTGTCCAGGACGTGGTTCCAGCGTGTCCGGCACGTGGTTCTCTTACGTCTGAGAGGTGGTTCCTGCATGCCTGGCAGGTTATTGCGGATTGTCTGCCAGGTGGTTCTCTCATAGCCAGCTGTTGATTTTGGCCTGTCAGGCAGGTGGTTCTGGTGAGTCCAGCAGGTGGCTCCGGCGTGCTCGGCAGGTGGTTCTGGCATGTCTGGCAGGTGGTTCCGGCGAGTTGAGCAGCTGGTTCCAGCCTGTCCGTCAGGTTAGGGTTAGGGATAGGGTTAGGGTTACGGTTAGGGTTAGGGTTTAGGGTTTGGGGTTAGGGGTTAGGGTTAGGGGTAGGGTTAGGGTGAGGGTTACGGTTGGGTTAGGGTTTAGGGTTAGGCTTAGGGTTAGGGGTTAGGGTTAGGGTTAGGGTTTGGGGATAGGGTTAGGGTTAGGGTTAGGGTTAGGGCCCGGCACGTGGTTCCGGCGAGGCGAGCAGGTGGCTCCGGCGCGCTCGGCAGATGCTGTCGCTGGGCCCGGCAGGTGGTTCCGGCGAGGCGAGCAGGTGGCTCCGGCGTGCTTGGCACGTGCTTCCGCTGGGCCCGGCAGGTGGTTCCGGCGAGGCGAGCAGGTGGCTCCGGCGCGCTCGGCAGGTGCTTCCACTGCACCCGGCAGGTGGTTCCGGCGAGGCGAGCAGGTGGCTCCGGCGCGCCTGGCAGGTGGTTCCGGCGAGGCGAGCAGGTTGTTCCTGCGTGCTCGGCAGGTGGTTCAGTTGGGTCTGGCAGGTGGTTTCTGTCTGTTCGGGGTGTGGTTCCAGCATCTCAGGCACATGGTTCTGGCACGTCTGAGAGGTGGTTCCGGCTGGCCCAACAGGTGTTTCTGGAGTCTCCGCCAAGTGGTTCTGGCGTAGCTGGCAGGTGATGTTGGCGTGACTGGCAGGTGGTTCCAGCCAGCCCGGCAGGTGTTTCCGGAGTGTTCACCAACTGGCTGTGGCGTAGCCGGCAGGTGATTTTGGCGTGTCCGACAGGTGGTTCTGGCGAGTCGAGCAGGTGCTTCCGGCATGCTCGGCAGGTGCTTCCGGTGTCATTGGCATGTGGTTCTGGCAGGTCTGAGAGGTGGTTCCGGCATGCCTGACAGGTGATTCCGGAGTGTTCGCCAAGCGGTTCTGGCATAGGCGGCAGGTGATTTTGCCATGTCCAGAATTTGGTTCCAGCGAGTCGAACATGTGGTTCCGGCGTGTCCGGCAGGTGTTTCCGGTCTGTCCAGCAGGTGGTTCTGGGGTGTCCGGCATGAGGTTCTGGCACGTCTGAGAGGTGGTTCCGGCCGGCCCGACATGCGTTTCCGGAGTGTCCGCCACGTGGTTCAGGCACGTCTGAGAGGTGGTTCCAGCATGCCCGGCAGGTTTTCCCGGAGAGTCCTCCAAGTGGTTCTGGCGTAGCCCGCAGGTGATTTTGGTGTGTCCGGCAGGTTGTTCCGTTCTGTCCGATAGGTTGTTCCGGCATGTCCAGCACGTGCTTCTGGCACTTCTGAGAGGTGGTTCTGGCATGCCGGGCAGGTTATTCCGGAGTGTCCGGTAAGTGGTTCTGGTGTAGCCGGCAGTTCATTTTGGCGTGTCTGGCACATGGGTCCTGCGAGTCGAGCAGGTGGTTCCGGCGTGCTCGGCAGGTGGTCCAGGCATGTCCGGCAGGTGGTTCCAGTCTGTCCAGGACGTGGTTCCAGCGTGTCCGGCACGTGGTTCTCTTACGTCTGAGAGGTGGTTCCTGCATGCCTGGCAGGTTATTGCGGATTGTCTGCCAGGTGGTTCTCTCATAGCCAGCTGTTGATTTTGGCCTGTCAGGCAGGTGGTTCTGGTGAGTCCAGCAGGTGGCTCCGGCGTGCTCGGCAGGTGGTTCTGGCATGTGTGGCAGGTGGTTCCGGCGAGTTGAGCAGCTGGTTCCAGCCTGTCCGTCAGGTTAGGGTTAGGGATAGGGTTAGGGTTACGGTTAGGGTTAGGGTTTAGGGTTTGGGGTTAGGGGTTAGGGTTAGGGGTAGGGTTAGGGTTAGGGTTACGGTTGGGTTAGGGTTTAGGGTTAGGCTTAGGGTTAGGGGTTAGGGTTAGGGTTAGGGTTTGGGGATAGGGTTAGGGTTAGGGTTAGGATTAGGGCCCGGCAGGTGGTTCCGGCGAGCCGAGCAGGTGGCTCCGGCGCGCTCGGCAGGTGCTTCCGCTGCGCCCGGCAGGTGGTTCCGGCGAGGCGAGCAGGTGGCTCCGGCGCGCCGGGCAGGTGGTTCCGGCGAGGCGAGCAGGTGGCTCCGGCGCGCTCGGCAGGTGCTTCCGCTGGGCCCGGTTGGTGTTTCCGGCGAGGCGAGCAGGTGGCTCCGGCGCGCTCGGCAGGTGCTTCCGCTGCGCCCGGCAGGTGGTTCCGGCGAGGCGAGCAGGTTGTTCCTGCGTGCTCGGCAGGTGGTTCAGTTGGGTCTGGCAGGTGGTTTCGGTCTGTTCGGGGTGTGGTTCCAGCATCTCAGGCACATGGTTCTGGCACGTCTGAGAGGTGTTTCCGGCTGGCCCAACAGGTGTTTCTGGAGTCTCCGCCAAGTGGTTCTGGCGTAGCTGGCAGGTGATGTTGGCGTGACTGGCAGGTGGTTCCAGCCAGCCCGGCAGGTGTTTCCGGAGTGTTCACCAACTGGCTGTGGCGTAGCCGGCAGGTGATTTTGGCGTGTCCGACAGGTGGTTCTGGCGAGTCGAGCAGGTGCTTCCGGCATGCTCGGCAGGTGCTTCCGGTGTCATTGGCATGTGGTTCTGGCAGGTCTGAGAGGTGGTTCCGGCATGCCTGACAGGTGATTCCGGAGTGTTCGCCAAGCGGTTCTGGCATAGGCGGCAGGTGATTTTGCCATGTCCAGAATTTGGTTCCAGCGAGTCGAACATGTGGTTCCGGCGTGTCCGGCAGGTGTTTCCGGTCTGTCCAGCAGGTGGTTCTGGGGTGTCCGGCATGAGGTTCTGGCACGTCTGAGAGGTGGTTCCGGCCGGCCCGACATGCGTTTCCGGAGTGTCCGCCACGTGGTTCAGGCACGTCTGAGAGGTGGTTCCAGCATGCCCGGCAGGTTTTCCCGGAGAGTCCTCCAAGTGGTTCTGGCGTAGCCCGCAGGTGATTTTGGTGTGTCCGGCAGGTTGTTCCGTTCTGTCCGATAGGTTGTTCCGGCATGTCCAGCACGTGCTTCTGGCACTTCTGAGAGGTGGTTCTGGCATGCCGGGCAGGTTATTCCGGAGTGTCCGGTAAGTGGTTCTGGTGTAGCCGGCAGTTCATTTTGGCGTGTCTGGCACATGGGTCCTGCGAGTCGAGCAGGTGGTTCCGGCGTGCTCGGCAGGTGGTCCAGGCATGTCCGGCAGGTGGTTCCAGTCTGTCCAGGACGTGGTTCCAGCGTGTCCGGCACGTGGTTCTCTTACGTCTGAGAGGTGGTTCCTGCATGCCTGGCAGGTTATTGCGGATTGTCTGCCAGGTGGTTCTCTCATAGCCAGCTGTTGATTTTGACCTGTCAGGCAGGTGGTTGTGGTGAGTACAGCAGGTGGCTCCGGCGTGCTCGGCAGGTGGTTCTGGCATGTGTGGCAGGTGGTTCCGGCGAGTTGAGCAGCTGGTTCCAGCCTGTCCGTCAGGTTAGGGTTAGGGATAGGGTTAGGGTTACGGTTAGGGTTAGGGTTTAGGGTTTGGGGTTAGGGGTTAGGGTTAGGGGTAGGGTTAGGGTTAGGGTTACGGTTGGGTTAGGGTTTAGGGTTAGGCTTAGGGTTAGGGGTTAGGGTTAGGGTTAGGGTTTGGGGATAGGGTTAGGGTTAGGGTTAGGGTTAGGGCCCGGCAGGTGGTTCTGGCGAGCCGAGCAGGTGGCTCCGGCGCGCCCGGCAGGTGCTTCCGCTGGGCCCGGCAGGTGGTTCCGGAGAGGCGAGCAGGTGGCTCCGGCGCGCCGGGCAGATGGTTCCGGCGAGGCGAGCAGGTGGCTCCGGTGCGCTCGGCAGGTGCTTCCGCTGGGCCCGGCTTGTGTTTCCGGCGAGGCGAGCAGGTGGCTCCGGCGCGCTCGGCAGGTGCTTCCGCTGCGCCCGGCAGGTGGTTCCGGCGAGGCGAGCAGGTTGTTCCTGCGTGCTTGGCAGGTGGTTCAGTTGGGTGTGGCAGCTGTTTTCGGTCTTTTCGGGGTGTGGTTCCAGCATCTCTGGCACATGGTTCTGGCACGTCTGAGAGGTGGTTCCGGCTGGCCCAACAGGTGTTTCTGGAGTCTCCGCCAAGTGGTTCTGGCGTAGCTGGCAGGTGATGTTGGCGTGACTGGCAGGTGGTTCCAGCCAGCCCGGCAGGTGTTTCCGGAGTGTTCACCAACTGGCTGTGGCGTAGCCGGCAGGTGATTTTGGCGTGTCCGACAGGTGGTTCTGGCGAGTCGAGCAGGTGCTTCCGGCATGCTCGGCAGGTGCTTCCGGTGTCATTGGCATGTGGTTCTGGCAGGTCTGAGAGGTGGTTCCGGCATGCCTGACAGGTGATTCCGGAGTGTTCGCCAAGCGGTTCTGGCATAGGCGGCAGGTGATTTTGCCATGTCCAGAATGTGGTTCCAGCGAGTCGAACATGTGGTTCCGGCGTGTCCGGCAGGTGTTTCCGGTCTGTCCAGCAGGTGGTTCTGGGGTGTCCGGCATGAGGTTCTGGCACGTCTGAGAGGTGGTTCCGGCCGGCCCGACATGCGTTTCCGGAGTGTCCGCCACGTGGTTCAGGCACGTCTGAGAGGTGGTTCCAGCATGCCCGGCAGGTTTTCCCGGAGAGTCCTCCAAGTGGTTCTGGCGTAGCCCGCAGGTGATTTTGGTGTGACCGGCAGGTTGTTCCGTTCTGTCCGATAGGTTGTTCCGGCATGTCCAGCACGTGCTTCTGGCACTTCTGAGAGGTGGTTCTGGCATGCCGGGCAGGTTATTCCGGAGTGTCCGGTAAGTGGTTCTGGTGTAGCCGGCAGTTCATTTTGGCGTGTCTGGCACATGGGTCCTGCGAGTCGAGCAGGTGGTTCCGGCGTGCTCGGCAGGTGGTCCAGGCATGTCCGGCAGGTGGTTCCAGTGTGTCCAGGACGTGGTTCCAGCGTGTCCGGCACGTGGTTCTCTTACGTCTGAGAGGTGGTTCCTGCATGCCTGGCAGGTTATTGCGGATTGTCTGCCAGGTGGTTCTCTCATAGCCAGCTGTTGATTTTGGCCTGTCAGGCAGGTGGTTCTGGTGAGTCCAGCAGGTGGCTCCGGCGTGCTCGGCAGGTGGTTCTGGCATGTCTGGCAGGTGGTTCCGGCGAGTTGAGCAGCTGGTTCCAGCCTGTCCGTCAGGTTAGGGTTAGGGATAGGGTTAGGGTTACGGTTAGGGTTAGGGTTTAGGGTTTGGGGTTAGGGGTTAGGGTTAGGGGTAGGGTTAGGGTTAGGGTTACGGTTGGGTTAGGGTTTAGGGTTAGGCTTAGGGTTAGGGGTTAGGGTTAGGGTTAGGGTTTGGGGATAGGGTTAGGGTTAGGGTTAGGGTTAGGGCCCGGCAGGTGGTTCCGGCGAGCCGAGCAGGTGGCTCCGGCGCGCCCAGCAGGTGCTTCCGCTGCACCCGGCAGGTGGTTCCGGCGAGGCGAACAGGTGGCTCCGGCGCGCCGGGCAGGTGGTTCCGGCGAGGCGAGCAGGTGGCTCCGGCGCGCTCGGCAGGTGCTTCCGCTGGGCCCGGCTGGTGTTTCCGGCGAGGCGAGCAGGTGGCTCCGGCGCGCTCGGCAGGTGCTTCCGCTGCGCCCGGCAGGTGGTTCCGGCGAGGCGAGCAGGTTGTTCCTGCGTGCTCGGCAGGTGGTTCAGTTGGGTCTGGCAGGTGGTTTCGGTCTGTTCGGGGTGCGGTTCCAGCATCTCAGGCACATGGTTCTGGCACGTCTGAGAGGTGGTTCCGGCTGGCCCAACAGGTGTTTCTGGAGTCTCCGCCAAGTGGTTCTGGCGTAGCTGGCAGGTGATGTTGGCGTGACTGGCAGGTGGTTCCAGCCAGCCCGGCAGGTGTTTCCGGAGTGTTCACCAACTGGCTGTGGCGTAGCCGGCAGGTGATTTTGGCGTGTCCGACAGGTGGTTCTGGCGAGTCGAGCAGGTGCTTCCGGCATGCTCGGCAGGTGCTTCCGGTGTCATTGGCATGTGGTTCTGGCAGGTCTGAGAGGTGGTTCCGGCATGCCTGACAGGTGATTCCGGAGTGTTCGCCAAGCGGTTCTGGCATAGGCGGCAGGTGATTTTGCCATGTCCAGAATGTGGTTCCAGCGAGTCGAACATGTGGTTCCGGCGTGTCCGGCAGGTGTTTCCGGTCTGTCCAGCAGGTGGTTCTGGGGTGTCCGGCATGAGGTTCTGGCACGTCTGAGAGGTGGTTCCGGCCGGCCCGACATGCGTTTCCGGAGTGTCCGCCACGTGGTTCAGGCACGTCTGAGAGGTGGTTCCAGCATGCCCGGCAGGTTTTCCCGGAGAGTCCTCCAAGTGGTTCTGGCGTAGCCCGCAGGTGATTTTGGTGTGTCCGGCAGGTTGTTCCGTTCTGTCCGATAGGTTGTTCCGGCATGTCCAGCACGTGCTTCTGGCACTTCTGAGAGGTGGTTCTGGCATGCCGGGCAGGTTATTCCGGAGTGTCCGGTAAGTGGTTCTGGTGTAGCCGGCAGTTCATTTTGGCGTGTCTGGCACATGGGTCCTGCGAGTCGAGCAGGTGGTTCCGGCGTGCTCGGCAGGTGGTCCAGGCATGTCCGGCAGGTGGTTCCAGTCTGTCCAGGACGTGGTTCCAGCGTGTCCGGCACGTGGTTCTCTTACGTCTGAGAGGTGGTTCCTGCATGCCTGGCAGGTTATTGCGGATTGTCTGCCAGGTGGTTCTCTCATAGCCAGCTGTTGATTTTGGCCTGTCAGGCAGGTGGTTCTGGTGAGTCCAGCAGGTGGCTCCGGCGTGCTCGGCAGGTGGTTCTGGCATGTCTGGCAGGTGGTTCCGGCGAGTTGAGCAGCTGGTTCCAGCCTGTCCGTCAGGTTAGGGTTAGGGATAGGGTTAGGGTTACGGTTAGGGTTAGGGTTTAGGGTTTGGGGTTAGGGGTTAGGGTTAGGGGTAGGGTTAGGGTTAGGGTTACGGTTGGGTTAGGGTTTAGGGTTAGGCTTAGGGTTAGGGGTTAGGGTTAGGGTTAGGGTTTGGGGATAGGGTTAGGGTTAGGGTTAGGGTTAGGGCCCGGCAGGTGGTTCTGGCGAGCCGAGCAGGTGGCTCCGGCGCGCTCGGCAGGTGCTTCCGCTGGGCCCGGCTGGTGTTTCCGGCGAGGCGAGCAGGTGGCTCCGGCGCGCTCGGCAGGTGCTTCCGCTGCGCCCGGCAGGTGGTTCCGGCGAGGCGAGCAGGTTGTTCCTGCGTGCTCGGCAGGTGGTTCAGTTGGGTCTGGCAGGTGGTTTCGGTCTGTTCGGGGTGCGGTTCCAGCATCTCAGGCACATGGTTCTGGCACGTCTGAGAGGTGGTTCCGGCTGGCCCAACAGGTGTTTCTGGAGTCTCCGCCAAGTGGTTCTGGCGTAGCTGGCAGGTGATGTTGGCGTGACTGGCAGGTGGTTCCAGCCAGCCCGGCAGGTGTTTCCGGAGTGTTCACCAACTGGCTGTGGCGTAGCCGGCAGGTGATTTTGGCGTGTCCGACAGGTGGTTCTGGCGAGTCGAGCAGGTGCTTCCGGCATGCTCGGCAGGTGCTTCCGGTGTCATTGGCATGTGGTTCTGGCAGGTCTGAGAGGTGGTTCCGGCATGCCTGACAGGTGATTCCGGAGTGTTCGCCAAGCGGTTCTGGCATAGGCGGCAGGTGATTTTGCCATGTCCAGAATGTGGTTCCAGCGAGTCGAACATGTGGTTCCGGCGTGTCCGGCAGGTGTTTCCGGTCTGTCCAGCAGGTGGTTCTGGGGTGTCCGGCATGAGGTTCTGGCACGTCTGAGAGGTGGTTCCGGCCGGCCCGACATGCGTTTCCGGAGTGTCCGCCACGTGGTTCAGGCACGTCTGAGAGGTGGTTCCAGCATGCCCGGCAGGTTTTCCCGGAGAGTCCTCCAAGTGGTTCTGGCGTAGCCCGCAGGTGATTTTGGTGTGTCCGGCAGGTTGTTCCGTTCTGTCCGATAGGTTGTTCCGGCATGTCCAGCACGTGCTTCTGGCACTTCTGAGAGGTGGTTCTGGCATGCCGGGCAGGTTATTCCGGAGTGTCCGGTAAGTGGTTCTGGTGTAGCCGGCAGTTCATTTTGGCGTGTCTGGCACATGGGTCCTGCGAGTCGAGCAGGTGGTTCCGGCGTGCTCGGCAGGTGGTCCAGGCATGTCCGGCAGGTGGTTCCAGTCTGTCCAGGACGTGGTTCCAGCGTGTCCGGCACGTGGTTCTCTTACGTCTGAGAGGTGGTTCCTGCATGCCTGGCAGGTTATTGCGGATTGTCTGCCAGGTGGTTCTCTCATAGCCAGCTGTTGATTTTGGCCTGTCAGGCAGGTGGTTCTGGTGAGTCCAGCAGGTGGCTCCGGCGTGCTCGGCAGGTGGTTCTGGCATGTCTGGCAGGTGGTTCCGGCGAGTTGAGCAGCTGGTTCCAGCCTGTCCGTCAGGTTAGGGTTAGGGATAGGGTTAGGGTTACGGTTAGGGTTAGGGTTTAGGGTTTGGGGTTAGGGGTTAGGGTTAGGGGTAGGGTTAGGGTTAGGGTTACGGTTGGGTTAGGGTTTAGGGTTAGGCTTAGGGTTAGGGGTTAGGGTTAGGGTTAGGGTTTGGGGATAGGGTTAGGGTTAGGGTTAGGGTTAGGGCCCGGCAGGTGGTTCTGGCGAGCCGAGCAGGTGGCTCCGGCGCGCCCGGCAGGTGCTTCCGCTGGGCCCGGCTGGTGTTTCCGGCGAGGCGAGCAGGTGGCTCCGGCGCGCCGGGCAGATGATTCCGGCGAGGCGAGCAGGTGGCTCCGGTGCGCTCGGCAGGTGCTTCCGCTGGGCCCGGCTGGTGTTTCCGGCGAGGCGAGCAGGTGGCTCCGGCGGGCTCGGCAGGTGCTTCCGCTGCGCCCGGCAGGTGGTTCCGGCGAGGCGAGCAGGTTGTTCCTGCGTGCTCGGCAGGTGGTTCAGTTGGGTCTGGCAGGTGGTTTCGGTCTGTTCGGTGTGTGGTTCCAGCATCTCAGGCACATGGTTCTGGCACGTCTGAGAGGTGTTTCCGGCTGGCCCAACAGGTGTTTCTGGAGTCTCCGCCAAGTGGTTCTGGCGTAGCTGGCAGGTGATGTTGGCGTGACTGGCAGGTGGTTCCAGCCAGCCCGGCAGGTGTTTCCGGAGTGTTCACCAACTGGCTGTGGCGTAGCCGGCAGGTGATTTTGGCGTGTCCGACAGGTGGTTCTGGCGAGTCGAGCAGGTGCTTCCGGCATGCTCGGCAGGTGCTTCCGGTGTCATTGGCATGTGGTTCTGGCAGGTCTGAGAGGTGGTTCCGGCATGCCTGACAGGTGATTCCGGAGTGTTCGCCAAGCGGTTCTGGCATAGGCGGCAGGTGATTTTGCCATGTCCAGAATGTGGTTCCAGCGAGTCGAACATGTGGTTCCGGCGTGTCCGGCAGGTGTTTCCGGTCTGTCCAGCAGGTGGTTCTGGGGTGTCCGGCATGAGGTTCTGGCACGTCTGAGAGGTGGTTCCGGCCGGCCCGACATGCGTTTCCGGAGTGTCCGCCACGTGGTTCAGGCACGTCTGAGAGGTGGTTCCAGCATGCCCGGCAGGTTTTCCCGGAGAGTCCTCCAAGTGGTTCTGGCGTAGCCCGCAGGTGATTTTGGTGTGTCCGGCAGGTTGTTCCGTTCTGTCCGATAGGTTGTTCCGGCATGTCCAGCACGTGCTTCTGGCACTTCTGAGAGGTGGTTCTGGCATGCCGGGCAGGTTATTCCGGAGTGTCCGGTAAGTGGTTCTGGTGTAGCCGGCAGTTCATTTTGGCGTGTCTGGCACATGGGTCCTGCGAGTCGAGCAGGTGGTTCCGGCGTGCTCGGCAGGTGGTCCAGGCATGTCCGGCAGGTGGTTCCAGTCTGTCCAGGACGTGGTTCCAGCGTGTCCGGCACGTGGTTCTCTTACGTCTGAGAGGTGGTTCCTGCATGCCTGGCAGGTTATTGCGGATTGTCTGCCAGGTGGTTCTCTCATAGCCAGCTGTTGATTTTGGCCTGTCAGGCAGGTGGTTCTGGTGAGTCCAGCAGGTGGCTCCGGCGTGCTCGGCAGGTGGTTCTGGCATGTGTGGCAGGTGGTTCCGGCGAGTTGAGCAGCTGGTTCCAGCCTGTCCGTCAGGTTAGGGTTAGGGATAGGGTTAGGGTTACGGTTAGGGTTAGGGTTTAGGGTTTGGGGTTAGGGGTTAGGGTTAGGGGTAGGGTTAGGGTTAGGGTTACGGTTGGGTTAGGGTTTAGGGTTAGGCTTAGGGTTAGGGGTTAGGGTTAGGGTTAGGGTTTGGGGATAGGGTTAGGGTTAGGGTTAGGGTTAGGGCCCGGCAGGTGGTTCTGGCGAGCCGAGCAGGTGGCTCCGGCGCGCCCGGCAGGTGCTTCCGCTGGGCCCGGCAGGTGGTTCCGGAGAGGCGAGCAGGTGGCTCCGGCGCGCCGGGCAGATGATTCCGGCGAGGCGAGCAGGTGGCTCCGGTGCGCTCGGCAGGTGCTTCCGCTGGGCCCGGCTGGTGTTTCCGGCGAGGCGAGCAGGTGGCTCCGGCGGGCTCGGCAGGTGCTTCCGCTGCGCCCGGCAGGTGGTTCCGGCGAGGCGAGCAGGTTGTTCCTGCGTGCTCGGCAGGTGGTTCAGTTGGGTCTGGCAGGTGGTTTCGGTCTGTTCGGTGTGTGGTTCCAGCATCTCAGGCACATGGTTCTGGCACGTCTGAGAGGTGTTTCCGGCTGGCCCAACAGGTGTTTCTGGAGTCTCCGCCAAGTGGTTCTGGCGTAGCTGGCAGGTGATGTTGGCGTGACTGGCAGGTGGTTCCAGCCAGCCCGGCAGGTGTTTCCGGAGTGTTCACCAACTGGCTGTGGCGTAGCCGGCAGGTGATTTTGGCGTGTCCGACAGGTGGTTCTGGCGAGTCGAGCAGGTGCTTCCGGCATGCTCGGCAGGTGCTTCCGGTGTCATTGGCATGTGGTTCTGGCAGGTCTGAGAGGTGGTTCCGGCATGCCTGACAGGTGATTCCGGAGTGTTCGCCAAGCGGTTCTGGCATAGGCGGCAGGTGATTTTGCCATGTCCAGAATGTGGTTCCAGCGAGTCGAACATGTGGTTCCGGCGTGTCCGGCAGGTGTTTCCGGTCTGTCCAGCAGGTGGTTCTGGGGTGTCCGGCATGAGGTTCTGGCACGTCTGAGAGGTGGTTCCGGCCGGCCCGACATGCGTTTCCGGAGTGTCCGCCACGTGGTTCAGGCACGTCTGAGAGGTGGTTCCAGCATGCCCGGCAGGTTTTCCCGGAGAGTCCTCCAAGTGGTTCTGGCGTAGCCCGCAGGTGATTTTGGTGTGTCCGGCAGGTTGTTCCGTTCTGTCCGATAGGTTGTTCCGGCATGTCCAGCACGTGCTTCTGGCACTTCTGAGAGGTGGTTCTGGCATGCCGGGCAGGTTATTCCGGAGTGTCCGGTAAGTGGTTCTGGTGTAGCCGGCAGTTCATTTTGGCGTGTCTGGCACATGGGTCCTGCGAGTCGAGCAGGTGGTTCCGGCGTGCTCGGCAGGTGGTCCAGGCATGTCCGGCAGGTGGTTCCAGTCTGTCCAGGACGTGGTTCCAGCGTGTCCGGCACGTGGTTCTCTTACGTCTGAGAGGTGGTTCCTGCATGCCTGGCAGGTTATTGCGGATTGTCTGCCAGGTGGTTCTCTCATAGCCAGCTGTTGATTTTGGCCTGTCAGGCAGGTGGTTCTGGTGAGTCCAGCAGGTGGCTCCGGCGTGCTCGGCAGGTGGTTCTGGCATGTCTGGCAGGTGGTTCCGGCGAGTTGAGCAGCTGGTTCCAGCCTGTCCGTCAGGTTAGGGTTAGGGATAGGGTTAGGGTTACGGTTAGGGTTAGGGTTTAGGGTTTGGGGTTAGGGGTTAGGGTTAGGGGTAGGGTTAGGGTTAGGGTTACGGTTGGGTTAGGGTTTAGGGTTAGGCTTAGGGTTAGGGGTTAGGGTTAGGGTTAGGGTTTGGGGATAGGGTTACGGTTAGGGTTAGGGTTAGGGCCGGGCAGGTGGTTCCGGCGAGCCGAGCAGGTGGCTCCGGCGCGCCCGGCAGCTGCTTCCGCTGGGCCCGGCAGGTGGTTCCGGCGAGGCGAGCAGGAGGCTCCGGCGCGCTCGGCAGGTGCTTCCGCTGCGCCCGGCAGGTCGTTCCGGCGAGGCGAGCAGGTTGTTCCTGCGTGCTTGGCAGGTGGTTCAGTTGGGTGTGGCAGGTGGTTTCGGTCTGTTTGGGGTGTGGTTCCAGCATCTCTGGCACATGGTTCTGGCACGTCTGAGAGGTGGTTCCGGCTGGCCCAACAGGTGTTTCTGGAGTCTCCGCCAAGTGGTTCTGGCGTAGCTGGCAGGTGATGTTGGCGTGACTGGCAGGTGGTTCCAGCCAGCCCGGCAGGTGTTTCCGGAGTGTTCACCAACTGGCTGTGGCGTAGCCGGCAGGTGATTTTGGCGTGTCCGACAGGTGGTTCTGGCGAGTCGAGCAGGTGCTTCCGGCATGCTCGGCAGGTGCTTCCGGTGTCATTGGCATGTGGTTCTGGCAGGTCTGAGAGGTGGTTCCGGCATGCCTGACAGGTGATTCCGGAGTGTTCGCCAAGCGGTTCTGGCATAGGCGGCAGGTGATTTTGCCATGTCCAGAATGTGGTTCCAGCGAGTCGAACATGTGGTTCCGGCGTGTCCGGCAGGTGTTTCCGGTCTGTCCAGCAGGTGGTTCTGGGGTGTCCGGCATGAGGTTCTGGCACGTCTGAGAGGTGGTTCCGGCCGGCCCGACATGCGTTTCCGGAGTGTCCGCCACGTGGTTCAGGCACGTCTGAGAGGTGGTTCCAGCATGCCCGGCAGGTTTTCCCGGAGAGTCCTCCAAGTGGTTCTGGCGTAGCCCGCAGGTGATTTTGGTGTGTCCGGCAGGTTGTTCCGTTCTGTCCGATAGGTTGTTCCGGCATGTCCAGCACGTGCTTCTGGCACTTCTGAGAGGTGGTTCTGGCATGCCGGGCAGGTTATTCCGGAGTGTCCGGTAAGTGGTTCTGGTGTAGCCGGCAGTTCATTTTGGCGTGTCTGGCACATGGGTCCTGCGAGTCGAGCAGGTGGTTCCGGCGTGCTCGGCAGGTGGTCCAGGCATGTCCGGCAGGTGGTTCCAGTCTGTCCAGGACGTGGTTCCAGCGTGTCCAGCACGTGGTTCTCTTACGTCTGAGAGGTGGTTCCTGCATGCCTGGCAGGTTATTGCGGATTGTCTGCCAGGTGGTTCTCTCATAGCCAGCTGTTGATTTTGGCCTGTCAGGCAGGTGGTTGTGGTGAGTCCAGCAGGTGGCTCCGGCGTGCTCGGCAGGTGGTTCTGGCATGTCTGGCAGGTGGTTCCGGCGAGTTGAGCAGCTGGTTCCAGCCTGTCCGTCAGGTTAGGGTTAGGGATAGGGTTAGGGTTACGGTTAGGGTTAGGGTTTAGGGTTTGGGGTTAGGGGTTAGGGTTAGGGGTAGGGTTAGGGTTAGGGTTACGGTTGGGTTAGGGTTTAGGGTTAGGCTTAGGGTTAGGGGTTAGGGTTAGGGTTAGGGTTTGGGGATAGGGTTAGGGTTAGGGTTAGGGTTAGGGCCCGGCAGGTGGTTCCGGCGAGCCGAGCAGGTGGCTCCGGCGCGCCCGGCAGGTGCTTCCGCTGCGCCCGGCAGGTGGTTCCGGCGAGGCGAGCAGGTGGCTCCGGCGCGCCGGGCAGGTGGTTCCGGCGAGGCGAGCAGGTGGCTCCGGCGCGCTCGGCAGGTGCTTCCGCTGGGCCCGGCTGGTGTTTCCGGCGAGGCGAGCAGGTGGCTCCGGCGCGCTCGGCAGGTGCTTCCGCTGCGCCCGGCAGGTGGTTCCGGCGAGGCGAGCAGGTTGTTCCTGCGTGCTCGGCAGGTGGTTCAGTTGGGTCTGGCAGGTGGTTTCGGTCTGTTCGGGGTGTGGTTCCAGCATCTCAGGCACATGGTTCTGGCACGTCTGAGAGGTGTTTCCGGCTGGCCCAACAGGTGTTTCTGGAGTCTCCCCCAAGTGGTTCTGGCGTAGCTGGCAGGTGATGTTGGCGTGACTGGCAGGTGGTTCCAGCCAGCCCGGCAGGTGTTTCCGGAGTGTTCACCAACTGGCTGTGGCGTAGCCGGCAGGTGATTTTGGCGTGTCCGACAGGTGGTTCTGGCGAGTCGAGCAGGTGCTTCCGGCATGCTCGGCAGGTGCTTCCGGTGTCATTGGCATGTGGTTCTGGCAGGTCTGAGAGGTGGTTCCGGCATGCCTGACAGGTGATTCCGGAGTGTTCGCCAAGCGGTTCTGGCATAGGCGGCAGGTGATTTTGCCATGTCCAGAATGTGGTTCCAGCGAGTCGAACATGTGGTTCCGGCGTGTCCGGCAGGTGTTTCCGGTCTGTCCAGCAGGTGGTTCTGGGGTGTCCGGCATGAGGTTCTGGCACGTCTGAGAGGTGGTTCCGGCCGGCCCGACATGCGTTTCCGGAGTGTCCGCCACGTGGTTCAGGCATGTCTGAGAGGTGGTTCCAGCATGCCCGGCAGGTTTTCCCGGAGAGTCCTCCAAGTGGTTCTGGCGTAGCCCGCAGGTGATTTTGGTGTGTCCGGCAGGTTGTTCCGTTCTGTCCGATAGGTTGTTCCGGCATGTCCAGCACATGCTTCTGGCACTTCTGAGAGGTGGTTCTGGCATGCCGGGCAGGTTATTCCGGAGTGTCCGGTAAGTGGTTCTGGTGTAGCCGGCAGTTCATTTTGGCGTGTCTGGCACATGGGTCCTGCGAGTCGAGCAGGTGGTTCCGGCGTGCTCGGCAGGTGGTCCAGGCATGTCCGGCAGGTGGTTCCAGTCTGTCCAGGACGTGGTTCCAGCGTGTCCGGCACGTGGTTCTCTTACGTCTGAGAGGTGGTTCCTGCATGCCTGGCAGGTTATTGCGGATTGTCTGCCAGGTGGTTCTCTCATAGCCAGCTGTTGATTTTGGCCTGTCAGGCAGGTGGTTCTGGTGAGTCCAGCAGGTGGCTCCGGCATGCTCGGCAGGTGGTTCTGGCATGTCTGGCAGGTGGTTCCGGCGAGTTGAGCAGCTGGTTCCAGCCTGTCCGTCAGGTTAGGGTTAGGGATAGGGTTAGGGTTACGGTTAGGGTTAGGGTTTAGGGTTTGGGGTTAGGGGTTAGGGTTAGGGGTAAGGTTAGGGTTAGGGTTACGGTTGGGTTAGGGTTTAGGGTTAGGCTTAGGGTTAGGGGTTAGGGTTAGGGTTAGGGTTTGGGGATAGGGTTAGGGTTAGGGTTAGGGTTAGGGCCCGGCAGGTGGTTCCGGCGAGCCGAGCAGGTGGCTCCGGCGCGCCCGTCAGGTGCTTCCGCTGGGCCCGGCAGGTGGTTCCGGCGAGGCGAGCAGGTGGCTCCGGCGCGCTCGGCAGGTGCTTCCGCTGCGCCCGGCAGGTGGTTCCGGCGAGGCGAGCAGGTTGTTCCTGCGTGCTCGGCAGGTGGTTCAGTTGGGTCTGGCAGGTGGTTTCGGTCTGTTTGGGGTGCGGTTCCAGCATCTCAGGCACATGGTTCTGGCACGTCTGAGAGGTGGTTCCGGCTGGCCCAACAGGTGTTTCTGGAGTCTCCGCCAAGTGGTTCTGGCGTAGCTGGCAGGTGATGTTGGCGTGACTGGCAGGTGGTTCCAGCCAGCCCGGCAGGTGTTTCCGGAGTGTTCACCAACTGGCTGTGGCGTAGCCGGCAGGTGATTTTGGCGTGTCCGACAGGTGGTTCTGGCGAGTCGAGCAGGTGCTTCCGGCATGCTCGGCAGGTGCTTCCGGTGTCATTGGCATGTGGTTCTGGCAGGTCTGAGAGGTGGTTCCGGCATGCCTGACAGGTGATTCCGGAGTGTTCGCCAAGCGGTTCTGGCATAGGCGGCAGGTGATTTTGCCATGTCCAGAATGTGGTTCCAGCGAGTCGAACATGTGGTTCCGGCGTGTCCGGCAGGTGTTTCCGGTCTGTCCAGCAGGTGGTTCTGGGGTGTCCGGCATGAGGTTCTGGCACGTCTGAGAGGTGGTTCCGGCCGGCCCGACATGCGTTTCCGGAGTGTCCGCCACGTGGTTCAGGCACGTCTGAGAGGTGGTTCCAGCATGCCCGGCAGGTTTTCCCGGAGAGTCCTCCAAGTGGTTCTGGCGTAGCCCGCAGGTGATTTTGGTGTGTCCGGCAGGTTGTTCCGTTCTGTCCGATAGGTTGTTCCGGCATGTCCAGCACGTGCTTCTGGCACTTCTGAGAGGTGGTTCTGGCATGCCGGGCAGGTTATTCCGGAGTGTCCGGTAAGTGGTTCTGGTGTAGCCGGCAGTTCATTTTGGCGTGTCTGGCACATGGGTCCTGCGAGTCGAGCAGGTGGTTCCGGCGTGCTCGGCAGGTGGTCCAGGCATGTCCGGCAGGTGGTTCCAGTCTGTCCAGGACGTGGTTCCAGCGTGTCCGGCACGTGGTTCTCTTACGTCTGAGAGGTGGTTCCTGCATGCCTGGCAGGTTATTGCGGATTGTCTGCCAGGTGGTTCTCTCATAGCCAGCTGTTGATTTTGGCCTGTCAGGCAGGTGGTTCTGGTGAGTCCAGCAGGTGGCTCTGGTGTGCTCGGCAGGTGGTTCTGGCATGTCTGGCAGGTGGTTCCGGCGAGTTGAGCAGCTGGTTCCAGCCTGTCCGTCAGGTTAGGGTTAGGGATAGGGTTAGGGTTACGGTTAGGGTTAGGGTTTAGGGTTTGGGGTTAGGGGTTAGGGTTAGGGGTAGGGTTAGGGTTAGGGTTACGGTTGGGTTAGGGTTTAGGGTTAGGCTTAGGGTTAGGGGTTAGGGTTAGGGTTAGGGTTTGGGGATAGGGTTAGGGTTAGGGTTAGGGTTAGGGCCCGGCAGGTGGTTCCGGCGAGCCGAGCAGGTGGCTCCGGCGCGCCCGGCAGGTGCTTCCGCTGCGCCCGGCAGGTGGTTCCGGCGAGGCGAGCAGGTGGCTCCGGCGCGCCGGGCAGGTGGTTCCGGCGAGGCGAGCAGGTGGCTCCGGCGCGCTCGGCAGGTGCTTCCGCTGGGCCCGGCTGGTGTTTCCGGCGAGGCGAGCAGGTGGCTCCGGCGCGCTCGGCAGGTGCTTCCGCTGCGCCCGGCAGGTGGTTCCGGCGAGGCGAGCAGGTTGTTCCTGCGTGCTCGGCAGGTGGTTCAGTTGGGTCTGGCAGGTGGTTTCGCTCTGTTCGGGGTGCGGTTCCAGCATCTCAGGCACATGGTTCTGGCACGTCTGAGAGGTGGTTCCGGCTGGCCCAACAGGTGTTTCTGGAGTCTCCGCCAAGTGGTTCTGGCGTAGCTGACAGGTGATGTTGGCGTGACTGGCAGGTGGTTCCAGCCAGCCCGGCAGGTGTTTCCGGAGTGTTCACCAACTGGCTGTGGCGTAGCCGGCAGGTGATTTTGGCGTGTCCGACAGGTGGTTCTGGCGAGTCGAGCAGGTGCTTCCGGCATGCTCGGCAGGTGCTTCCGGTGTCATTGGCATGTGGTTCTGGCAGGTCTGAGAGGTGGTTCCGGCATGCCTGACAGGTGATTCCGGAGTGTTCGCCAAGCGGTTCTGGCATAGGCGGCAGGTGATTTTGCCATGTCCAGAATGTGGTTCCAGCGAGTCGAACATGTGGTTCCGGCGTGTCCGGCAGGTGTTTCCGGTCTGTCCAGCAGGTGGTTCTGGGGTGTCCGGCATGAGGTTCTGGCACGTCTGAGAGGTGGTTCCGGCCGGCCCGACATGCGTTTCCGGAATGTCCGCCACGTGGTTCAGGCACGTCTGAGAGGTGGTTCCAGCATGCCCGGCAGGTTTTCCCGGAGAGTCCTCCAAGTGGTTCTGGCGTAGCCCGCAGGTGATTTTGGTGTGTCCGGCAGGTTGTTCCGTTCTGTCCGATAGGTTGTTCCGGCATGTCCAGCACGTGCTTCTGGCACTTCTGAGAGGTGGTTCTGGCATGCCGGGCAGGTTATTCCGGAGTGTCCGGTAAGTGGTTCTGGTGTAGCCGGCAGTTCATTTTGGCGTGTCTGGCACATGGGTCCTGCGAGTCGAGCAGGTGGTTCCGGCGTGCTCGGCAGGTGGTCCAGGCATGTCCGGCAGGTGGTTCCAGTCTGTCCAGGACGTGGTTCCAGCGTGTCCGGCACGTGGTTCTCTTACGTCTGAGAGGTGGTTCCTGCATGCCTGGCAGGTTATTGCGGATTGTCTGCCAGGTGGTTCTCTCATAGCCAGCTGTTGATTTTGGCCTGTCAGGCAGGTGGTTCTGGTGAGTCCAGCAGGTGGCTCCGGCGTGCTCGGCAGGTGGTTCTGGCATGTCTGGCAGGTGGTTCCGGCGAGTTGAGCAGCTGGTTCCAGCCTGTCCGTCAGGTTAGGGTTAGGGATAGGGTTAGGGTTACGGTTAGGGTTAGGGTTTAGGGTTTGGGGTTAGGGGTTAGGGTTAGGGGTAGGGTTAGGGTTAGGGTTACGGTTGGGTTAGGGTTTAGGGTTAGGCTTAGGGTTAGGGGTTAGGGTTAGGGTTAGGGTTTGGGGATAGGGTTAGGGTTAGGGTTAGGGTTAGGGCCCGGCACGTGGTTCCGGCGAGGCGAGCAGGTGGCTCCGGGGCGCTCGGCAGGTGCTTCCGCTGGGCCCGGCAGGTGGTTCCGGCGAGGCGAGCAGGTGGCTCCGGCGTGCTTGGCACGTGCTTCCGCTGGGCCCGGCAGGTGGTTCCGGCGAGGCGAGCAGGTGGCTCCGGCGCGCTCGGCAGGTGCTTCCACTGCACCCGGCAGGTGGTTCCGGCGAGGCGAGCAGGTGGCTCCGGCGCGCCCGGCAGGTGCTTCTGCTGGGCCTGGCAGGTGATTCCGGCGAGGCGAGCAGCTGGCTCCGGCGCGCCTGGCAGGTGGTTCCGGCGAGGCGAGCAGGTGGCTCCGGCGCGCTCGGCAGGTGCTTCCGCTGCGCCCGGCATGTGGTTCCGGCGAGGCGAGCAGGTTGTTCCTGCGTGCTCGGCAGGTGGTTCAGTTGGGTCTGGCAGGTGGTTTCGGTCTGTTTGGGGTGTGGTTCCAGCATCTCAGGCACATGGTTCTGGCACGTCTGAGAGGTGGTTCCGGCTGGCCCAACAGGTGTTTCTGGAGTCTCCGCCAAGTGGTTCTGGCGTAGCTGGCAGGTGATGTTGGCGTGACTGGCAGGTGGTTCCAGCCAGCCCGGCAGGTGTTTCCGGAGTGTTCACCAACTGGCTGTGGCGTAGCCGGCAGGTGATTTTGGCGTGTCCGACAGGTGGTTCTGGCGAGTCGAGCAGGTGCTTCCGGCATGCTCGGCAGGTGCTTCCGGTGTCATTGGCATGTGGTTCTGGCAAGTCTGAGAGGTGGTTCCGGCATGCCTGACAGGTGATTCCGGAGTGTTCGCCAAGCGGTTCTGGCATAGGCGGCAGGTGATTTTGCCATGTCCAGAATGTGGTTCCAGCGAGTCGAACATGTGGTTCCGGCGTGTCCGGCAGGTGTTTCCGGTCTGTCCAGCAGGTGGTTCTGGGGTGTCCGGCATGAGGTTCTGGCACGTCTGAGAGGTGGTTCCGGCCGGCCCGACATGCGTTTCCAGAATGTCCGCCACGTGGTTCAGGCACGTCTGAGAGGTGGTTCCAGCATGCCCGGCAGGTTTTCCCGGAGAGTCCTCCAAGTGGTTCTGGCGTAGCCCGCAGGTGATTTTGGTGTGTCCGGCAGGTTGTTCCGTTCTGTCCGATAGGTTGTTCCGGCATGTCCAGCACGTGCTTCTGGCACTTCTGAGAGGTGGTTCTGGCATGCCGGGCAGGTTATTCCGGAGTGTCCGGTAAGTGGTTCTGGTGTAGCCGGCAGTTCATTTTGGCGTGTCTGGCACATGGGTCCTGCGAGTCGAGCAGGTGGTTCCGGCGTGCTCGGCAGGTGGTCCAGGCATGTCCGGCAGGTGGTTCCAGTCTGTCCAGGACGTGGTTCCAGCGTGTCCGGCACGTGGTTCTCTTACGTCTGAGAGGTGGTTCCTGCATGCCTGGCAGGTTATTGCGGATTGTCTGCCAGGTGGTTCTCTCATAGCCAGCTGTTGATTTTGGCCTGTCAGGCAGGTGGTTCTGGTGAGTCCAGCAGGTGGCTCTGGCGTGCTCGGCAGGTGGTTCTGGCATGTCTGGCAGGTGGTTCCGGCGAGTTGAGCAGCTGGTTCCAGCCTGTCCGTCAGGTTAGGGTTAGGGATAGGGTTAGGGTTACGGTTAGGGTTAGGGTTTAGGGTTTGGGGTTAGGGGTTAGGGTTAGGGGTAGGGTTAGGGTTAGGGTTACGGTTGGGTTAGGGTTTAGGGTTAGGCTTAGGGTTAGGGGTTAGGGTTAGGGTTAGGGTTTGGGGATAGGGTTAGGGTTAGGGTTAGGGTTAGGGCCCGGCAGGTGGTTCCGGCGAGCCGAGCAGGTGGCTCCGGCGCGCCCGGCAGGTGCTTCCGCTGCGCCCGGCAGGTGGTTCCGGCGAGGCGAGCAGGTGGCTCCGGCGCGCCGGGCAGGTGGTTCCGGCGAGGCGAGCAGGTGGCTCCGGCGCGCTCGGCAGGTGCTTCCGCTGGGCCCGGCTGGTGTTTCCGGCGAGGCGAGCAGGTGGCTCCGGCGCGCTCGGCAGGTGCTTCCGCTGCGCCCGGCAGGTGGTTCCGGCGAGGCGAGCAGGTTGTTCCTGCGTGCTCGGCAGGTGGTTCAGTTGGGTCTGGCAGGTGGTTTCGGTCTGTTCGGGGTGTGGTTCCAGCATCTCAGGCACATGGTTCTGGCACGTCTGAGAGGTGGTTCCGGCTGGCCCAACAGGTGTTTCTGGAGTCTCCGCCAAGTGGTTCTGGCGTAGCTGGCAGGTGATGTTGGCGTGACTGGCAGGTGGTTCCAGCCAGCCCGGCAGGTGTTTCCGGAGTGTTCACCAACTGGCTGTGGCGTAGCCGGCAGGTGATTTTGGCGTGTCCGACAGGTGGTTCTGGCGAGTCGAGCAGGTGCTTCCGGCATGCTCGGCAGGTGCTTCCGGTGTCATTGGCATGTGGTTCTGGCAGGTCTGAGAGGTGGTTCCGGCATGCCTGACAGGTGATTCCGGAGTGTTCGCCAAGCGGTTCTGGCATAGGCGGCAGGTGATTTTGCCATGTCCAGAATGTGGTTCCAGCGAGTCGAACATGTGGTTCCGGCGTGTCCGGCAGGTGTTTCCGGTCTGTCCAGCAGGTGGTTCTGGGGTGTCCGGCATGAGGTTCTGGCACGTCTGAGAGGTGGTTCCGGCCGGCCCGACATGCGTTTCCGGAATGTCCGCCACGTGGTTCAGGCACGTCTGAGAGGTGGTTCCAGCATGCCCGGCAGGTTTTCCCGGAGAGTCCTCCAAGTGGTTCTGGCGTAGCCCGCAGGTGATTTTGGTGTGTCCGGCAGGTTGTTCCGTTCTGTCCGATAGGTTGTTCCGGCATGTCCAGCACGTGCTTCTGGCACTTCTGAGAGGTGGTTCTGGCATGCCGGGCAGGTTATTCCGGAGTGTCCGGTAAGTGGTTCTGGTGTAGCCGGCAGTTCATTTTGGCGTGTCTGGCACATGGGTCCTGCGAGTCGAGCAGGTGGTTCCGGCGTGCTCGGCAGGTGGTCCAGGCATGTCCGGCAGGTGGTTCCAGTGTGTCCAGGACGTGGTTCCAGCGTGTCCGGCACGTGGTTCTCTTACGTCTGAGAGGTGGTTCCTGCATGCCTGGCAGGTTATTGCGGATTGTCTGCCAGGTGGTTCTCTCATAGCCAGCTGTTGATTTTGGCCTGTCAGGCAGGTGGTTCTGGTGAGTCCAGCAGGTGGCTCCGGCGTGCTCGGCAGGTGGTTCTGGCATGTCTGGCAGGTGGTTCCGGCGAGTTGAGCAGCTGGTTCCAGCCTGTCCGTCAGGTTAGGGTTAGGGATAGGGTTAGGGTTACGGTTAGGGTTAGGGTTTAGGGTTTGGGGTTAGGGGTTAGGGTTAGGGGTAGGGTTAGGGTTAGGGTTACGGTTGGGTTAGGGTTTAGGGTTAGGCTTAGGGTTAGGGGTTAGGGTTAGGGTTAGGGTTTGGGGATAGGGTTAGGGTTAGGGTTAGGGTTAGGGCCCGGCACGTGGTTCCGGCGAGGCGAGCAGGTGGCTCCGGCGCGCTCGGCAGGTGCTTCCGCTGGGCCCGGCAGGTGGTTCCGGCGAGGCGAGCAGGTGGCTCCGGCGTGCTTGGCACGTGCTTCCGCTGGGCCCGGCAGGTGGTTCCGGCGAGGCGAGCAGGTGGCTCCGGCGCGCCCGGCAGGTGCTTCTGCTGGGCCTGGCAGGTGATTCCGGCGAGGCGAGCAGCTGGCTCCGGCGCGCCTGGCAGGTGGTTCCGGCGAGGCGAGCAGGTGGCTCCGGCGCGCTCGGCAGGTGCTTCCGCTGCGCCCGGCATGTGGTTCCGGCGAGGCAAGCAGGTTGTTCCTGCGTGCTCGGCAGGTGGTTCAGTTGGGTCTGGCAGGTGGTTTCGGTCTGTTTGGGGTGTGGTTCCAGCATCTCAGGCACATGGTTCTGGCACGTCTGAGAGGTGGTTCCGGCTGGCCCAACAGGTGTTTCTGGAGTCTCCGCCAAGTGGTTCTGGCGTAGCTGGCAGGTGATGTTGGCGTGACTGGCAGGTGGTTCCAGCCAGCCCGGCAGGTGTTTCCGGAGTGTTCACCAACTGGCTGTGGCGTAGCCGGCAGGTGATTTTGGCGTGTCCGACAGGTGGTTCTGGCGAGTCGAGCAGGTGCTTCCGGCATGCTCGGCAGGTGCTTCCGGTGTCATTGGCATGTGGTTCTGGCAGGTCTGAGAGGTGGTTCCGGCATGCCTGACAGGTGATTCCGGAGTGTTCGCCAAGCGGTTCTGGCATAGGCGGCAGGTGATTTTGCCATGTCCAGAATGTGGTTCCAGCGAGTCGAACATGTGGTTCCGGCGTGTCCGGCAGGTGTTTCCGGTCTGTCCAGCAGGTGGTTCTGGGGTGTCCGGCATGAGGTTCTGGCACGTCTGAGAGGTGGTTCCGGCCGGCCCGACATGCGTTTCCGGAGTGTCCGCCACGTGGTTCAGGCACGTCTGAGAGGTGGTTCCAGCATGCCCGGCAGGTTTTCCCGGAGAGTCCTCCAAGTGGTTCTGGCGTAGCCCGCAGGTGATTTTGGTGTGTCCGGCAGGTTGTTCCGTTCTGTCCGATAGGTTGTTCCGGCATGTCCAGCACGTGCTTCTGGCACTTCTGAGAGGTGGTTCTGGCATGCCGGGCAGGTTATTCCGGAGTGTCCGGTAAGTGGTTCTGGTGTAGCCGGCAGTTCATTTTGGCGTGTCTGGCACATGGATCCTGCGAGTCGAGCAGGTGGTTCCGGCGTGCTCGGCAGGTGGTCCAGGCATGTCCGGCAGGTGGTTCCAGTCTGTCCAGGACGTGGTTCCAGCGTGTCCGGCACGTGGTTCTCTTACGTCTGAGAGGTGGTTCCTGCATGCCTGGCAGGTTATTGCGGATTGTCTGCCAGGTGGTTCTCTCATAGCCAGCTGTTGATTTTGGCCTGTCAGGCAGGTGGTTCTGGTGAGTCCAGCAGGTGGCTCCGGCGTGCTCGGCAGGTGGTTCTGGCATGTCTGGCAGGTGGTTCCGGCGAGTTGAGCAGCTGGTTCCAGCCTGTCCGTCAGGTTAGGGTTAGGGATAGGGTTAGGGTTACGTTTAGAGTTAGGGTTTAGGGTTTGGGGTTAGGGGTTAGGGTTAGGGGTAGGGTTAGGGTTAGGGTTACGGTTGGGTTAGGGTTTAGGGTTAGGCTTAGGGTTAGGGGTTAGGGTTAGGGTTAGGGTTTGGGGATAGGGTTAGGGTTAGGGTTAGGGTTAGGGCCCGGCAGGTGGTTCCGGCGAGCCGAGCAGGTGGCTCCGGCGCGCTCGGCAGGTGCTTCCGCTGCGCCCGGCAGGTGGTTCCGGCGAGGCGAGCAGGTTGTTCCTGCGTGCTCGGCAGGTGGTTCAGTTGGGTCTGGCAGGTGGTTTCGGTCTGTTCGGGGTGCGGTTCCAGCATCTCAGGCACATGGTTCTGGCACGTCTGAGAGGTGTTTCCGGCTGGCCCAACAGGTGTTTCTGGAGTCTCCGCCAAGTGGTTCTGGCGTAGCTGGCAGGTGATGTTGGCGTGACTGGCAGGTGGTTCCAGCCAGCCCGGCAGGTGTTTCCGGAGTGTTCACCAACTGGCTGTGGCGTAGCCGGCAGGTGATTTTGGCGTGTCCGACAGGTGGTTCTGGCGAGTCGAGCAGGTGCTTCCGGCATGCTCGGCAGGTGCTTCCGGTGTCATTGGCATGTGGTTCTGGCAGGTCTGAGAGGTGGTTCCGGCATGCCTGACAGGTGATTCCGGAGTGTTCGCCAAGCGGTTCTGGCATAGGCGGCAGGTGATTTTGCCATGTCCAGAATGTGGTTCCAGCGAGTCGAACATGTGGTTCCGGCGTGTCCGGCAGGTGTTTCCGGTCTGTCCAGCAGGTGGTTCTGGGGTGTCCGGCATGAGGTTCTGGCACGTCTGAGAGGTGGTTCCGGCCGGCCCGACATGCGTTTCCGGAGTGTCCGCCACGTGGTTCAGGCACGTCTGAGAGGTGGTTCCAGCATGCCCGGCAGGTTTTCCCGGAGAGTCCTCCAAGTGGTTCTGGCGTAGCCCGCAGGTGATTTTGGTGTGTCCGGCAGGTTGTTCCGTTCTGTCCGATAGGTTGTTCCGGCATGTCCAGCACGTGCTTCTGGCACTTCTGAGAGGTGGTTCTGGCATGCCGGGCAGGTTATTCCGGAGTGTCCGGTAAGTGGTTCTGGTGTAGCCGGCAGTTCATTTTGGCGTGTCTGGCACATGGGTCCTGCGAGTCGAGCAGGTGGTTCCGGCGTGCTCGGCAGGTGGTCCAGGCATGTCCGGCAGGTGGTTCCAGTCTGTCCAGGACGTGGTTCCAGCGTGTCCGGCACGTGGTTCTCTTACGTCTGAGAGGTGGTTCCTGCATGCCTGGCAGGTTATTGCGGATTGTCTGCCAGGTGGTTCTCTCATAGCCAGCTGTTGATTTTGGCCTGTCAGGCAGGTGGTTCTGGTGAGTCCAGCAGGTGGCTCCGGCGTGCTCGGCAGGTGGTTCTGGCATGTCTGGCAGGTGGTTCCGGCGAGTTGAGCAGCTGGTTCCAGCCTGTCCGTCAGGTTAGGGTTAGGGATAGGGTTAGGGTTACGGTTAGGGTTAGGGTTTAGGGTTTGGGGTTAGGGGTTAGGGTTAGGGGTAGGGTTAGGGTTAGGGTTACGGTTGGGTTAGGGTTTAGGGTTAGGCTTAGGGTTAGGGGTTAGGGTTAGGGTTAGGGTTTGGGGATAGGGTTAGGGTTAGGGTTAGGGTTAGGGCCCGGCAGGTGGTTCCGGCGAGCCGAGCAGGTGGCTCCGGCGCGCCCGGCAGGTGCTTCCGCTGGGCCCGGCAGGTGGTTCCGGCGAGGCGAGCAGGTGGCTCCGGCGCGCTCGGCAGGTGCTTCCGCTGCGCCCGGCAGGTGGTTCCGGCGAGGCGAGCAGGTTGTTCCTGCGTGCTCGGCAGGTGGTTCAGTTGGGTCTGGCAGGTGGTTTCGGTCTGTTCGGGGTGTGGTTCCAGCATCTCAGGCACATGGTTCTGGCACGTCTGAGAGGTGGTTCCGGCTGGCCCAACAGGTGTTTCTGGAGTCTCCGCCAAGTGGTTCTGGCGTAGCTGGCAGGTGATGTTGGCGTGACTGGCAGGTGGTTCCAGCCAGCCCGGCAGGTGTTTCCGGAGTGTTCACCAACTGGCTGTGGCGTAGCCGGCAGGTGATTTTGGCGTGTCCGACAGGTGGTTCTGGCGAGTCGAGCAGGTGCTTCCGGCATGCTCGGCAGGTGCTTCCGGTGTCATTGGCATGTGGTTCTGGCAGGTCTGAGAGGTGGTTCCGGCATGCCTGACAGGTGATTCCGGAGTGTTCGCCAAGCGGTTCTGGCATAGGCGGCAGGTGATTTTGCCATGTCCAGAATGTGGTTCCAGCGAGTCGAACATGTGGTTCCGGCGTGTCCGGCAGGTGTTTCCGGTCTGTCCAGCAGGTGGTTCTGGGGTGTCCGGCATGAGGTTCTGGCACGTCTGAGAGGTGGTTCCGGCCGGCCCGACATGCGTTTCCGGAGTGTCCGCCACGTGGTTCAGGCACGTCTGAGAGGTGGTTCCAGCATGCCCGGCAGGTTTTCCCGGAGAGTCCTCCAAGTGGTTCTGGCGTAGCCCGCAGGTGATTTTGGTGTGTCCGGCAGGTTGTTCCGTTCTGTCCGATAGGTTGTTCCGGCATGTCCAGCACGTGCTTCTGGCACTTCTGAGAGGTGGTTCTGGCATGCCGGGCAGGTTATTCCGGAGTGTCCGGTAAGTGGTTCTGGTGTAGCCGGCAGTTCATTTTGGCGTGTCTGGCACATGGGTCCTGCGAGTCGAGCAGGTGGTTCCGGCGTGCTCGGCAGGTGGTCCAGGCATGTCCGGCAGGTGGTTCCAGTCTGTCCAGGACGTGGTTCCAGCGTGTCCGGCACGTGGTTCTCTTACGTCTGAGAGGTGGTTCCTGCATGCCTGGCAGGTTATTGCGGATTGTCTGCCAGGTGGTTCTCTCATAGCCAGCTGTTGATTTTGGCCTGTCAGGCAGGTGGTTCTGCTGAGTCCAGCAGGTGGCTCCGGCGTGCTCGGCAGGTGGTTCTGGCATGTCTGGCAGGTGGTTCCGGCGAGTTGAGCAGCTGGTTCCAGCCTGTCCGTCAGGTTAGGGTTAGGGATAGGGTTAGGGTTACGGTTAGGGTTAGGGTTTAGGGTTTGGGGTTAGGGGTTAGGGTTAGGGGTAGGGTTAGGGTTAGGGTTACGGTTGGGTTAGGGTTTAGGGTTAGGCTTAGGGTTAGGGGTTAGGGTTAGGGTTAGGGTTTGGGGATAGGGTTAGGGTTAGGGTTAGGGTTAGGGCCCGGCAGGTGGTTCCGGCGAGCCGAGCAGGTGGCTCCGGCGCGCCCGGCAGGTGCTTCCGCTGGGCCCGGCAGGTGGTTCCGGCGAGGCGAGCAGGTGGCTCCGGCGCGGCGAGCAGGTGGTTCCGGCGAGGCGAGCAGGTGGCTCCGGCGCGCTCGGCAGGTGCTTCCGCTGGGCCCGGCTGGTGTTTCCGGCGAGGCGAGCAGGTGGCTCCGGCGCGCTCGGCAGGTGCTTCCGCTGCGCCCGGCAGGTGGTTCCGGCGAGGCGAGCAGGTTGTTCCTGCGTGCTCGGCAGGTGGTTCAGTTGGGTCTGGCAGTTGGTTTCGGTCTGTTCGGGGTGCGGTTCCAGCATCTCAGGCACATGGTTCTGGCACGTCTGAGAGGTGGTTCCGGCTGGCCCAACAGGTGTTTCTGGAGTCTCCGCCAAGTGATTCTGGCGTAGCTGGCAGGTGATGTTGGCGTGACTGGCAGGTGGTTCCAGCCAGCCCGGCAGGTGTTTCCGGAGTGTTCACCAACTGGCTGTGGCGTAGCCGGCAGGTGATTTTGGCGTGTCAGACAGGTGGTTCTGGCGAGTCGAGCAGGTGCTTCCGGCATGCTCGGCAGGTGCTTCCGGTGTCATTGGCATGTGGTTCTGGCAGGTCTGAGAGGTGGTTCCGGCATGCCTGACAGGTGATTCCGGAGTGTTCGCCAAGCGGTTCTGGCATAGGCGGCAGGTGATTTTGCCATGTCCAGAATGTGGTTCCAGCGAGTCGAACATGTGGTTCCGGCGTGTCCGGCAGGTGTTTCCGGTCTGTCCAGCAGGTGGTTCTGGGGTGTCCGGCATGAGGTTCTGGCACGTCTGAGAGGTGGTTCCGGCCGGCCCGACATGCGTTTCCGGAGTGTCCGCCACGTGGTTCAGGCACGTCTGAGAGGTGGTTCCAGCATGCCCGGCAGGTTTTCCCGGAGAGTCCTCCAAGTGGTTCTGGCGTAGCCCGCAGGTGATTTTGGTGTGTCCGGCAGGTTGTTCCGTTCTGTCCGATAGGTTGTTCCGGCATGTCCAGCACGTGCTTCTGGCACTTCTGAGAGGTGGTTCTGGCATGCCGGGCAGGTTATTCCGGAGTGTCCGGTAAGTGGTTCTGGTGTAGCCGGCAGTTCGTTTTGGCGTGTCTGGCACATGGGTCCTGCGAGTCGAGCAGGTGGTTCCGGCGTGCTCGGCAGGTGGTCCAGGCATGTCCGGCAGGTGGTTCCAGTCTGTCCAGGACGTGGTTCCAGCGTGTCCGGCACGTGGTTCTCTTACGTCTGAGAGGTGGTTCCTGCATGCCTGGCAGGTTATTGCGGATTGTCTGCCAGGTGGTTCTCTCATAGCCAGCTGTTGATTTTGGCCTGTCAGGCAGGTGGTTCTGGTGAGTCCAGCAGGTGGCTCCGGCGTGCTCGGCAGGTGGTTCTGGCATGTCTGGCAGGTGGTTCCGGCGAGTTGAGCAGCTGGTTCCAGCCTGTCCGTCAGGTTAGGGTTAGGGATAGGGTTAGGGTTACGGTTAGGGTTAGGGTTTAGGGTTTGGGGTTAGGGGTTAGGGTTAGGGGTAGGGTTAGGGTTAGGGTTACGGTTGGGTTAGGGTTTAGGGTTAGGCTTAGGGTTAGGGGTTAGGGTTAGGGTTAGGGTTTGGGGATAGGGTTAGGGTTAGGGTTAGGGTTAGGGCCCGGCAGGTGGTTCCGGCGAGCCGAGCAGGTGGCTCCGGCGCGCCCGGCAGGTGCTCCCGCTGCGCCCGGCAGGTGGTTCCGGCGAGGCGAGCAGGTGGCTCCGGCGCGCCGGGCAGGTGGTTCCGGCGAGGCGAGCAGGTGGCTCCGGCGCGCTCGGCAGGTGCTTCCGCTGGGCCCGGCTGGTGTTTCCGGCGAGGCGAGCAGGTGGCTCCGGCGCGCTCGGCAGGTGCTTCCGCTGCACCCGGCAGGTGGTTCCGGCGAGGCGAGCAGGTTGTTCCTGCGTGCTCGGCAGGTGGTTCAGTTGGGTCTGGCAGGTGGTTTCGGTCTGTTCGGGGTGCGGTTCCAGCATCTCAGGCACATGGTTCTGGCACGTCTGAGAGGTGGTTCCGGCTGGCCCAACAGGTGTTTCTGGAGTCTCCGCCAAGTGGTTCTGGCGTAGCTGGCAGGTGATGTTGGCGTGACTGGCAGGTGGTTCCAGCCAGCCCGGCAGGTGTTTCCGGAGTGTTCACCAACTGGCTGTGGCGTAGCCGGCAGGTGATTTTGGCGTGTCCGACAGGTGGTTCTGGCGAGTCGAGCAGGTGCTTCCGGCATGCTCGGCAGGTGCTTCCGGTGTCATTGGCATGTGGTTCTGGCAGGTCTGAGAGGTGGTTCCGGCATGCCTGACAGGTGATTCCGGAGTGTTCGCCAAGCGGTTCTGGCATAGGCGGCAGGTGATTTTGCCATGTCCAGAATGTGGTTCCAGCGAGTCGAACATGTGGTTCCGGCGTGTCCGGCAGGTGTTTCCGGTCTGTCCAGCAGGTGGTTCTGGGGTGTCCGGCATGAGGTTCTGGCACGTCTGAGAGGTGGTTCCGGCCGGCCCGACATGCGTTTCCGGAATGTCCGCCACGTGGTTCAGGCACGTCTGAGAGGTGGTTCCAGCATGCCCGGCAGGTTTTCCCGGAGAGTCCTCCAAGTGGTTCTGGCGTAGCCCGCAGGTGATTTTGGTGTGTCCGGCAGGTTGTTCCGTTCTGTCCGATAGGTTGTTCCGGCATGTCCAGCACGTGCTTCTGGCACTTCTGAGAGGTGGTTCTGGCATGCCGGGCAGGTTATTCCGGAGTGTCCGGTAAGTGGTTCTGGTGTAGCCGGCAGTTCATTTTGGCGTGTCTGGCACATGGGTCCTGCGAGTCGAGCAGGTGGTTCCGGCGTGCTCGGCAGGTGGTCCAGGCATGTCCGGCAGGTGGTTCCAGTCTGTCCAGGACGTGGTTCCAGCGTGTCCGGCACGTGGTTCTCTTACGTCTGAGAGGTGGTTCCTGCATGCCTGGCAGGTTATTGCGGATTGTCTGCCAGGTGGTTCTCTCATAGCCAGCTGTTGATTTTGGCCTGTCAGGCAGGTGGTTCTGGTGAGTCCAGCAGGTGGCTCTGGCGTGCTCGGCAGGTGGTTCTGGCATGTCTGGCAGGTGGTTCCGGCGAGTTGAGCAGCTGGTTCCAGCCTGTCCGTCAGGTTAGGGTTAGGGATAGGGTTAGGGTTACGGTTAGGGTTAGGGTTTAGGGTTTGGGGTTAGGGGTTAGGGTTAGGGGTAGGGTTAGGGTTAGGGTTACGGTTGGGTTAGGGTTTAGGGTTAGGCTTAGGGTTAGGGGTTAGGGTTAGGGTTAGGGTTTGGGGATAGGGTTAGGGTTAGGGTTAGGGTTAGGGCCCGGCAGGTGGTTCCGGCGAGCCGAGCAGGTGGCTCCGGCGCGCCCGGCAGGTGCTTCCGCTGCGCCCGGCAGGTGGTTCCGGCGAGGCGAGCAGGTGGCTCCGGCGCGCCGGGCAGGTGGTTCCGGCGAGGCGAGCAGGTGGCTCCGGCGCGCTCGGCAGGTGCTTCCGCTGGGCCCGGCTGGTGTTTCCGGCGAGGCGAGCAGGTGGCTCCGGCGCGCTCGGCAGGTGCTTCCGCTGCGCCCGGCAGGTGGTTCCGGCGAGGCGAGCAGGTTGTTCCTGCGTGCTCGGCAGGTGGTTCAGTTGGGTCTGGCAGGTGGTTTCGGTCTGTTCGGGGTGCGGTTCCAGCATCTCAGGCACATGGTTCTGGCACGTCTGAGAGGTGGTTCCGGCTGGCCCAACAGGTGTTTCTGGAGTCTCCGCCAAGTGGTTCTGGCGTAGCTGGCAGGTGATGTTGGCGTGACTGGCAGGTGGTTCCAGCCAGCCCGGCAGGTGTTTCCGGAGTGTTCACCAACTGGCTGTGGCGTAGCCGGCAGGTGATTTTGGCGTGTCCGACAGGTGGTTCTGGCGAGTCGAGCAGGTGCTTCCGGCATGCTCGGCAGGTGCTTCCGGTGTCATTGGCATGTGGTTCTGGCAGGTCTGAGAGGTGGTTCCGGCATGCCTGACAGGTGATTCCGGAGTGTTCGCCAAGCGGTTCTGGCATAGGCGGCAGGTGATTTTGCCATGTCCAGAATGTGGTTCCAGCGAGTCGAACATGTGGTTCCGGCGTGTCCGGCAGGTGTTTCCGGTCTGTCCAGCAGGTGGTTCTGGGGTGTCCGGCATGAGGTTCTGGCACGTCTGAGAGGTGGTTCCGGCCGGCCCGACATGCGTTTCCGGAATGTCCGCCACGTGGTTCAGGCACGTCTGAGAGGTGGTTCCAGCATGCCCGGCAGGTTTTCCCGGAGAGTCCTCCAAGTGGTTCTGGCGTAGCCCGCAGGTGATTTTGGTGTGTCCGGCAGGTTGTTCCGTTCTGTCCGATAGGTTGTTCCGGCATGTCCAGCACGTGCTTCTGGCACTTCTGAGAGGTGGTTCTGGCATGCCGGGCAGGTTATTCCGGAGTGTCCGGTAAGTGGTTCTGGTGTAGCCGGCAGTTCATTTTGGCGTGTCTGGCACATGGGTCCTGCGAGTCGAGCAGGTGGTTCCGGCGTGCTCGGCAGGTGGTCCAGGCATGTCCGGCAGGTGGTTCCAGTCTGTCCAGGACGTGGTTCCAGCGTGTCCGGCACGTGGTTCTCTTACGTCTGAGAGGTGGTTCCTGCATGCCTGGCAGGTTATTGCGGATTGTCTGCCAGGTGGTTCTCTCATAGCCAGCTGTTGATTTTGGCCTGTCAGGCAGGTGGTTGTGGTGAGTCCAGCAGGTGGCTCCGGCGTGCTCGGCAGGTGGTTCTGGCATGTGTGGCAGGTGGTTCCGGCGAGTTGAGCAGCTGGTTCCAGCCTGTCCGTCAGGTTAGGGTTAGGGATAGGGTTAGGGTTACGGTTAGGGTTAGGGTTTAGGGTTTGGGGTTAGGGGTTAGGGTTAGGGGTAGGGTTAGGGTTAGGGTTACGGTTGGGTTAGGGTTTAGGGTTAGGCTTAGGGTTAGGGGTTAGGGTTAGGGTTAGGGTTTGGGGATAGGGTTAGGGTTAGGGTTAGGGTTAGGGCCCGGCACGTGGTTCCGGCGAGGCGAGCAGGTGGCTCCGGCGCGCTCGGCAGGTGCTTCCGCTGGGCCCGGCAGGTGGTTCCGGCGAGGCGAGCAGGTGGCTCCGGCGTGCTTGGCACTTGCTTCCGCTGGGCCCGGCAGGTGGTTCCGGCGAGGCGAGCAGGTGGCTCCGGCGCGCTCGGCAGGTGCTTCCACTGCACCCGGCAGGTGGTTCCGGCGAGGCGAGCAGGTGGCTCCGGCGCGCCCGGCAGGTGCTTCTGCTGGGCCTGGCAGGTGATTCCGGCGAGGCGAGCAGCTGGCTCCGGCGCGCCTGGCAGGTGGTTCCGGCGAGGCGAGCAGGTGGCTCCGGCGCGCTCGGCAGGTGCTTCCGCTGCGCCCGGCATGTGGTTCCGGCGAGGCGAGCAGGTTGTTCCTGCGTGCTCGGCAGGTGGTTCAGTTGGGTCTGGCAGGTGGTTTCGGTCTGTTTGGGGTGTGGTTCCAGCATCTCAGGCACATGGTTCTGGCACGTCTGAGAGGTGGTTCCGGCTGGCCCAACAGGTGTTTCTGGAGTCTCCGCCAAGTGGTTCTGGCGTAGCTGGCAGGTGATGTTGGCGTGACTGGCAGGTGGTTCCAGCCAGCCCGGCAGGTGTTTCCGGAGTGTTCACCAACTGGCTGTGGCGTAGCCGGCAGGTGATTTTGGCGTGTCCGACAGGTGGTTCTGGCGAGTCGAGCAGGTGCTTCCGGCATGCTCGGCAGGTGCTTCCGGTGTCATTGGCATGTGGTTCTGGCAGGTCTGAGAGGTGGTTCCGGCATGCCTGACAGGTGATTCCGGAGTGTTCGCCAAGCGGTTCTGGCATAGGCGGCAGGTGATTTTGCCATGTCCAGAATGTGGTTCCAGCGAGTCGAACATGTGGTTCCGGCGTGTCCGGCAGGTGTTTCCGGTCTGTCCAGCAGGTGGTTCTGGGGTGTCCGGCATGAGGTTCTGGCACGTCTGAGAGGTGGTTCCGGCCGGCCCGACATGCGTTTCCGGAGTGTCCGCCACGTGGTTCAGGCACGTCTGAGAGGTGGTTCCAGCATGCCCGGCAGGTTTTCCCGGAGAGTCCTCCAAGTGGTTCTGGCGTAGCCCGCAGGTGATTTTGGTGTGTCCGGCAGGTTGTTCCGTTCTGTCCGATAGGTTGTTCCGGCATGTCCAGCACGTGCTTCTGGCACTTCTGAGAGGTGGTTCTGGCATGCCGGGCAGGTTATTCCGGAGTGTCCGGTAAGTGGTTCTGGTGTAGCCGGCAGTTCATTTTGGCGTGTCTGGCACATGGGTCCTGCGAGTCGAGCAGGTGGTTCCGGCGTGCTCGGCAGGTGGTCCAGGCATGTCCGGCAGGTGGTTCCAGTCTGTCCAGGACGTGGTTCCAGCGTGTCCGGCACGTGGTTCTCTTACGTCTGAGAGGTGGTTCCTGCATGCCTGGCAGGTTATTGCGGATTGTCTGCCAGGTGGTTCTCTCATAGCCAGCTGTTGATTTTGGCCTGTCAGGCAGGTGGTTCTGGTGAGTCCAGCAGGTGGCTCCGGCGTGCTCGGCAGGTGGTTCTGGCATGTCTGGCAGGTGGTTCCGGCGAGTTGAGCAGCTGGTTCCAGCCTGTCCGTCAGGTTAGGGTTAGGGATAGGGTTAGGGTTACGGTTAGGGTTAGGGTTTAGGGTTTGGGGTTAGGGGTTAGGGTTAGGGGTAGGGTTAGGGTTAGGGTTACGGTTGGGTTAGGGTTTAGGGTTAGGCTTAGGGTTAGGGGTTAGGGTTAGGGTTAGGGTTTGGGGATAGGAGAGGGTTAGGGTTAGGGTTAGGGCCCGGCAGGTGGTTCCGGCGAGGCGAGCAGGTGGCTCCGGCGCGCTCGGCAGGTGCTTCCGCTGCGCCCGGCAGGTGGTTCCGGCGAGGCGAGCAGGTTGTTCCTGCGTGCTCGGCAGGTGGTTCAGTTGGGTCTGGCAGGTGGTTTCGGTCTGTTCGGGGTGCGGTTCCAGCATCTCAGGCACATGGTTCTGGCACGTCTGAGAGGTGTTTCCGGCTGGCCCAACAGGTGTTTCTGGAGTCTCCGCCAAGTGGTTCTGGCGTAGCTGGCAGGTGATGTTGGCGTGACTGGCAGGTGGTTCCAGCCAGCCCGGCAGGTGTTTCCGGAGTGTTCACCAACTGGCTGTGGCGTAGCCGGCAGGTGATTTTGGCGTGTCCGACAGGTGGTTCTGGCGAGTCGAGCAGGTGCTTCCGGCATGCTCGGCAGGTGCTTCCGGTGTCATTGGCATGTGGTTCTGGCAGGTCTGAGAGGTGGTTCCGGCATGCCTGACAGGTGATTCCGGAGTGTTCGCCAAGCGGTTCTGGCATAGGCGGCAGGTGATTTTGCCATGTCCAGAATGTGGTTCCAGCGAGTCGAACATGTGGTTCCGGCGTGTCCGGCAGGTGTTTCCGGTCTGTCCAGCAGGTGGTTCTGGGGTGTCCGGCATGAGGTTCTGGCACGTCTGAGAGGTGGTTCCGGCCGGCCCGACATGCGTTTCCGGAGTGTCCGCCACGTGGTTCAGGCACGTCTGAGAGGTGGTTCCAGCATGCCCGGCAGGTTTTCCCGGAGAGTCCTCCAAGTGGTTCTGGCGTAGCCCGCAGGTGATTTTGGTGTGTCCGGCAGGTTGTTCCGTTCTGTCCGATAGGTTGTTCCGGCATGTCCAGCACGTGCTTCTGGCACTTCTGAGAGGTGGTTCTGGCATGCCGGGCAGGTTATTCCGGAGTGTCCGGTAAGTGGTTCTGGTGTAGCCGGCAGTTCATTTTGGCGTGTCTGGCACATGGGTCCTGCGAGTCGAGCAGGTGGTTCCGGCGTGCTCGGCAGGTGGTCCAGGCATGTCCGGCAGGTGGTTCCAGTCTGTCCAGGACGTGGTTCCAGCGTGTCCGGCACGTGGTTCTCTTACGTCTGAGAGGTGGTTCCTGCATGCCTGGCAGGTTATTGCGGATTGTCTGCCAGGTGGTTCTCTCATAGCCAGCTGTTGATTTTGGCCTGTCAGGCAGGTGGTTCTGGTGAGTCCAGCAGGTGGCTCCGGCGTGCTCGGCAGGTGGTTCTGGCATGTCTGGCAGGTGGTTCCGGCGAGTTGAGCAGCTGGTTCCAGCCTGTCCGTCAGGTTAGGGTTAGGGATAGGGTTAGGGTTACGGTTAGGGTTAGGGTTTAGGGTTTGGGGTTAGGGGTTAGGGTTAGGGGTAGGGTTAGGGTTAGGGTTACGGTTGGGTTAGGGTTTAGGGTTAGGCTTAGGGTTAGGGGTTAGGGTTAGGGTTAGGGTTTGGGGATAGGGTTAGGGTTAGGGTTAGGGTTAGGGCCCGGCAGGTGGTTCCGGCGAGCCGAGCAGGTGGCTCCGGCGCGCCCGGCAGGTGCTTCCGCTGGGCCCGGCAGGTGGTTCCGGCGAGGCGAGCAGGTGGCTCCGGCGCGCTCGGCAGGTGCTTCCGCTGCGCCCGGCAGGTGGTTCCGGCGAGGCGAGCAGGTTGTTCCTGCGTGCTCGGCAGGTGGTTCAGTTGGGTCTGGCAGGTGGTTTCGGTCTGTTCGGGGTGTGGTTCCAGCATCTCAGGCACATGGTTCTGGCACGTCTGAGAGGTGGTTCCGGCTGGCCCAACAGGTGTTTCTGGAGTCTCCGCCAAGTGGTTCTGGCGTAGCTGGCAGGTGATGTTGGCGTGACTGGCAGGTGGTTCCAGCCAGCCCGGCAGGTGTTTCCGGAGTGTTCACCAACTGGCTGTGGCGTAGCCGGCAGGTGATTTTGGCGTGTCCGACAGGTGGTTCTGGCGAGTCGAGCAGGTGCTTCCGGCATGCTCGGCAGGTGCTTCCGGTGTCATTGGCATGTGGTTCTGGCAGGTCTGAGAGGTGGTTCCGGCATGCCTGACAGGTGATTCCGGAGTGTTCGCCAAGCGGTTCTGGCATAGGCGGCAGGTGATTTTGCCATGTCCAGAATGTGGTTCCAGCGAGTCGAACATGTGGTTCCGGCGTGTCCGGCAGGTGTTTCCGGTCTGTCCAGCAGGTGGTTCTGGGGTGTCCGGCATGAGGTTCTGGCACGTCTGAGAGGTGGTTCCGGCCGGCCCGACATGCGTTTCCGGAGTGTCCGCCACGTGGTTCAGGCACGTCTGAGAGGTGGTTCCAGCATGCCCGGCAGGTTTTCCCGGAGAGTCCTCCAAGTGGTTCTGGCGTAGCCCGCAGGTGATTTTGGTGTGTCCGGCAGGTTGTTCCGTTCTGTCCGATAGGTTGTTCCGGCATGTCCAGCACGTGCTTCTGGCACTTCTGAGAGGTGGTTCTGGCATGCCGGGCAGGTTATTCCGGAGTGTCCGGTAAGTGGTTCTGGTGTAGCCGGCAGTTCATTTTGGCGTGTCTGGCACATGGGTCCTGCGAGTCGAGCAGGTGGTTCCGGCGTGCTCGGCAGGTGGTCCAGGCATGTCCGGCAGGTGGTTCCAGTCTGTCCAGGACGTGGTTCCAGCGTGTCCGGCACGTGGTTCTCTTACGTCTGAGAGGTGGTTCCTGCATGCCTGGCAGGTTATTGCGGATTGTCTGCCAGGTGGTTCTCTCATAGCCAGCTGTTGATTTTGGCCTGTCAGGCAGGTGGTTCTGGTGAGTCCAGCAGGTGGCTCCGGCGTGCTCGGCAGGTGGTTCTGGCATGTCTGGCAGGTGGTTCCGGCGAGTTGAGCAGCTGGTTCCAGCCTGTCCGTCAGGTTAGGGTTAGGGATAGGGTTAGGGTTACGGTTAGGGTTAGGGTTTAGGGTTTGGGGTTAGGGGTTAGGGTTAGGGGTAGGGTTAGGGTTAGGGTTACGGTTGGGTTAGGGTTTAGGGTTAGGCTTAGGGTTAGGGGTTAGGGTTAGGGTTAGGGTTTGGGGATAGGGTTAGGGTTAGGGTTAGGGTTAGGGCCCGGCAGGTGGTTCCGGCGAGCCGAGCAGGTGGCTCCGGCGCGCCCGGCAGGTGCTTCCGCTGGGCCCGGCAGGTGGTTCCGGCGAGGCGAGCAGGTGGCTCCGGCGCGCTCGGCAGGTGCTTCCGCTGCGCCCGGCAGGTGGTTCCGGCGAGGCGAGCAGGTTGTTCCTGCGTGCTCGGCAGGTGGTTCAGTTGGGTCTGGCAGGTGGTTTCGGTCTGTTCGGGGTGTGGTTCCAGCATCTCAGGCACATGGTTCTGGCACGTCTGAGAGGTGGTTCCGGCTGGCCCAACAGGTGTTTCTGGAGTCTCCGCCAAGTGGTTCTGGCGTAGCTGGCAGGTGATGTTGGCGTGACTGGCAGGTGGTTCCAGCCAGCCCGGCAGGTGTTTCCGGAGTGTTCACCAACTGGCTGTGGCGTAGCCGGCAGGTGATTTTGGCGTGTCCGACAGGTGGTTCTGGCGAGTCGAGCAGGTGCTTCCGGCATGCTCGGCAGGTGCTTCCGGTGTCATTGGCATGTGGTTCTGGCAGGTCTGAGAGGTGGTTCCGGCATGCCTGACAGGTGATTCCGGAGTGTTCGCCAAGCGGTTCTGGCATAGGCGGCAGGTGATTTTGCCATGTCCAGAATGTGGTTCCAGCGAGTCGAACATGTGGTTCCGGCGTGTCCGGCAGGTGTTTCCGGTCTGTCCAGCAGGTGGTTCTGGGGTGTCCGGCATGAGGTTCTGGCACGTCTGAGAGGTGGTTCCGGCCGGCCCGACATGCGTTTCCGGAGTGTCCGCCACGTGGTTCAGGCACGTCTGAGAGGTGGTTCCAGCATGCCCGGCAGGTTTTCCCGGAGAGTCCTCCAAGTGGTTCTGGCGTAGCCCGCAGGTGATTTTGGTGTGTCCGGCAGGTTGTTCCGTTCTGTCCGATAGGTTGTTCCGGCATGTCCAGCACGTGCTTCTGGCACTTCTGAGAGGTGGTTCTGGCATGCCGGGCAGGTTATTCCGGAGTGTCCGGTAAGTGGTTCTGGTGTAGCCGGCAGTTCATTTTGGCGTGTCTGGCACATGGGTCCTGCGAGTCGAGCAGGTGGTTCCGGCGTGCTCGGCAGGTGGTCCAGGCATGTCCGGCAGGTGGTTCCAGTCTGTCCAGGACGTGGTTCCAGCGTGTCCGGCACGTGGTTCTCTTACGTCTGAGAGGTGGTTCCTGCATGCCTGGCAGGTTATTGCGGATTGTCTGCCAGGTGGTTCTCTCATAGCCAGCTGTTGATTTTGGCCTGTCAGGCAGGTGGTTCTGGTGAGTCCAGCAGGTGGCTCCGGCGTGCTCGGCAGGTGGTTCTGGCATGTCTGGCAGGTGGTTCCGGCGAGTTGAGCAGCTGGTTCCAGCCTGTCCGTCAGGTTAGGGTTAGGGATAGGGTTAGGGTTACGTTTAGGGTTAGGGTTTAGGGTTTGGGGTTAGGGGTTAGGGTTAGGGGTAGGGTTAGGGTTAGGGTTACGGTTGGGTTAGGGTTTAGGGTTAGGCTTAGGGTTAGGGGTTAGGGTTAGGGTTAGGGTTTGGGGATAGGGTTAGGGTTAGGGTTAGGGTTAGGGCCCGGCAGGTGGTTCCGGCGAGCCGAGCAGGTGGCTCCGGCGCGCCCGGCAGGTGCTTCCGCTGCGCCCGGCAGGTGGTTCCGGCGAGGCGAGCAGGTGGCTCCGGCGCGCCGGGCAGGTGGTTCCGGCGAGGCGAGCAGGTGGCTCCGGCGCGCTCGGCAGGTGCTTCCGCTGGGCCCGGCAGGTGGTTCCGGCGAGGCGAGCAGGTGGCTCCGGCGCGCTCGGCAGGTGCTTCCGCTGCGCCCGGCAGGTGGTTCCGGCGAGGCGAGCAGGTTGTTCCTGCGTGCTCGGCAGGTGGTTCAGTTGGGTCTGGCAGGTGGTTTCGGTCTGTTCGGGGTGTGGTTCCAGCATCTCAGGCACATGGTTCTGGCACGTCTGAGAGGTGGTTCCGGCTGGCCCAACAGGTGTTTCTGGAGTCTCCGCCAAGTGGTTCTGGCGTAGCTGGCAGGTGATGTTGGCGTGACTGGCAGGTGGTTCCAGCCAGCCCGGCAGGTGTTTCCGGAGTGTTCACCAACTGGCTGTGGCGTAGCCGGCAGGTGATTTTGGCGTGTCCGACAGGTGGTTCTGGCGAGTCGAGCAGGTGCTTCCGGCATGCTCGGCAGGTGCTTCCGGTGTCATTGGCATGTGGTTCTGGCAGGTCTGAGAGGTGGTTCCGGCATGCCTGACAGGTGATTCCGGAGTGTTCGCCAAGCGGTTCTGGCATAGGCGGCAGGTGATTTTGCCATGTCCAGAATGTGGTTCCAGCGAGTCGAACATGTGGTTCCGGCGTGTCCGGCAGGTGTTTCCGGTCTGTCCAGCAGGTGGTTCTGGGGTGTCCGGCATGAGGTTCTGGCACGTCTGAGAGGTGGTTCCGGCCGGCCCGACATGCATTTCCGGAGTGTCCGCCACGTGGTTCAGGCACGTCTGAGAGGTGGTTCCAGCATGCCCGGCAGGTTTTCCCGGAGAGTCCTCCAAGTGGTTCTGGCGTAGCCCGCAGGTGATTTTGGTGTGTCCGGCAGGTTGTTCCGTTCTGTCCGATAGGTTGTTCCGGCATGTCCAGCACGTGCTTCTGGCACTTCTGAGAGGTGGTTCTGGCATGCCGGGCAGGTTATTCCGGAGTGTCCGGTAAGTGGTTCTGGTGTAGCCGGCAGTTCATTTTGGCGTGTCTGGCACATGGGTCCTGCGAGTCGAGCAGGTGGTTCCGGCGTGCTCGGCAGGTGGTCCAGGCATGTCCGGCAGGTGGTTCCAGTCTGTCCAGGACGTGGTTCCAGCGTGTCCGGCACGTGGTTCTCTTACGTCTGAGAGGTGGTTCCTGCATGCCTGGCAGGTTATTGCGGATTGTCTGCCAGGTGGTTCTCTCATAGCCAGCTGTTGATTTTGGCCTGTCAGGCAGGTGGTTCTGGTGAGTCCAGCAGGTGGCTCCGGCGTGCTCGGCAGGTGGTTCTGGCATGTCTGGCAGGTGGTTCCGGCGAGTTGAGCAGCTGGTTCCAGCCTGTCCGTCAGGTTAGGGTTAGGGATAGGGTTAGGGTTACGTTTAGGGTTAGGGTTTAGGGTTTGGGGTTAGGGGTTAGGGTTAGGGGTAGGGTTAGGGTTAGGGTTACGGTTGGGTTAGGGTTTAGGGTTAGGCTTAGGGTTAGGGGTTAGGGTTAGGGTTAGGGTTTGGGGATAGGGTTAGGGTTAGGGTTAGGGTTAGGGCCCGGCAGGTGGTTCCGGCGAGCCGAGCAGGTGGCTCCGGCGCGCCCGGCAGGTGCTTCCGCTGCGCCCGGCAGGTGGTTCCGGCGAGGCGAGCAGGTGGCTCCGGCGCGCCGAGCAGGTGGTTCCGGCGAGGCGAGCAGGTGGCTCCGGCGCGCTCGGCAGGTGCTTCCGCTGGGCCCGGCAGGTGGTTCCGGCGAGGCGAGCAGGTGGCTCCGGCGCGCTCGGCAGGTGCTTCCGCTGCGCCCGGCAGGTGGTTCCGGCGAGGCGAGCAGGTTGTTCCTGCGTGCTCGGCAGGTGGTTCAGTTGGGTCTGGCAGGTGGTTTCGGTCTGTTCGGGGTGTGGTTCCAGCATCTCAGGCACATGGTTCTGGCACGTCTGAGAGGTGGTTCCGGCTGGCCCAACAGGTGTTTCTGGAGTCTCCGCCAAGTGGTTCTGGCGTAGCTGGCAGGTGATGTTGGCGTGACTGGCAGGTGGTTCCAGCCAGCCCGGCAGGTGTTTCCGGAGTGTTCACCAACTGGCTGTGGCGTAGCCGGCAGGTGATTTTGGCGTGTCCGACAGGTGGTTCTGGCGAGTCGAGCAGGTGCTTCCGGCATGCTCGGCAGGTGCTTCCGGTGTCATTGGCATGTGGTTCTGGCAGGTCTGAGAGGTGGTTCCGGCATGCCTGACAGGTGATTCCGGAGTGTTCGCCAAGCGGTTCTGGCATAGGCGGCAGGTGATTTTGCCATGTCCAGAATGTGGTTCCAGCGAGTCGAACATGTGGTTCCGGCGTGTCCGGCAGGTGTTTCCGGTCTGTCCAGCAGGTGGTTCTGGGGTGTCCGGCATGAGGTTCTGGCACGTCTGAGAGGTGGTTCCGGCCGGCCCGACATGCGTTTCCGGAGTGTCCGCCACGTGGTTCAGGCACGTCTGAGAGGTGGTTCCAGCATGCCCGGCAGGTTTTCCCGGAGAGTCCTCCAAGTGGTTCTGGCGTAGCCCGCAGGTGATTTTGGTGTGTCCGGCAGGTTGTTCCGTTCTGTCCGATAGGTTGTTCCGGCATGTCCAGCACGTGCTTCTGGCACTTCTGAGAGGTGGTTCTGGCATGCCGGGCAGGTTATTCCGGAGTGTCCGGTAAGTGGTTCTGGTGTAGCCGGCAGTTCATTTTGGCGTGTCTGGCACATGGGTCCTGCGAGTCGAGCAGGTGGTTCCGGCGTGCTCGGCAGGTGGTCCAGGCATGTCCGGCAGGTGGTTCCAGTCTGTCCAGGACGTGGTTCCAGCGTGTCCGGCACGTGGTTCTCTTACGTCTGAGAGGTGGTTCCTGCATGCCTGGCAGGTTATTGCGGATTGTCTGCCAGGTGGTTCTCTCATAGCCAGCTGTTGATTTTGGCCTGTCAGGCAGGTGGTTCTGGTGAGTCCAGCAGGTGGCTCCGGCGTGCTCGGCAGGTGGTTCTGGCATGTCTGGCAGGTGGTTCCGGCGAGTTGAGCAGCTGGTTCCAGCCTGTCCGTCAGGTTAGGGTTAGGGATAGGGTTAGGGTTACGTTTAGGGTTAGGGTTTAGGGTTTGGGGTTAGGGGTTAGGGTTAGGGGTAGGGTTAGGGTTAGGGTTACGGTTGGGTTAGGGTTTAGGGTTAGGCTTAGGGTTAGGGGTTAGGGTTAGGGTTAGGGTTTGGGGATAGGGTTAGGGTTAGGGTTAGGGTTAGGGCCCGGCAGGTGGTTCCGGCGAGCCGAGCAGGTGGCTCCGGCGCGCCCGGCAGGTGCTTCCGCTGCGCCCGGCAGGTGGTTCCGGCGAGGCGAGCAGGTGGCTCCGGCGCGCCGAGCAGGTGGTTCCGGCGAGGCGAGCAGGTGGCTCCGGCGCGCTCGGCAGGTGCTTCCGCTGGGCCCGGCTGGTGTTTCCGGCGAGGCGAGCAGGTGGCTCCGGCGCGCTCGGCAGGTGCTTCCGCTGCGCCCGGCAGGTGGTTCCGGCGAGGCGAGCAGGTTGTTCCTGCGTGCTCGGCAGGTGGTTCAGTTGGGTCTGGCAGGTGGTTTCGGTCTGTTCGGGGTGCGGTTCCAGCATCTCAGGCACATGGTTCTGGCACGTCTGAGAGGTGGTTCCGGCTGGCCCAACAGGTGTTTCTGGAGTCTCCGCCAAGTGGTTCTGGCGTAGCTGGCAGGTGATGTTGGCGTGACTGGCAGGTGGTTCCAGCCAGCCCGGCAGGTGTTTCCGGAGTGTTCACCAACTGGCTGTGGCGTAGCCGGCAGGTGATTTTGGCGTGTCCGACAGGTGGTTCTGGCGAGTCGAGCAGGTGCTTCCGGCATGCTCGGCAGGTGCTTCCGGTGTCATTGGCATGTGGTTCTGGCAGGTCTGAGAGGTGGTTCCGGCATGCCTGACAGGTGATTCCGGAGTGTTCGCCAAGCGGTTCTGGCATAGGCGGCAGGTGATTTTGCCATGTCCAGAATGTGGTTCCAGCGAGTCGAACATGTGGTTCCGGCGTGTCCGGCAGGTGTTTCCGGTCTGTCCAGCAGGTGGTTCTGGGGTGTCCGGCATGAGGTTCTGGCACGTCTGAGAGGTGGTTCCGGCCGGCCCGACATGCGTTTCCGGAGTGTCCGGCATGAGGTTCAGGCACGTCTGAGAGGTGGTTCCAGCATGCCCGGCAGGTTTTCCCGGAGAGTCCTCCAAGTGGTTCTGGTGTAGCCCGCAGGTGATTTTGGTGTGTCCGGCAGGTTGTTCCGTTCTGTCCGATAGGTTGTTCCGGCATGTCCAGCACGTGCTTCTGGCACTTCTGAGAGGTGGTTCTGGCATGCCGGGCAGGTTATTCCGGAGTGTCCGGTAAGTGGTTCTGGTGTAGCCGGCAGTTCATTTTGGCGTGTCTGGCACATGGGTCCTGCGAGTCGAGCAGGTGGTTCCGGCGTGCTCGGCAGGTGGTCCAGGCATGTCCGGCAGGTGGTTCCAGTCTGTCCAGGACGTGGTTCCAGCGTGTCCGGCACGTGGTTCTCTTACGTCTGAGAGGTGGTTCCTGCATGCCTGGCAGGTTATTGCGGATTGTCTGCCAGGTGGTTCTCTCATAGCCAGCTGTTGATTTTGGCCTGTCAGGCAGGTGGTTCTGGTGAGTCCAGCAGGTGGCTCCGGCGTGCTCGGCAGGTGGTTCTGGCATGTCTGGCAGGTGGTTCCGGCGAGTTGAGCAGCTGGTTCCAGCCTGTCCGTCAGGTTAGGGTTAGGGATAGGGTTAGGGTTACGGTTAGGGTTAGGGTTTAGGGTTTGGGGTTAGGGGTTAGGGTTAGGGGTAGGGTTAGGGTTAGGGTTACGGTTGGGTTAGGGTTTAGGGTTAGGCTTAGGGTTAGGGGTTAGGGTTAGGGTTAGGGTTTGGGGATAGGGTTAGGGTTAGGGTTAGGGTTAGGGCCCGGCAGGTGGTTCCGGCGAGCCGAGCAGGTGGCTCCGGCGCGCCCGGCAGGTGCTCCCGCTGCGCCCGGCAGGTGGTTCCGGCGAGGCGAGCAGGTGGCTCCGGCGCGCCGGGCAGGTGGTTCCGGCGAGGCGAGCAGGTGGCTCCGGCGCGCTCGGCAGGTGCTTCCGCTGGGCCCGGCTGGTGTTTCCGGCGAGGCGAGCAGGTGGCTCCGGCGCGCTCGGCAGGTGCTTCCGCTGCGCCCGGCAGGTGGTTCCGGCGAGGCGAGCAGGTTGTTCCTGCGTGCTCGGCAGGTGGTTCAGTTGGGTCTGGCAGGTGGTTTCGGTCTGTTCGGGGTGCGGTTCCAGCATCTCAGGCACATGGTTCTGGCACGTCTGAGAGGTGGTTCCGGCTGGCCCAACAGGTGTTTCTGGAGTCTCCGCCAAGTGGTTCTGGCGTAGCTGGCAGGTGATGTTGGCGTGACTGGCAGGTGGTTCCAGCCAGCCCGGCAGGTGTTTCCGGAGTGTTCACCAACTGGCTGTGGCGTAGCCGGCAGGTGATTTTGGCGTGTCCGACAGGTGGTTCTGGCGAGTCGAGCAGGTGCTTCCGGCATGCTCGGCAGGTGCTTCCGGTGTCATTGGCATGTGGTTCTGGCAGGTCTGAGAGGTGGTTCCGGCATGCCTGACAGGTGATTCCGGAGTGTTCGCCAAGCGGTTCTGGCATAGGCGGCAGGTGATTTTGCCATGTCCAGAATGTGGTTCCAGCGAGTCGAACATGTGGTTCCGGCGTGTCCGGCAGGTGTTTCCGGTCTGTCCAGCAGGTGGTTCTGGGGTGTCCGGCATGAGGTTCTGGCACGTCTGAGAGGTGGTTCCGGCCGGCCCGACATGCGTTTCCGGAATGTCCGCCACGTGGTTCAGGCACGTCTGAGAGGTGGTTCCAGCATGCCCGGCAGGTTTTCCCGGAGAGTCCTCCAAGTGGTTCTGGCGTAGCCCGCAGGTGATTTTGGTGTGTCCGGCAGGTTGTTCCGTTCTGTCCGATAGGTTGTTCCGGCATGTCCAGCACGTGCTTCTGGCACTTCTGAGAGGTGGTTCTGGCATGCCGGGCAGGTTATTCCGGAGTGTCCGGTAAGTGGTTCTGGTGTAGCCGGCAGTTCATTTTGGCGTGTCTGGCACATGGGTCCTGCGAGTCGAGCAGGTGGTTCCGGCGTGCTCGGCAGGTGGTCCAGGCATGTCCGGCAGGTGGTTCCAGTCTGTCCAGGACGTGGTTCCAGCGTGTCCGGCACGTGGTTCTCTTACGTCTGAGAGGTGGTTCCTGCATGCCTGGCAGGTTATTGCGGATTGTCTGCCAGGTGGTTCTCTCATAGCCAGCTGTTGATTTTGGCCTGTCAGGCAGGTGGTTCTGGTGAGTCCAGCAGGTGGCTCCGGCGTGCTCGGCAGGTGGTTCTGGCATGTCTGGCAGGTGGTTCCGGCGAGTTGAGCAGCTGGTTCCAGCCTGTCCGTCAGGTTAGGGTTAGGGATAGGGTTAGGGTTACGGTTAGGGTTAGGGTTTAGGGTTTGGGGTTAGGGGTTAGGGTTAGGGGTAGGGTTAGGGTTAGGGTTACGGTTGGGTTAGGGTTTAGGGTTAGGCTTAGGGTTAGGGGTTAGGGTTAGGGTTAGGGTTTGGGGATAGGGTTAGGGTTAGGGTTAGGGTTAGGGCCCGGCAGGTGGTTCCGGCGAGCCGAGCAGGTGGCTCCGGCGCGCCCGGCAGGTGCTTCCGCTGCGCCCGGCAGGTGGTTCCGGCGAGGCGAGCAGGTGGCTCCGGCGCGCCGGGCAGGTGGTTCCGGCGAGGCGAGCAGGTGGCTCCGGCGCGCTCGGCAGGTGCTTCCGCTGGGCCCGGCTGGTGTTTCCGGCGAGGCGAGCAGGTGGCTCCGGCGCGCTCGGCAGGTGCTTCCGCTGCGCCCGGCAGGTGGTTCCGGCGAGGCGAGCAGGTTGTTCCTGCGTGCTCGGCAGGTGGTTCAGTTGGGTCTGGCAGGTGGTTTCGCTCTGTTCGGGGTGCGGTTCCAGCATCTCAGGCACATGGTTCTGGCACGTCTGAGAGGTGGTTCCGGCTGGCCCAACAGGTGTTTCTGGAGTCTCCGCCAAGTGGTTCTGGCGTAGCTGACAGGTGATGTTGGCGTGACTGGCAGGTGGTTCCAGCCAGCCCGGCAGGTGTTTCCGGAGTGTTCACCAACTGGCTGTGGCGTAGCCGGCAGGTGATTTTGGCGTGTCCGACAGGTGGTTCTGGCGAGTCGAGCAGGTGCTTCCGGCATGCTCGGCAGGTGCTTCCGGTGTCATTGGCATGTGGTTCTGGCAGGTCTGAGAGGTGGTTCCGGCATGCCTGACAGGTGATTCCGGAGTGTTCGCCAAGCGGTTCTGGCATAGGCGGCAGGTGATTTTGCCATGTCCAGAATGTGGTTCCAGCGAGTCGAACATGTGGTTCCGGCGTGTCCGGCAGGTGTTTCCGGTCTGTCCAGCAGGTGGTTCTGGGGTGTCCGGCATGAGGTTCTGGCACGTCTGAGAGGTGGTTCCGGCCGGCCCGACATGCGTTTCCGGAATGTCCGCCACGTGGTTCAGGCACGTCTGAGAGGTGGTTCCAGCATGCCCGGCAGGTTTTCCCGGAGAGTCCTCCAAGTGGTTCTGGCGTAGCCCGCAGGTGATTTTGGTGTGTCCGGCAGGTTGTTCCGTTCTGTCCGATAGGTTGTTCCGGCATGTCCAGCACGTGCTTCTGGCACTTCTGAGAGGTGGTTCTGGCATGCCGGGCAGGTTATTCCGGAGTGTCCGGTAAGTGGTTCTGGTGTAGCCGGCAGTTCATTTTGGCGTGTCTGGCACATGGGTCCTGCGAGTCGAGCAGGTGGTTCCGGCGTGCTCGGCAGGTGGTCCAGGCATGTCCGGCAGGTGGTTCCAGTCTGTCCAGGACGTGGTTCCAGCGTGTCCGGCACGTGGTTCTCTTACGTCTGAGAGGTGGTTCCTGCATGCCTGGCAGGTTATTGCGGATTGTCTGCCAGGTGGTTCTCTCATAGCCAGCTGTTGATTTTGGCCTGTCAGGCAGGTGGTTCTGGTGAGTCCAGCAGGTGGCTCCGGCGTGCTCGGCAGGTGGTTCTGGCATGTCTGGCAGGTGGTTCCGGCGAGTTGAGCAGCTGGTTCCAGCCTGTCCGTCAGGTTAGGGTTAGGGATAGGGTTAGGGTTACGGTTAGGGTTAGGGTTTAGGGTTTGGGGTTAGGGGTTAGGGTTAGGGGTAGGGTTAGGGTTAGGGTTACGGTTGGGTTAGGGTTTAGGGTTAGGCTTAGGGTTAGGGGTTAGGGTTAGGGTTAGGGTTTGGGGATAGGGTTAGGGTTAGGGTTAGGGTTAGGGCCCGGCACGTGGTTCCGGCGAGGCGAGCAGGTGGCTCCGGCGCGCTCGGCAGGTGCTTCCGCTGGGCCCGGCAGGTGGTTCCGGCGAGGCGAGCAGGTGGCTCCGGCGTGCTTGGCACGTGCTTCCGCTGGGCCCGGCAGGTGGTTCCGGCGAGGCGAGCAGGTGGCTCCGGCGCGCTCGGCAGGTGCTTCCACTGCACCCGGCAGGTGGTTCCGGCGAGGCGAGCAGGTGGCTCCGGCGCGCCCGGCAGGTGCTTCTGCTGGGCCTGGCAGGTGATTCCGGCGAGGCGAGCAGCTGGCTCCGGCGCGCCTGGCAGGTGGTTCCGGCGAGGCGAGCAGGTGGCTCCGGCGCGCTCGGCAGGTGCTTCCGCTGCGCCCGGCATGTGGTTCCGGCGAGGCGAGCAGGTTGTTCCTGCGTGCTCGGCAGGTGGTTCAGTTGGGTCTGGCAGGTGGTTTCGGTCTGTTTGGGGTGTGGTTCCAGCATCTCAGGCACATGGTTCTGGCACGTCTGAGAGGTGGTTCCGGCTGGCCCAACAGGTGTTTCTGGAGTCTCCGCCAAGTGGTTCTGGCATAGCTGGCAGGTGATGTTGGCGTGACTGGCAGGTGGTTCCAGCCAGCCCGGCAGGTGTTTCCGGAGTGTTCACCAACTGGCTGTGGCGTAGCCGGCAGGTGATTTTGGCGTGTCCGACAGGTGGTTCTGGCGAGTCGAGCAGGTGCTTCCGGCATGCTCGGCAGGTGCTTCCGGTGTCATTGGCATGTGGTTCTGGCAGGTCTGAGAGGTGGTTCCGGCATGCCTGACAGGTGATTCCGGAGTGTTCGCCAAGCGGTTCTGGCATAGGCGGCAGGTGATTTTGCCATGTCCAGAATGTGGTTCCAGCGAGTCGAACATGTGGTTCCGGCGTGTCCGGCAGGTGTTTCCGGTCTGTCCAGCAGGTGGTTCTGGGGTGTCCGGCATGAGGTTCTGGCACGTCTGAGAGGTGGTTCCGGCCGGCCCGACATGCGTTTCCGGAGTGTCCGCCACGTGGTTCAGGCACGTCTGAGAGGTGGTTCCAGCATGCCCGGCAGGTTTTCCCGGAGAGTCCTCCAAGTGGTTCTGGCGTAGCCCGCAGGTGATTTTGGTGTGTCCGGCAGGTTGTTCCGTTCTGTCCGATAGGTTGTTCCGGCATGTCCAGCACGTGCTTCTGGCACTTCTGAGAGGTGGTTCTGGCATGCCGGGCAGGTTATTCCGGAGTGTCCGGTAAGTGGTTCTGGTGTAGCCGGCAGTTCATTTTGGCGTGTCTGGCACATGGGTCCTGCGAGTCGAGCAGGTGGTTCCGGCGTGCTCGGCAGGTGGTCCAGGCATGTCCGGCAGGTGGTTCCAGTCTGTCCAGGACGTGGTTCCAGCGTGTCCGGCACGTGGTTCTCTTACGTCTGAGAGGTGGTTCCTGCATGCCTGGCAGGTTATTGCGGATTGTCTGCCAGGTGGTTCTCTCATAGCCAGCTGTTGATTTTGGCCTGTCAGGCAGGTGGTTCTGGTGAGTCCAGCAGGTGGCTCCGGCGTGCTCGGCAGGTGGTTCTGGCATGTCTGGCAGGTGGTTCCGGCGAGTTGAGCAGCTGGTTCCAGCCTGTCCGTCAGGTTAGGGTTAGGGATAGGGTTAGGGTTACGGTTAGGGTTAGGGTTTAGGGTTTGGGGTTAGGGGTTAGGGTTAGGGGTAGGGTTAGGGTTAGGGTTACGGTTGGGTTAGGGTTTAGGGTTAGGCTTAGGGTTAGGGGTTAGGGTTAGGGTTAGGGTTTGGGGATAGGAGAGGGTTAGGGTTAGGGTTAGGGCCCGGCAGGTGGTTCCGGCGAGGCGAGCAGGTGGCTCCGGCGCGCTCGGCAGGTGCTTCCGCTGCGCCCGGCAGGTGGTTCCGGCGAGGCGAGCAGGTTGTTCCTGCGTGCTCGGCAGGTGGTTCAGTTGGGTCTGGCAGGTGGTTTCGGTCTGTTCGGGGTGCGGTTCCAGCATCTCAGGCACATGGTTCTGGCACGTCTGAGAGGTGTTTCCGGCTGGCCCAACAGGTGTTTCTGGAGTCTCCGCCAAGTGGTTCTGGCGTAGCTGGCAGGTGATGTTGGCGTGACTGGCAGGTGGTTCCAGCCAGCCCGGCAGGTGTTTCCGGAGTGTTCACCAACTGGCTGTGGCGTAGCCGGCAGGTGATTTTGGCGTGTCCGACAGGTGGTTCTGGCGAGTCGAGCAGGTGCTTCCGGCATGCTCGGCAGGTGCTTCCGGTGTCATTGGCATGTGGTTCTGGCAGGTCTGAGAGGTGGTTCCGGCATGCCTGACAGGTGATTCCGGAGTGTTCGCCAAGCGGTTCTGGCATAGGCGGCAGGTGATTTTGCCATGTCCAGAATGTGGTTCCAGCGAGTCGAACATGTGGTTCCGGCGTGTCCGGCAGGTGTTTCCGGTCTGTCCAGCAGGTGGTTCTGGGGTGTCCGGCATGAGGTTCTGGCACGTCTGAGAGGTGGTTCCGGCCGGCCCGACATGCGTTTCCGGAGTGTCCGCCACGTGGTTCAGGCACGTCTGAGAGGTGGTTCCAGCATGCCCGGCAGGTTTTCCCGGAGAGTCCTCCAAGTGGTTCTGGCGTAGCCCGCAGGTGATTTTGGTGTGTCCGGCAGGTTGTTCCGTTCTGTCCGATAGGTTGTTCCGGCATGTCCAGCACGTGCTTCTGGCACTTCTGAGAGGTGGTTCTGGCATGCCGGGCAGGTTATTCCGGAGTGTCCGGTAAGTGGTTCTGGTGTAGCCGGCAGTTCATTTTGGCGTGTCTGGCACATGGGTCCTGCGAGTCGAGCAGGTGGTTCCGGCGTGCTCGGCAGGTGGTCCAGGCATGTCCGGCAGGTGGTTCCAGTCTGTCCAGGACGTGGTTCCAGCGTGTCCGGCACGTGGTTCTCTTACGTCTGAGAGGTGGTTCCTGCATGCCTGGCAGGTTATTGCGGATTGTCTGCCAGGTGGTTCTCTCCTAGCCAGCTGTTGATTTTGGCCTGTCAGGCAGGTGGTTCTGGTGAGTCCAGCAGGTGGCTCCGGCGTGCTCGGCAGGTGGTTCTGGCATGTCTGGCAGGTGGTTCCGGCGAGTTGAGCAGCTGGTTCCAGCCTGTCCGTCAGGTTAGGGTTAGGGATAGGGTTAGGGTTACGGTTAGGGTTAGGGTTTAGGGTTTGGGGTTAGGGGTTAGGGTTAGGGGTAGGGTTAGGGTTAGGGTTACGGTTGGGTTAGGGTTTAGGGTTAGGCTTAGGGTTAGGGGTTAGGGTTAGGGTTAGGGTTTGGGGATAGGGTTAGGGTTAGGGTTAGGGTTAGGGCCCGGCAGGTGGTTCCGGCGAGCCGAGCAGGTGGCTCCGGCGCGCCCGGCAGGTGCTTCCGCTGGGCCCGGCAGGTGGTTCCGGCGAGGCGAGCAGGTGGCTCCGGCGCGCTCGGCAGGTGCTTCCGCTGCGCCCGGCATGTGGTTCCGGCGAGGCGAGCAGGTTGTTCCTGCGTGCTCGGCAGGTGGTTCAGTTGGGTCTGGCAGGTGGTTTCGGTCTGTTTGGGGTGTGGTTCCAGCATCTCAGGCACATGGTTCTGGCACGTCTGAGAGGTGGTTCCGGCTGGCCCAACAGGTGTTTCTGGAGTCTCCGCCAAGTGGTTCTGGCATAGCTGGCAGGTGATGTTGGCGTGACTGGCAGGTGGTTCCAGCCAGCCCGGCAGGTGTTTCCGGAGTGTTCACCAACTGGCTGTGGCGTAGCCGGCAGGTGATTTTGGCGTGTCCGACAGGTGGTTCTGGCGAGTCGAGCAGGTGCTTCCGGCATGCTCGGCAGGTGCTTCCGGTGTCATTGGCATGTGGTTCTGGCAGGTCTGAGAGGTGGTTCCGGCATGCCTGACAGGTGATTCCGGAGTGTTCGCCAAGCGGTTCTGGCATAGGCGGCAGGTGATTTTGCCATGTCCAGAATGTGGTTCCAGCGAGTCGAACATGTGGTTCCGGCGTGTCCGGCAGGTGTTTCCGGTCTGTCCAGCAGGTGGTTCTGGGGTGTCCGGCATGAGGTTCTGGCACGTCTGAGAGGTGGTTCCGGCCGGCCCGACATGCGTTTCCGGAGTGTCCGCCACGTGGTTCAGGCACGTCTGAGAGGTGGTTCCAGCATGCCCGGCAGGTTTTCCCGGAGAGTCCTCCAAGTGGTTCTGGCGTAGCCCGCAGGTGATTTTGGTGTGTCCGGCAGGTTGTTCCGTTCTGTCCGATAGGTTGTTCCGGCATGTCCAGCACGTGCTTCTGGCACTTCTGAGAGGTGGTTCTGGCATGCCGGGCAGGTTATTCCGGAGTGTCCGGTAAGTGGTTCTGGTGTAGCCGGCAGTTCATTTTGGCGTGTCTGGCACATGGGTCCTGCGAGTCGAGCAGGTGGTTCCGGCGTGCTCGGCAGGTGGTCCAGGCATGTCCGGCAGGTGGTTCCAGTCTGTCCAGGACGTGGTTCCAGCGTGTCCGGCACGTGGTTCTCTTACGTCTGAGAGGTGGTTCCTGCATGCCTGGCAGGTTATTGCGGATTCTCTGCCAGGTGGTTCTCTCATAGCCAGCTGTTGATTTTGGCCTGTCAGGCAGGTGGTTCTGGTGAGTCCAGCAGGTGGCTCCGGCGTGCTCGGCAGGTGGTTCTGGCATGTCTGGCAGGTGGTTCCGGCGAGTTGAGCAGCTGGTTCCAGCCTGTCCGTCAGGTTAGGGTTAGGGATAGGGTTAGGGTTACGGTTAGGGTTAGGGTTTAGGGTTTGGGGTTAGGGGTTAGGGTTAGGGGTAGGGTTAGGGTTAGGGTTACGGTTGGGTTAGGGTTTAGGGTTAGGCTTAGGGTTAGGGGTTAGGGTTAGGGTTAGGGTTTGGGGATAGGAGAGGGTTAGGGTTAGGGTTAGGGCCCGGCAGGTGGTTCCGGCGAGGCGAGCAGGTGGCTCCGGCGCGCTCGGCAGGTGCTTCCGCTGCGCCCGGCAGGTGGTTCCGGCGAGGCGAGCAGGTTGTTCCTGCGTGCTCGGCAGGTGGTTCAGTTGGGTCTGGCAGGTGGTTTCGGTCTGTTCGGGGTGCGGTTCCAGCATCTCAGGCACATGGTTCTGGCACGTCTGAGAGGTGTTTCCGGCTGGCCCAACAGGTGTTTCTGGAGTCTCCGCCAAGTGGTTCTGGCGTAGCTGGCAGGTGATGTTGGCGTGACTGGCAGGTGGTTCCAGCCAGCCCGGCAGGTGTTTCCGGAGTGTTCACCAACTGGCTGTGGCGTAGCCGGCAGGTGATTTTGGCGTGTCCGACAGGTGGTTCTGGCGAGTCGAGCAGGTGCTTCCGGCATGCTCGGCAGGTGCTTCCGGTGTCATTGGCATGTGGTTCTGGCAGGTCTGAGAGGTGGTTCCGGCATGCCTGACAGGTGATTCCGGAGTGTTCGCCAAGCGGTTCTGGCATAGGCGGCAGGTGATTTTGCCATGTCCAGAATGTGGTTCCAGCGAGTCGAACATGTGGTTCCGGCGTGTCCGGCAGGTGTTTCCGGTCTGTCCAGCAGGTGGTTCTGGGGTGTCCGGCATGAGGTTCTGGCACGTCTGAGAGGTGGTTCCGGCCGGCCCGACATGCGTTTCCGGAGTGTCCGCCACGTGGTTCAGGCACGTCTGAGAGGTGGTTCCAGCATGCCCGGCAGGTTTTCCCGGAGAGTCCTCCAAGTGGTTCTGGCGTAGCCCGCAGGTGATTTTGGTGTGTCCGGCAGGTTGTTCCGTTCTGTCCGATAGGTTGTTCCGGCATGTCCAGCACGTGCTTCTGGCACTTCTGAGAGGTGGTTCTGGCATGCCGGGCAGGTTATTCCGGAGTGTCCGGTAAGTGGTTCTGGTGTAGCCGGCAGTTCATTTTGGCGTGTCTGGCACATGGGTCCTGCGAGTCGAGCAGGTGGTTCCGGCGTGCTCGGCAGGTGGTCCAGGCATGTCCGGCAGGTGGTTCCAGTCTGTCCAGGACGTGGTTCCAGCGTGTCCGGCACGTGGTTCTCTTACGTCTGAGAGGTGGTTCCTGCATGCCTGGCAGGTTATTGCGGATTGTCTGCCAGGTGGTTCTCTCCTAGCCAGCTGTTGATTTTGGCCTGTCAGGCAGGTGGTTCTGGTGAGTCCAGCAGGTGGCTCCGGCGTGCTCGGCAGGTGGTTCTGGCATGTCTGGCAGGTGGTTCCGGCGAGTTGAGCAGCTGGTTCCAGCCTGTCCGTCAGGTTAGGGTTAGGGATAGGGTTAGGGTTACGGTTAGGGTTAGGGTTTAGGGTTTGGGGTTAGGGGTTAGGGTTAGGGGTAGGGTTAGGGTTAGGGTTACGGTTGGGTTAGGGTTTAGGGTTAGGCTTAGGGTTAGGGGTTAGGGTTAGGGTTAGGGTTTGGGGATAGGGTTAGGGTTAGGGTTAGGGTTAGGGCCCGGCAGGTGGTTCCGGCGAGCCGAGCAGGTGGCTCCGGCGCGCCCGGCAGGTGCTTCCGCTGGGCCCGGCAGGTGGTTCCGGCGAGGCGAGCAGGTGGCTCCGGCGCGCTCGGCAGGTGCTTCCGCTGCGCCCGGCAGGTGGTTCCGGCGAGGCGAGCAGGTTGTTCCTGCGTGCTCGGCAGGTGGTTCAGTTGGGTCTGGCAGGTGGTTTCGGTCTGTTCGGGGTGCGGTTCCAGCATCTCAGGCACATGGTTCTGGCACGTCTGAGAGGTGGTTCCGGCTGGCCCAACAGGTGTTTCTGGAGTCTCCGCCAAGTGGTTCTGGCGTAGCTGGCAGGTGATGTTGGCGTGACTGGCAGGTGGTTCCAGCCAGCCCGGCAGGTGTTTCCGGAGTGTTCACCAACTGGCTGTGGCGTAGCCGGCAGGTGATTTTGGCGTGTCCGACAGGTGGTTCTGGCGAGTCGAGCAGGTGCTTCCGGCATGCTCGGCAGGTGCTTCCGGTGTCATTGGCATGTGGTTCTGGCAGGTCTGAGAGGTGGTTCCGGCATGCCTGACAGGTGATTCCGGAGTGTTCGCCAAGCGGTTCTGGCATAGGCGGCAGGTGATTTTGCCATGTCCAGAATGTGGTTCCAGCGAGTCGAACATGTGGTTCCGGCGTGTCCGGCAGGTGTTTCCGGTCTGTCCAGCAGGTGGTTCTGGGGTGTCCGGCATGAGGTTCTGGCACGTCTGAGAGGTGGTTCCGGCCGGCCCGACATGCGTTTCCGGAGTGTCCGCCACGTGGTTCAGGCACGTCTGAGAGGTGGTTCCAGCATGCCCGGCAGGTTTTCCCGGAGAGTCCTCCAAGTGGTTCTGGCGTAGCCCGCAGGTGATTTTGGTGTGTCCGGCAGGTTGTTCCGTTCTGTCCGATAGGTTGTTCCGGCATGTCCAGCACGTGCTTCTGGCACTTCTGAGAGGTGGTTCTGGCATGCCGGGCAGGTTATTCCGGAGTGTCCGGTAAGTGGTTCTGGTGTAGCCGGCAGTTCATTTTGGCGTGTCTGGCACATGGGTCCTGCGAGTCGAGCAGGTGGTTCCGGCGTGCTCGGCAGGTGGTCCAGGCATGTCCGGCAGGTGGTTCCAGTCTGTCCAGGACGTGGTTCCAGCGTGTCCGGCACGTGGTTCTCTTACGTCTGAGAGGTGGTTCCTGCATGCCTGGCAGGTTATTGCGGATTGTCTGCCAGGTGGTTCTCTCATAGCCAGCTGTTGATTTTGGCCTGTCAGGCAGGTGGTTCTGCTGAGTCCAGCAGGTGGCTCCGGCGTGCTCGGCAGGTGGTTCTGGCATGTCTGGCAGGTGGTTCCGGCGAGTTGAGCAGCTGGTTCCAGCCTGTCCGTCAGGTTAGGGTTAGGGATAGGGTTAGGGTTACGTTTAGGGTTAGGGTTTAGGGTTTGGGGTTAGGGGTTAGGGTTAGGGGTAGGGTTAGGGTTAGGGTTACGGTTGGGTTAGGGTTTAGGGTTAGGCTTAGGGTTAGGGGTTAGGGTTAGGGTTAGGGTTTGGGGATAGGGTTAGGGTTAGGGTTAGGGTTAGGGCCCGGCAGGTGGTTCCGGCGAGCCGAGCAGGTGGCTCCGGCGCGCCCGGCAGGTGCTTCCGCTGCGCCCGGCAGGTGGTTCCGGCGAGGCGAGCAGGTGGCTCCGGCGCGCCGAGCAGGTGGTTCCGGCGAGGCGAGCAGGTGGCTCCGGCGCGCTCGGCAGGTGCTTCCGCTGGGCCCGGCTGGTGTTTCCGGCGAGGCGAGCAGGTGGCTCCGGCGCGCTCGGCAGGTGCTTCCGCTGCGCCCGGCAGGTGGTTCCGGCGAGGCGAGCAGGTTGTTCCTGCGTGCTCGGCAGGTGGTTCAGTTGGGTCTGGCAGGTGGTTTCGGTCTGTTCGGGGTGCGGTTCCAGCATCTCAGGCACATGGTTCTGGCACGTCTGAGAGGTGGTTCCGGCTGGCCCAACAGGTGTTTCTGGAGTCTCCGCCAAGTGGTTCTGGCGTAGCTGGCAGGTGATGTTGGCGTGACTGGCAGGTGGTTCCAGCCAGCCCGGCAGGTGTTTCCGGAGTTTTCACCAACTGGCTGTGGCGTAGCCGGCAGGTGATTTTGGCGTGTCCGACAGGTGGTTCTGGCGAGTCGAGCAGGTGCTTCCGGCATGCTCGGCAGGTGCTTCCGGTGTCATTGGCATGTGGTTCTGGCAGGTCTGAGAGGTGGTTCCGGCATGCCTGACAGGTGATTCCGGAGTGTTCGCCAAGCGGTTCTGGCATAGGCGGCAGGTGATTTTGCCATGTCCAGAATGTGGTTCCAGCGAGTCGAACATGTGGTTCCGGCGTGTCCGGCAGGTGTTTCCGGTCTGTCCAGCAGGTGGTTCTGGGGTGTCCGGCATGAGGTTCTGGCACGTCTGAGAGGTGGTTCTGGCCGGCCCGACATGCGTTTCCGGAGTGTCCGCCACGTGGTTCAGGCACGTCTGAGAGGTGGTTCCAGCATGCCCGGCAGGTTTTCCCGGAGAGTCCTCCAAGTGGTTCTGGCGTAGCCCGCAGGTGATTTTGGTGTGTCCGGCAGGTTGTTCCGTTCTGTCCGATAGGTTGTTCCGGCATGTCCAGCACGTGCTTCTGGCACTTCTGAGAGGTGGTTCTGGCATGCCGGGCAGGTTATTCCGGAGTGTCCGGTAAGTGGTTCTGGTGTAGCCGGCAGTTCATTTTGGCGTGTCTGGCACATGGGTCCTGCGAGTCGAGCAGGTGGTTCCGGCGTGCTCGGCAGGTGGTCCAGGCATGTCCGGCAGGTGGTTCCAGTCTGTCCAGGACGTGGTTCCAGCGTGTCCGGCACGTGGTTCTCTTACGTCTGAGAGGTGGTTCCTGCATGCCTGGCAGGTTATTGCGGATTGTCTGCCAGGTGGTTCTCTCATAGCCAGCTGTTGATTTTGGCCTGTCAGGCAGGTGGTTCTGGTGAGTCCAGCAGGTGGCTCCGGCGTGCTCGGCAGGTGGTTCTGGCATGTCTGGCAGGTGGTTCCGGCGAGTTGAGCAGCTGGTTCCAGCCTGTCCGTCAGGTTAGGGTTAGGGATAGGGTTAGGGTTACGGTTAGGGTTAGGGTTTAGGGTTTGGGGTTAGGGGTTAGGGTTAGGGGTAGGGTTAGGGTTAGGGTTACGGTTGGGTTAGGGTTTAGGGTTAGGCTTAGGGTTAGGGGTTAGGGTTAGGGTTAGGGTTTGGGGATAGGGTTAGGGTTAGGGTTAGGGTTAGGGCCCGGCAGGTGGTTCCGGCGAGCCGAGCAGGTGGCTCCGGCGCGCCCGGCAGGTGCTTCCGCTGGGCCCGGCAGGTGGTTCCGGCGAGCCGAGCAGGTGGCTCCGGCGCGCTCGGCAGGTGCTTCCGCTGCGCCCGGCAGGTGGTTCCGGCGAGGCGAGCAGGTTGTTCCTGCGTGCTCGGCAGGTGGTTCAGTTGGGTCTGGCAGGTGGTTTCGGTCTGTTCGGGGTGCGGTTCCAGCATCTCAGGCACATGGTTCTGGCACGTCTGAGAGGTGGTTCCGGCTGGCCCAACAGGTGTTTCTGGAGTCTCCGCCAAGTGGTTCTGGCGTAGCTGGCAGGTGATGTTGGCGTGACTGGCAGGTGGTTCCAGCCAGCCCGGCAGGTGTTTCCGGAGTGTTCACCAACTGGCTGTGGCGTAGCCGGCAGGTGATTTTGGCGTGTCCGACAGGTGGTTCTGGCGAGTCGAGCAGGTGCTTCCGGCATGCTCGGCAGGTGCTTCCGGTGTCATTGGCATGTGGTTCTGGCAGGTCTGAGAGGTGGTTCCGGCATGCCTGACAGGTGATTCCGGAGTGTTCGCCAAGCGGTTCTGGCATAGGCGGCAGGTGATTTTGCCATGTCCAGAATGTGGTTCCAGCGAGTCGAACATGTGGTTCCGGCGTGTCCGGCAGGTGTTTCCGGTCTGTCCAGCAGGTGGTTCTGGGGTGTCCGGCATGAGGTTCTGGCACGTCTGAGAGGTGGTTCCGGCCGGCCCGACATGCGTTTCCGGAGTGTCCGCCACGTGGTTCAGGCACGTCTGAGAGGTGGTTCCAGCATGCCCGGCAGGTTTTCCCGGAGAGTCCTCCAAGTGGTTCTGGCGTAGCCCGCAGGTGATTTTGGTGTGTCCGGCAGGTTGTTCCGTTCTGTCCGATAGGTTGTTCCGGCATGTCCAGCACGTGCTTCTGGCACTTCTGAGAGGTGGTTCTGGCATGCCGGGCAGGTTATTCCGGAGTGTCCGGTAAGTGGTTCTGGTGTAGCCGGCAGTTCATTTTGGTGTGTCTGGCACATGGGTCCTGCGAGTCGAGCAGGTGGTTCCGGCGTGCTCGGCAGGTGGTCCAGGCATGTCCGGCAGGTGGTTCCAGTCTGTCCAGGACGTGGTTCCAGCGTGTCCGGCACGTGGTTCTCTTACGTCTGAGAGGTGGTTCCTGCATGCCTGGCAGGTTATTGCGGATTGTCTGCCAGGTGGTTCTCTCATAGCCAGCTGTTGATTTTGGCCTGTCAGGCAGGTGGTTCTGGTGAGTCCAGCAGGTGGCTCCGGCGTGCTCGGCAGGTGGTTCTGGCATGTCTGGCAGGTGGTTCCGGCGAGTTGAGCAGCTGGTTCCAGCCTGTCCGTCAGGTTAGGGTTAGGGATAGGGTTAGGGTTACGGTTAGGGTTAGGGTTTAGGGTTTGGGGTTAGGGGTTAGGGTTAGGGGTAGGGTTAGGGTTAGGGTTACGGTTGGGTTAGGGTTTAGGGTTAGGCTTAGGGTTAGGGGTTAGGGTTAGGGTTAGGGTTTGGGGATAGGGTTAGGGTTAGGGTTAGGGTTAGGGCCCGGCAGGTGGTTCCGGCGAGCCGAGCAGGTGGCTCCGGCGCGCCCGGCAGGTGCTCCCGCTGCGCCCGGCAGGTGGTTCCGGCGAGGCGAGCAGGTGGCTCCGGCGCGCCGGGCAGGTGGTTCCGGCGAGGCGAGCAGGTGGCTCCGGCGCGCTCGGCAGCTGCTTCCGCTGGGCCCGGCTGGTGTTTCCGGCGAGGCGAGCAGGTGGCTCCGGCGCGCTCGGCAGGTGCTTCCGCTGCGCCCGGCAGGTGGTTCCGGCGAGGCGAGCAGGTTGTTCCTGCGTGCTCGGCAGGTGGTTCAGTTGGGTCTGGCAGGTGGTTTCGGTCTGTTCGGGGTGCGGTTCCAGCATCTCAGGCACATGGTTCTGGCACGTCTGAGAGGTGGTTCCGGCTGGCCCAACAGGTGTTTCTGGAGTCTCCGCCAAGTGGTTCTGGCGTAGCTGGCAGGTGATGTTGGCGTGACTGGCAGGTGGTTCCAGCCAGCCCGGCAGGTGTTTCCGGAGTGTTCACCAACTGGCTGTGGCGTAGCCGGCAGGTGATTTTGGCGTGTCCGACAGGTGGTTCTGGCGAGTCGAGCAGGTGCTTCCGGCATGCTCGGCAGGTGCTTCCGGTGTCATTGGCATGTGGTTCTGGCAGGTCTGAGAGGTGGTTCCGGCATGCCTGACAGGTGATTCCGGAGTGTTCGCCAAGCGGTTCTGGCATAGGCGGCAGGTGATTTTGCCATGTCCAGAATGTGGTTCCAGCGAGTCGAACATGTGGTTCCGGCGTGTCCGGCAGGTGTTTCCGGTCTGTCCAGCAGGTGGTTCTGGGGTGTCCGGCATGAGGTTCTGGCACGTCTGAGAGGTGGTTCCGGCCGGCCCGACATGCGTTTCCGGAATGTCCGCCACGTGGTTCAGGCACGTCTGAGAGGTGGTTCCAGCATGCCCGGCAGGTTTTCCCGGAGAGTCCTCCAAGTGGTTCTGGCGTAGCCCGCAGGTGATTTTGGTGTGTCCGGCAGGTTGTTCCGTTCTGTCCGATAGGTTGTTCCGGCATGTCCAGCACGTGCTTCTGGCACTTCTGAGAGGTGGTTCTGGCATGCCGGGCAGGTTATTCCGGAGTGTCCGGTAAGTGGTTCTGGTGTAGCCGGCAGTTCATTTTGGCGTGTCTGGCACATGGGTCCTGCGAGTCGAGCAGGTGGTTCCGGCGTGCTCGGCAGGTGGTCCAGGCATGTCCGGCAGGTGGTTCCAGTCTGTCCAGGACGTGGTTCCAGCGTGTCCGGCACGTGGTTCTCTTACGTCTGAGAGGTGGTTCCTGCATGCCTGGCAGGTTATTGCGGATTGTCTGCCAGGTGGTTCTCTCATAGCCAGCTGTTGATTTTGGCCTGTCAGGCAGGTGGTTCTGGTGAGTCCAGCAGGTGGCTCCGGCGTGCTCGGCAGGTGGTTCTGGCATGTCTGGCAGGTGGTTCCGGCGAGTTGAGCAGCTGGTTCCAGCCTGTCCGTCAGGTTAGGGTTAGGGATAGGGTTAGGGTTACGGTTAGGGTTAGGGTTTAGGGTTTGGGGTTAGGGGTTAGGGTTAGGGGTAGGGTTAGGGTTAGGGTTACGGTTGGGTTAGGGTTTAGGGTTAGGCTTAGGGTTAGGGGTTAGGGTTAGGGTTAGGGTTTGGGGATAGGGTTAGGGTTAGGGTTAGGGTTAGGGCCCGGCAGGTGGTTCCGGCGAGCCGAGCAGGTGGCTCCGGCGCGCCCGGCAGGTGCTTCCGCTGCGCCCGGCAGGTGGTTCCGGAGAGGCGAGCAGGTGGCTCCGGCGCGCCGGGCAGGTGGTTCCGGCGAGGCGAGCAGGTGGCTCCGGCGCGCCGGGCAGGTGGTTCCGGCGAGGCGAGCAGGTGGCTCCGGCGCGCTCGGCAGGTGCTTCCGCTGGGCCCGGCTGGTGTTTCCGGCGAGGCGAGCAGGTGGCTCCGGCGCGCTCGGCAGGTGCTTCCGCTGCGCCCGGCAGGTGGTTCCGGCGAGGCGAGCAGGTTGTTCCTGCGTGCTCGGCAGGTGGTTCAGTTGGGTCTGGCAGGTGGTTTCGGTCTGTTCGGGGTGCGGTTCCAGCATCTCAGGCACATGGTTCTGGCACGTCTGAGAGGTGGTTCCGGCTGGCCCAACAGGTGTTTCTGGAGTCTCCGCCAAGTGGTTCTGGCGTAGCTGGCAGGTGATGTTGGCGTGACTGGCAGGTGGTTCCAGCCAGCCCGGCAGGTGTTTCCGGAGTGTTCACCAACTGGCTGTGGCGTAGCCGGCAGGTGATTTTGGCGTGTCCGACAGGTGGTTCTGGCGAGTCGAGCAGGTGCTTCCGGCATGCTCGGCAGGTGCTTCCGGTGTCATTGGCATGTGGTTCTGGCAGGTCTGAGAGGTGGTTCCGGCATGCCTGACAGGTGATTCCGGAGTGTTCGCCAAGCGGTTCTGGCATAGGCGGCAGGTGATTTTGCCATGTCCAGAATGTGGTTCCAGCGAGTCGAACATGTGGTTCCGGCGTGTCCGGCAGGTGTTTCCGGTCTGTCCAGCAGGTGGTTCTGGGGTGTCCGGCATGAGGTTCTGGCACGTCTGAGAGGTGGTTCCGGCCGGCCCGACATGCGTTTCCGGAGTGTCCGCCACGTGGTTCAGGCACGTCTGAGAGGTGGTTCCAGCATGCCCGGCAGGTTTTCCCGGAGAGTCCTCCAAGTGGTTCTGGCGTAGCCCGCAGGTGATTTTGGTGTGTCCGGCAGGTTGTTCCGTTCTGTCCGATAGGTTGTTCCGGCATGTCCAGCACGTGCTTCTGGCACTTCTGAGAGGTGGTTCTGGCATGCCGGGCAGGTTATTCCGGAGTGTCCGGTAAGTGGTTCTGGTGTAGCCGGCAGTTCATTTTGGCGTGTCTGGCACATGGGTCCTGCGAGTCGAGCAGGTGGTTCCGGCGTGCTCGGCAGGTGGTCCAGGCATGTCCGGCAGGTGGTTCCAGTCTGTCCAGGACGTGGTTCCAGCGTGTCCGGCACGTGGTTCTCTTACGTCTGAGAGGTGGTTCCTGCATGCCTGGCAGGTTATTGCGGATTGTCTGCCAGGTGGTTCTCTCATAGCCAGCTGTTGATTTTGGCCTGTCAGGCAGGTGGTTCTGGTGAGTCCAGCAGGTGGCTCCGGCGTGCTCGGCAGGTGGTTCTGGCATGTCTGGCAGGTGGTTCCGGCGAGTTGAGCAGCTGGTTCCAGCCTGTCCGTCAGGTTAGGGTTAGGGATAGGGTTAGGGTTACGGTTAGGGTTAGGGTTTAGGGTTTGGGGTTAGGGGTTAGGGTTAGGGGTAGGGTTAGGGTTAGGGTTACGGTTGGGTTAGGGTTTAGGGTTAGGCTTAGGGTTAGGGGTTAGGGTTAGGGTTAGGGTTTGGGGATAGGGTTAGGGTTAGGGTTAGGGTTAGGGCCCGGCAGGTGGTTCCGGCGAGCCGAGCAGGTGGCTCCGGCGCGCCCGGCAGGTGCTTCCGCTGGGCCCGGCAGGTGGTTCCGGCGAGGCGAGCAGGTGGCTCCGGCGCGCTCGGCAGGTGCTTCCGCTGCGCCCGGCAGGTGGTTCCGGCGAGGCGAGCAGGTTGTTCCTGCGTGCTCGGCAGGTGGTTCAGTTGGGTCTGGCAGGTGGTTTCGGTCTGTTCGGGGTGTGGTTCCAGCATCTCAGGCACATGGTTCTGGCACGTCTGAGAGGTGTTTCCGGCTGGCCCAACAGGTGTTTCTGGAGTCTCCGCCAAGTGGTTCTGGCGTAGCTGGCAGGTGATGTTGGCGTGACTGGCAGGTGGTTCCAGCCAGCCCGGCAGGTGTTTCCGGAGTGTTCACCAACTGGCTGTGGCGTAGCCGGCAGGTGATTTTGGCGTGTCCGACAGGTGGTTCTGGCGAGTCGAGCAGGTGCTTCCGGCATGCTCGGCAGGTGCTTCCGGTGTCATTGGCATGTGGTTCTGGCAGGTCTGAGAGGTGGTTCCGGCATGCCTGACAGGTGATTCCGGAGTGTTCGCCAAGCGGTTCTGGCATAGGCGGCAGGTGATTTTGCCATGTCCAGAATGTGGTTCCAGCGAGTCGAACATGTGGTTCCGGCGTGTCCGGCAGGTGTTTCCGGTCTGTCCAGCAGGTGGTTCTGGGGTGTCCGGCATGAGGTTCTGGCACGTCTGAGAGGTGGTTCCGGCCGGCCCGACATGCGTTTCCGGAGTGTCCGCCACGTGGTTCAGGCACGTCTGAGAGGTGGTTCCAGCATGCCCGGCAGGTTTTCCCGGAGAGTCCTCCAAGTGGTTCTGGCGTAGCCCGCAGGTGATTTTGGTGTGTCCGGCAGGTTGTTCCGTTCTGTCCGATAGGTTGTTCCGGCATGTCCAGCACGTGCTTCTGGCACTTCTGAGAGGTGGTTCTGGCATGCCGGGCAGGTTATTCCGGAGTGTCCGGTAAGTGGTTCTGGTGTAGCCGGCAGTTCATTTTGGCGTGTCTGGCACATGGGTCCTGCGAGTCGAGCAGGTGGTTCCGGCGTGCTCGGCAGGTGGTCCAGGCATGTCCGGCAGGTGGTTCCAGTCTGTCCAGGACGTGGTTCCAGCGTGTCCGGCACGTGGTTCTCTTACGTCTGAGAGGTGGTTCCTGCATGCCTGGCAGGTTATTGCGGATTGTCTGCCAGGTGGTTCTCTCATAGCCAGCTGTTGATTTTGGCCTGTCAGGCAGGTGGTTCTGGTGAGTCCAGCAGGTGGCTCCGGCGTGCTCGGCAGGTGGTTCTGGCATGTCTGGCAGGTGGTTCCGGCGAGTTGAGCAGCTGGTTCCAGCCTGTCCGTCAGGTTAGGGTTAGGGATAGGGTTAGGGTTACGGTTAGGGTTAGGGTTTAGGGTTTGGGGTTAGGGGTTAGGGTTAGGGGTAGGGTTAGGGTTAGGGTTACGGTTGGGTTAGGGTTTAGGGTTAGGCTTAGGGTTAGGGGTTAGGGTTAGGGTTAGGGTTTGGGGATAGGGTTAGGGTTAGGGTTAGGGTTAGGGCCCGGCAGGTGGTTCCGGCGAGCCGAGCAGGTGGCTCCGGCGCGCCCGGCAGGTGCTTCCGCTGGGCCCGGCAGGTGGTTCCGGCGAGGCGAGCAGGTGGCTCCGGCGCGCTCGGCAGGTGCTTCCGCTGCGCCCGGCAGGTGGTTCCGGCGAGGCGAGCAGGTTGTTCCTGCGTGCTCGGCAGGTGGTTCAGTTGGGTCTGGCAGGTGGTTTCGGTCTGTTCGGGGTGTGGTTCCAGCATCTCAGGCACATGGTTCTGGCACGTCTGAGAGGTGTTTCCGGCTGGCCCAACAGGTGTTTCTGGAGTCTCCGCCAAGTGGTTCTGGCGTAGCTGGCAGGTGATGTTGGCGTGACTGGCAGGTGGTTCCAGCCAGCCCGGCAGGTGTTTCCGGAGTGTTCACCAACTGGCTGTGGCGTAGCCGGCAGGTGATTTTGGCGTGTCCGACAGGTGGTTCTGGCCAGTCGAGCAGGTGCTTCCGGCATGCTCGGCAGGTGCTTCCGAGGTGGTTCCGGCATGCCTGACAGGTGATTCCGGAGTGTTCGCCAAGCGGTTCTGGCATAGGCGGCAGGTGATTTTGCCATGTCCAGAATGTGGTTCCAGCGAGTCGAACATGTGGTTCCGGCGTGTCCGGCAGGTGTTTCCGGTCTGTCCAGCAGGTGGTTCTGGGGTGTCCGGCATGAGGTTCTGGCACGTCTGAAAGGTGGTTCTGGCCGGCCCGACATGCGTTTCCGGAGTGTCCGCCACGTGGTTCAGGCACGTCTGAGAGGTGGTTCCAGCATGCCCGGCAGGTTTTCCCGGAGAGTCCTCCAAGTGGTTCTGGCGTAGCCCGCAGGTGATTTTGGTGTGTCCGGCAGGTTGTTCCGTTCTGTCCGATAGGTTGTTCCGGCATGTCCAGCACGTGCTTCTGGCACTTCTGAGAGGTGGTTCTGGCATGCCGGGCAGGTTATTCCGGAGTGTCCGGTAAGTGGTTCTGGTGTAGCCGGCAGTTCATTTTGGCGTGTCTGGCACATGGGTCCTGCGAGTCGAGCAGGTGGTTCCGGCGTGCTCGGCAGGTGGTCCAGGCATGTCCGGCAGGTGGTTCCAGTCTGTCCAGGACGTGGTTCCAGCGTGTCCGGCACGTGGTTCTCTTACGTCTGAGAGGTGGTTCCTGCATGCCTGGCAGGTTATTGCGGATTGTCTGCCAGGTGGTTCTCTCATAGCCAGCTGTTGATTTTGGCCTGTCAGGCAGGTGGTTCTGGTGAGTCCAGCAGGTGGCTCCGGCGTGCTCGGCAGGTGGTTCTGGCATGTCTGGCAGGTGGTTCCGGCGAGTTGAGCAGCTGGTTCCAGCCTGTCCGTCAGGTTAGGGTTAGGGATAGGGTTAGGGTTACGGTTAGGGTTAGGGTTTAGGGTTTGGGGTTAGGGGTTAGGGTTAGGGGTAGGGTTAGGGTTAGGGTTACGGTTGGGTTAGGGTTTAGGGTTAGGCTTAGGGTTAGGGGTTAGGGTTAGGGTTAGGGTTTGGGGATAGGGTTAGGGTTAGGGTTAGGGTTAGGGTTAGGGCCCGGCAGGTGGTTCCGGCGAGCCGAGCAGGTGGCTCCGGCGCGCCCGGCAGGTGCTTCCGCTGCGCCCGGCAGGTGGTTCCGGCGAGGCGAGCAGGTGGCTCCGGCGCGCTCGGCAGGTGCTTCCGCTGCGCCCGGCAGGTGGTTCCGGCGAGGCGAGCAGGTTGTTCCTGCGTGCTCGGCAGGTGGTTCAGTTGGGTCTGGCAGGTGGTTTCGGTCTGTTCGGGGTGCGGTTCCAGCATCTCAGGCACATGGTTCTGGCACGTCTGAGAGGTGGTTCCGGCTGGCCCAACAGGTGTTTCTGGAGTCTCCGCCAAGTGGTTCTGGCGTAGCTGGCAGGTGATGTTGGCGTGACTGGCAGGTGGTTCCAGCCAGCCCGGCAGGTGTTTCCGGAGTGTTCACCAACTGGCTGTGGCGTAGCCGGCAGGTGATTTTGGCGTGTCCGACAGGTGGTTCTGGCGAGTCGAGCAGGTGCTTCCGGCATGCTCGGCAGGTGCTTCCGGTGTCATTGGCATGTGGTTCTGGCAGGTCTGAGAGGTGGTTCCGGCATGCCTGACAGGTGATTCCGGAGTGTTCGCCAAGCGGTTCTGGCATAGGCGGCAGGTGATTTTGCCATGTCCAGAATGTGGTTCCAGCGAGTCGAACATGTGGTTCCGGCGTGTCCGGCAGGTGTTTCCGGTCTGTCCAGCAGGTGGTTCTGGGGTGTCCGGCATGAGGTTCTGGCACGTCTGAGAGGTGGTTCTGGCCGGCCCGACATGCGTTTCCGGAGTGTCCGCCACGTGGTTCAGGCACGTCTGAGAGGTGGTTCCAGCATGCCCGGCAGGTTTTCCCGGAGAGTCCTCCAAGTGGTTCTGGCGTAGCCCGCAGGTGATTTTGGTGTGTCCGGCAGGTTGTTCCGTTCTGTCCGATAGGTTGTTCCGGCATGTCCAGCACGTGCTTCTGGCACTTCTGAGAGGTGGTTCTGGCATGCCGGGCAGGTTATTCCGGAGTGTCCGGTAAGTGGTTCTGGTGTAGCCGGCAGTTCATTTTGGCGTGTCTGGCACATGGGTCCTGCGAGTCGAGCAGGTGGTTCCGGCGTGCTCGGCAGGTGGTCCAGGCATGTCCGGCAGGTGGTTCCAGTCTGTCCAGGACGTGGTTCCAGCGTGTCCGGCACGTGGTTCTCTTACGTCTGAGAGGTGGTTCCTGCATGCCTGGCAGGTTATTGCGGATTGTCTGCCAGGTGGTTCTCTCATAGCCAGCTGTTGATTTTGGCCTGTCAGGCAGGTGGTTCTGGTGAGTCCAGCAGGTGGCTCCGGCGTGCTCGGCAGGTGGTTCTGGCATGTCTGGCAGGTGGTTCCGGCGAGTTGAGCAGCTGGTTCCAGCCTGTCCGTCAGGTTAGGGTTAGGGATAGGGTTAGGGTTACGGTTAGGGTTAGGGTTTAGGGTTTGGGGTTAGGGGTTAGGGTTAGGGGTAGGGTTAGGGTTAGGGTTACGGTTGGGTTAGGGTTTAGGGTTAGGCTTAGGGTTAGGGGTTAGGGTTAGGGTTAGGGTTTGGGGATAGGGTTAGGGTTAGGGTTAGGGTTAGGGTTAGGGCCCGGCAGGTGGTTCCGGCGAGCCGAGCAGGTGGCTCCGGCGCGCCCGGCAGGTGCTTCCGCTGCGCCCGGCAGGTGGTTCCGGCGAGGCGAGCAGGTGGCTCCGGCGCGCTCGGCAGGTGCTTCCGCTGCGCCCGGCAGGTGGTTCCGGCGAGGCGAGCAGGTTGTTCCTGCGTGCTCGGCAGGTGGTTCAGTTGGGTCTGGCAGGTGGTTTCGGTCTGTTCGGGGTGCGGTTCCAGCATCTCAGGCACATGGTTCTGGCACGTCTGAGAGGTGGTTCCGGCTGGCCCAACAGGTGTTTCTGGAGTCTCCGCCAAGTGGTTCTGGCGTAGCTGGCAGGTGATGTTGGCGTGACTGGCAGGTGGTTCCAGCCAGCCCGGCAGGTGTTTCCGGAGTGTTCACCAACTGGCTGTGGCGTAGCCGGCAGGTGATTTTGGCGTGTCCGACAGGTGGTTCTGGCGAGTCGAGCAGGTGCTTCCGGCATGCTCGGCAGGTGCTTCCGGTGTCATTGGCATGTGGTTCTGGCAGGTCTGAGAGGTGGTTCCGGCATGCCTGACAGGTGATTCCGGAGTGTTCGCCAAGCGGTTCTGGCATAGGCGGCAGGTGATTTTGCCATGTCCAGAATGTGGTTCCAGCGAGTCGAACATGTGGTTCCGGCGTGTCCGGCAGGTGTTTCCGGTCTGTCCAGCAGGTGGTTCTGGGGTGTCCGGCATGAGGTTCTGGCACGTCTGAGAGGTGGTTCCGGCCGGCCCGACATGCGTTTCCGGAGTGTCCGCCACGTGGTTCAGGCACGTCTGAGAGGTGGTTCCAGCATGCCCGGCAGGTTTTCCCGGAGAGTCCTCCAAGTGGTTCTGGCGTAGCCCGCAGGTGATTTTGGTGTGTCCGGCAGGTTGTTCCGTTCTGTCCGATAGGTTGTTCCGGCATGTCCAGCACGTGCTTCTGGCACTTCTGAGAGGTGGTTCTGGCATGCCGGGCAGGTTATTCCGGAGTGTCCGGTAAGTGGTTCTGGTGTAGCCGGCAGTTCATTTTGGCGTGTCTGGCACATGGGTCCTGCGAGTCGAGCAGGTGGTTCCGGCGTGCTCGGCAGGTGGTCCAGGCATGTCCGGCAGGTGGTTCCAGTCTGTCCAGGACGTGGTTCCAGCGTGTCCGGCACGTGGTTCTCTTACGTCTGAGAGGTGGTTCCTGCATGCCTGGCAGGTTATTGCGGATTGTCTGCCAGGTGGTTCTCTCATAGCCAGCTGTTGATTTTGGCCTGTCAGGCAGGTGGTTCTGGTGAGTCCAGCAGGTGGCTCCGGCGTGCTCGGCAGGTGGTTCTGGCATGTCTGGCAGGTGGTTCCGGCGAGTTGAGCAGCTGGTTCCAGCCTGTCCGTCAGGTTAGGGTTAGGGATAGGGTTAGGGTTACGGTTAGGGTTAGGGTTTAGGGTTTGGGGTTAGGGGTTAGGGTTAGGGGTAGGGTTAGGGTTAGGGTTACGGTTGGGTTAGGGTTTAGGGTTAGGCTTAGGGTTAGGGGTTAGGGTTAGGGTTAGGGTTTGGGGATAGGGTTACGGTTAGGGTTAGGGTTAGGGCCGGGCAGGTGGTTCCGGCGAGCCGAGCAGGTGGCTCCGGCGCGCCCGGCAGCTGCTTCCGCTGGGCCCGGCAGGTGGTTCCGGCGAGGCGAGCAGGAGGCTCCGGCGCGCTCGGCAGGTGCTTCCGCTGCGCCCGGCAGGTCGTTCCGGCGAGGCGAGCAGGTTGTTCCTGCGTGCTTGGCAGGTGGTTCAGTTGGGTGTGGCAGCTGGTTTCGGTCTGTTTGGGGTGTGGTTCCAGCATCTCTGGCACATGGTTCTGGCACGTCTGAGAGGTGGTTCCGGCTGGCCCAACAGGTGTTTCTGGAGTCTCCGCCAAGTGGTTCTGGCGTAGCTGGCAGGTGATGTTGGCGTGACTGGCAGGTGGTTCCAGCCAGCCCGGCAGGTGTTTCCGGAGTGTTCACCAACTGGCTGTGGCGTAGCCGGCAGGTGATTTTGGCGTGTCCGACAGGTGGTTCTGGCGAGTCGAGCAGGTGCTTCCGGCATGCTCGGCAGGTGCTTCCGGTGTCATTGGCATGTGGTTCTGGCAGGTCTGAGAGGTGGTTCCGGCATGCCTGACAGGTGATTCCGGAGTGTTCGCCAAGCGGTTCTGGCATAGGCGGCAGGTGATTTTGCCATGTCCAGAATGTGGTTCCAGCGAGTCGAACATGTGGTTCCGGCGTGTCCGGCAGGTGTTTCCGGTCTGTCCAGCAGGTGGTTCTGGGGTGTCCGGCATGAGGTTCTGGCACGTCTGAGAGGTGGTTCTGGCCGGCCCGACATGCGTTTCCGGAGTGTCCGCCACGTGGTTCAGGCACGTCTGAGAGGTGGTTCCAGCATGCCCGGCAGGTTTTCCCGGAGAGTCCTCCAAGTGGTTCTGGCGTAGCCCGCAGGTGATTTTGGTGTGTCCGGCAGGTTGTTCCGTTCTGTCCGATAGGTTGTTCCGGCATGTCCAGCACGTGCTTCTGGCACTTCTGAGAGGTGGTTCTGGCATGCCGGGCAGGTTATTCCGGAGTGTCCGGTAAGTGGTTCTGGTGTAGCCGGCAGTTCATTTTGGCGTGTCTGGCACATGGGTCCTGCGAGTCGAGCAGGTGGTTCCGGCGTGCTCGGCAGGTGGTCCAGGCATGTCCGGCAGGTGGTTCCAGTCTGTCCAGGACGTGGTTCCAGCGTGTCCGGCACGTGGTTCTCTTACGTCTGAGAGGTGGTTCCTGCATGCCTGGCAGGTTATTGCGGATTGTCTGCCAGGTGGTTCTCTCATAGCCAGCTGTTGATTTTGGCCTGTCAGGCAGGTGGTTCTGGTGAGTCCAGCAGGTGGCTCCGGCGTGCTCGGCAGGTGGTTCTGGCATGTCTGGCAGGTGGTTCCGGCGAGTTGAGCAGCTGGTTCCAGCCTGTCCGTCAGGTTAGGGTTAGGGATAGGGTTAGGGTTACGGTTAGGGTTAGGGTTTAGGGTTTGGGGTTAGGGGTTAGGGTTAGGGGTAGGGTTAGGGTTAGGGTTACGGTTGGGTTAGGGTTTAGGGTTAGGCTTAGGGTTAGGGGTTAGGGTTAGGGTTAGGGTTTGGGGATAGGGTTAGGGTTAGGGTTAGGGTTAGGGTTAGGGCCCGGCAGGTGGTTCCGGCGAGCCGAGCAGGTGGCTCCGGCGCGCCCGGCAGGTGCTTCCGCTGCGCCCGGCAGGTGGTTCCGGCGAGGCGAGCAGGTGGCTCCGGCGCGCTCGGCAGGTGCTTCCGCTGCGCCCGGCAGGTGGTTCCGGCGAGGCGAGCAGGTTGTTCCTGCGTGCTCGGCAGGTGGTTCAGTTGGGTCTGGCAGGTGGTTTCGGTCTGTTCGGGGTGCGGTTCCAGCATCTCAGGCACATGGTTCTGGCACGTCTGAGAGGTGGTTCCGGCTGGCCCAACAGGTGTTTCTGGAGTCTCCGCCAAGTGGTTCTGGCGTAGCTGGCAGGTGATGTTGGCGTGACTGGCAGGTGGTTCCAGCCAGCCCGGCAGGTGTTTCCGGAGTGTTCACCAACTGGCTGTGGCGTAGCCGGCAGGTGATTTTGGCGTGTCCGACAGGTGGTTCTGGCGAGTCGAGCAGGTGCTTCCGGCATGCTCGGCAGGTGCTTCCGGTGTCATTGGCATGTGGTTCTGGCAGGTCTGAGAGGTGGTTCCGGCATGCCTGACAGGTGATTCCGGAGTGTTCGCCAAGCGGTTCTGGCATAGGCGGCAGGTGATTTTGCCATGTCCAGAATGTGGTTCCAGCGAGTCGAACATGTGGTTCCGGCGTGTCCGGCAGGTGTTTCCGGTCTGTCCAGCAGGTGGTTCTGGGGTGTCCGGCATGAGGTTCTGGCACGTCTGAGAGGTGGTTCCGGCCGGCCCGACATGCGTTTCCGGAGTGTCCGCCACGTGGTTCAGGCACGTCTGAGAGGTGGTTCCAGCATGCCCGGCAGGTTTTCCCGGAGAGTCCTCCAAGTGGTTCTGGCGTAGCCCGCAGGTGATTTTGGTGTGTCCGGCAGGTTGTTCCGTTCTGTCCGATAGGTTGTTCCGGCATGTCCAGCACGTGCTTCTGGCACTTCTGAGAGGTGGTTCTGGCATGCCGGGCAGGTTATTCCGGAGTGTCCGGTAAGTGGTTCTGGTGTAGCCGGCAGTTCATTTTGGCGTGTCTGGCACATGGGTCCTGCGAGTCGAGCAGGTGGTTCCGGCGTGCTCGGCAGGTGGTCCAGGCATGTCCGGCAGGTGGTTCCAGTCTGTCCAGGACGTGGTTCCAGCGTGTCCGGCACGTGGTTCTCTTACGTCTGAGAGGTGGTTCCTGCATGCCTGGCAGGTTATTGCGGATTGTCTGCCAGGTGGTTCTCTCATAGCCAGCTGTTGATTTTGGCCTGTCAGGCAGGTGGTTCTGGTGAGTCCAGCAGGTGGCTCCGGCGTGCTCGGCAGGTGGTTCTGGCATGTCTGGCAGGTGGTTCCGGCGAGTTGAGCAGCTGGTTCCAGCCTGTCCGTCAGGTTAGGGTTAGGGATAGGGTTAGGGTTACGGTTAGGGTTAGGGTTTAGGGTTTGGGGTTAGGGGTTAGGGTTAGGGGTAGGGTTAGGGTTAGGGTTACGGTTGGGTTAGGGTTTAGGGTTAGGCTTAGGGTTAGGGGTTAGGGTTAGGGTTAGGGTTTGGGGATAGGGTAAGGGTTAGGGTTAGGGTTAGGGCCCGGCACGTGGTTCCGGCGAGGCGAGCAGGTGGCTCCGGCGCGCTCGGCAGGTGGTTCCGCTGGGCCCGGCAGGTGGTTCCGGCGAGGCGAGCAGGTGGCTCCGGCGTGCTTGGCACATGCTTCCGCTGGGCCCGGCAGGTGGTTCCGGCGAGGCGAGCAGGTGGCTCCGGCGTGCTCGGCAGGTGCTTCCGCTGCACCCGGCAGGTGGTTCCGGCGAGGCGAGCAGGTGGCTCCGGCGCGCCTGGCAGGTGGTTCCGGCGAGGCGAGCAGGTGGCTCCGGCACGCTCGGCAGGTGCTTCCGCTGCGCCCGGCATGTGGTTCCGGCGAGGCGAGCAGGTTGTTCCTGCGTGCTTGGCAGGTGGTTCAGTAGGGTCTGGCAGGTGGTTTCGGTCTGTTTGGGGTGTGGTTCCAGCATCTCAGGCACATGGTTTTGGCACGTCTGAGAGGTGGTTCCGGCTGGCCCAACAGGTGTTTCTGGAGTCTCCGCCAAGTGGTTCTGGCGTAGCTGGCAGGTGATGTTGGCGTGACTGGCAGGTGGTTCCAGCCAGCCCGGCAGGTGTTTCCGGAGTGTTCACCAACTGGCTGTGGCGTAGCCGGCAGGTGATTTTGGCGTGTCCGACAGGTGGTTCTGGCGAGTCGAGCAGGTGCTTCCGGCATGCTCGGCAGGTGCTTCCGGTGTCATTGGCATGTGGTTCTGGCAGGTCTGAGAGGTGGTTCCGGCATGCCTGACAGGTGATTCCGGAGTGTTCGCCAAGCGGTTCTGGCATAGGCGGCAGGTGATTTTGCCATGTCCAGAATGTGGTTCCAGCGAGTCGAACATGTGGTTCCGGCGTGTCCGGCAGGTGTTTCCGGTCTGTCCAGCAGGTGGTTCTGGGGTGTCCGGCATGAGGTTCTGGCACGTCTGAGAGGTGGTTCCGGCCGGCCCGACATGCGTTTCCGGAGTGTCCGCCACGTGGTTCAGGCACGTCTGAGAGGTGGTTCCAGCATGCCCGGCAGGTTTTCCCGGAGAGTCCTCCAAGTGGTTCTGGCGTAGCCCGCAGGTGATTTTGGTGTGTCCGGCAGGTTGTTCCGTTCTGTCCGATAGGTTGTTCCGGCATGTCCAGCACGTGCTTCTGGCACTTCTGAGAGGTGGTTCTGGCATGCCGGGCAGGTTATTCCGGAGTGTCCGGTAAGTGGTTCTGGTGTAGCCGGCAGTTCATTTTGGCGTGTCTGGCACATGGGTCCTGCGAGTCGAGCAGGTGGTTCCGGCGTGCTCGGCAGGTGGTCCAGGCATGTCCGGCAGGTGGTTCCAGTCTGTCCAGGACGTGGTTCCAGCGTGTCCGGCACGTGGTTCTCTTACGTCTGAGAGGTGGTTCCTGCATGCCTGGCAGGTTATTGCGGATTGTCTGCCAGGTGGTTCTCTCATAGCCAGCTGTTGATTTTGGCCTGTCAGGCAGGTGGTTCTGGTGAGTCCAGCAGGTGGCTCCGGCGTGCTCGGCAGGTGGTTCTGGCATGTCTGGCAGGTGGTTCCGGCGAGTTGAGCAGCTGGTTCCAGCCTGTCCGTCAGGTTAGGGTTAGGGATAGGGTTAGGGTTACGGTTAGGGTTAGGGTTTAGGGTTTGGGGTTAGGGGTTAGGGTTAGGGGTAGGGTTAGGGTTAGGGTTACGGTTGGGTTAGGGTTTAGGGTTAGGCTTAGGGTTAGGGGTTAGGGTTAGGGTTAGGGTTTGGGGATAGGGTTAGGGTTAGGGTTAGGGTTAGGGCCCGGCAGGTGGTTCCGGCGAGCCGAGCAGGTGGCTCCGGCGCGCCCGGCAGGTGCTTCCGCTGGGCCCGGCAGGTGGTTCCGGCGAGGCGAGCAGGTGGCTCCGGCGCGCTCGGCAGGTGCTTCCGCTGCGCCCGGCAGGTGGTTCCGGCGAGGCGAGCAGGTTGTTCCTGCGTGCTCGGCAGGTGGTTCAGTTGGGTCTGGCAGGTGGTTTCGGTCTGTTCGGGGTGTGGTTCCAGCATCTCAGGCACATGGTTCTGGCACGTCTGAGAGGTGTTTCCGGCTGGCCCAACAGGTGTTTCTGGAGTCTCCGCCAAGTGGTTCTGGCGTAGCTGGCAGGTGATGTTGGCGTGACTGGCAGGTGGTTCCAGCCAGCCCGGCAGGTGTTTCCGGAGTGTTCACCAACTGGCTGTGGCGTAGCCGGCAGGTGATTTTGGCGTGTCCGACAGGTGGTTCTGGCGAGTCGAGCAGGTGCTTCCGGCATGCTCGGCAGGTGCTTCCGAGGTGGTTCCGGCATGCCTGACAGGTGATTCCGGAGTGTTCGCCAAGCGGTTCTGGCATAGGCGGCAGGTGATTTTGCCATGTCCAGAATGTGGTTCCAGCGAGTCGAACATGTGGTTCCGGCGTGTCCGGCAGGTGTTTCCGGTCTGTCCAGCAGGTGGTTCTGGGGTGTCCGGCATGAGGTTCTGGCACGTCTGAGAGGTGGTTCTGGCCGGCCCGACATGCGTTTCCGGAGTGTCCGCCACGTGGTTCAGGCACGTCTGAGAGGTGGTTCCAGCATGCCCGGCAGGTTTTCCCGGAGAGTCCTCCAAGTGGTTCTGGCGTAGCCCGCAGGTGATTTTGGTGTGTCCGGCAGGTTGTTCCGTTCTGTCCGATAGGTTGTTCCGGCATGTCCAGCACGTGCTTCTGGCACTTCTGAGAGGTGGTTCTGGCATGCCGGGCAGGTTATTCCGGAGTGTCCGGTAAGTGGTTCTGGTGTAGCCGGCAGTTCATTTTGGCGTGTCTGGCACATGGGTCCTGCGAGTCGAGCAGGTGGTTCCGGCGTGCTCGGCAGGTGGTCCAGGCATGTCCGGCAGGTGGTTCCAGTCTGTCCAGGACGTGGTTCCAGCGTGTCCGGCACGTGGTTCTCTTACGTCTGAGAGGTGGTTCCTGCATGCCTGGCAGGTTATTGCGGATTGTCTGCCAGGTGGTTCTCTCATAGCCAGCTGTTGATTTTGGCCTGTCAGGCAGGTGGTTCTGGTGAGTCCAGCAGGTGGCTCCGGCGTGCTCGGCAGGTGGTTCTGGCATGTCTGGCAGGTGGTTCCGGCGAGTTGAGCAGCTGGTTCCAGCCTGTCCGTCAGGTTAGGGTTAGGGATAGGGTTAGGGTTACGGTTAGGGTTAGGGTTTAGGGTTTGGGGTTAGGGGTTAGGGTTAGGGGTAGGGTTAGGGTTAGGGTTACGGTTGGGTTAGGGTTTAGGGTTAGGCTTAGGGTTAGGGGTTAGGGTTAGGGTTAGGGTTTGGGGATAGGGTTAGGGTTAGGGTTAGGGTTAGGGTTAGGGCCCGGCAGGTGGTTCCGGCGAGCCGAGCAGGTGGCTCCGGCGCGCCCGGCAGGTGCTTCCGCTGCGCCCGGCAGGTGGTTCCGGCGAGGCGAGCAGGTGGCTCCGGCGCGCTCGGCAGGTGCTTCCGCTGCGCCCGGCAGGTGGTTCCGGCGAGGCGAGCAGGTTGTTCCTGCGTGCTCGGCAGGTGGTTCAGTTGGGTCTGGCAGGTGGTTTCGGTCTGTTCGGGGTGCGGTTCCAGCATCTCAGGCACATGGTTCTGGCACGTCTGAGAGGTGGTTCCGGCTGGCCCAACAGGTGTTTCTGGAGTCTCCGCCAAGTGGTTCTGGCGTAGCTGGCAGGTGATGTTGGCGTGACTGGCAGGTGGTTCCAGCCAGCCCGGCAGGTGTTTCCGGAGTGTTCACCAACTGGCTGTGGCGTAGCCGGCAGGTGATTTTGGCGTGTCCGACAGGTGGTTCTGGCGAGTCGAGCAGGTGCTTCCGGCATGCTCGGCAGGTGCTTCCGGTGTCATTGGCATGTGGTTCTGGCAGGTCTGAGAGGTGGTTCCGGCATGCCTGACAGGTGATTCCGGAGTGTTCGCCAAGCGGTTCTGGCATAGGCGGCAGGTGATTTTGCCATGTCCAGAATGTGGTTCCAGCGAGTCGAACATGTGGTTCCGGCGTGTCCGGCAGGTGTTTCCGGTCTGTCCAGCAGGTGGTTCTGGGGTGTCCGGCATGAGGTTCTGGCACGTCTGAGAGGTGGTTCCGGCCGGCCCGACATGCGTTTCCGGAGTGTCCGCCACGTGGTTCAGGCACGTCTGAGAGGTGGTTCCAGCATGCCCGGCAGGTTTTCCCGGAGAGTCCTCCAAGTGGTTCTGGCGTAGCCCGCAGGTGATTTTGGTGTGTCCGGCAGGTTGTTCCGTTCTGTCCGATAGGTTGTTCCGGCATGTCCAGCACGTGCTTCTGGCACTTCTGAGAGGTGGTTCTGGCATGCCGGGCAGGTTATTCCGGAGTGTCCGGTAAGTGGTTCTGGTGTAGCCGGCAGTTCATTTTGGCGTGTCTGGCACATGGGTCCTGCGAGTCGAGCAGGTGGTTCCGGCGTGCTCGGCAGGTGGTCCAGGCATGTCCGGCAGGTGGTTCCAGTCTGTCCAGGACGTGGTTCCAGCGTGTCCGGCACGTGGTTCTCTTACGTCTGAGAGGTGGTTCCTGCATGCCTGGCAGGTTATTGCGGATTGTCTGCCAGGTGGTTCTCTCATAGCCAGCTGTTGATTTTGGCCTGTCAGGCAGGTGGTTCTGGTGAGTCCAGCAGGTGGCTCCGGCGTGCTCGGCAGGTGGTTCTGGCATGTCTGGCAGGTGGTTCCGGCGAGTTGAGCAGCTGGTTCCAGCCTGTCCGTCAGGTTAGGGTTAGGGATAGGGTTAGGGTTACGGTTAGGGTTAGGGTTTAGGGTTTGGGGTTAGGGGTTAGGGTTAGGGGTAGGGTTAGGGTTAGGGTTACGGTTGGGTTAGGGTTTAGGGTTAGGCTTAGGGTTAGGGGTTAGGGTTAGGGTTAGGGTTTGGGGATAGGGTTAGGGTTAGGGTTAGGGTTAGGGCCCGGCAGGTGGTTCCGGCGAGCCGAGCAGGTGGCTCCGGCGCGCCCGGCAGGTGCTTCCGCTGGGCCCGGCAGGTGGTTCCGGCGAGGCGAGCAGGTGGCTCCGGCGCGCTCGGCAGGTGCTTCCGCTGCGCCCGGCAGGTGGTTCCGGCGAGGCGAGCAGGTTGTTCCTGCGTGCTCGGCAGGTGGTTCAGTTGGGTCTGGCAGGTGGTTTCGGTCTGTTCGGGGTGCGGTTCCAGCATCTCAGGCACATGGTTCTGGCACGTCTGAGAGGTGGTTCCGGCTGGCCCAACAGGTGTTTCTGGAGTCTCCGCCAAGTGGTTCTGGCGTAGCTGGCAGGTGATGTTGGCGTGACTGGCAGGTGGTTCCAGCCAGCCCGGCAGGTGTTTCCGGAGTGTTCACCAACTGGCTGTGGCGTAGCCGGCAGGTGATTTTGGCGTGTCCGACAGGTGGTTCTGGCGAGTCGAGCAGGTGCTTCCGGCATGCTCGGCAGGTGCTTCCGGTGTCATTGGCATGTGGTTCTGGCAGGTCTGAGAGGTGGTTCCGGCATGCCTGACAGGTGATTCCGGAGTGTTCGCCAAGCGGTTCTGGCATAGGCGGCAGGTGATTTTGCCATGTCCAGAATGTGGTTCCAGCGAGTCGAACATGTGGTTCCGGCGTGTCCGGCAGGTGTTTCCGGTCTGTCCAGCAGGTGGTTCTGGGGTGTCCGGCATGAGGTTCTGGCACGTCTGAGAGGTGGTTCCGGCCGGCCCGACATGCGTTTCCGGAGTGTCCGCCACGTGGTTCAGGCACGTCTGAGAGGTGGTTCCAGCATGCCCGGCAGGTTTTCCCGGAGAGTCCTCCAAGTGGTTCTGGCGTAGCCCGCAGGTGATTTTGGTGTGTCCGGCAGGTTGTTCCGTTCTGTCCGATAGGTTGTTCCGGCATGTCCAGCACGTGCTTCTGGCACTTCTGAGAGGTGGTTCTGGCATGCCGGGCAGGTTATTCCGGAGTGTCCGGTAAGTGGTTCTGGTGTAGCCGGCAGTTCATTTTGGCGTGTCTGGCACATGGGTCCTGCGAGTCGAGCAGGTGGTTCCGGCGTGCTCGGCAGGTGGTCCAGGCATGTCCGGCAGGTGGTTCCAGTCTGTCCAGGACGTGGTTCCAGCGTGTCCGGCACGTGGTTCTCTTACGTCTGAGAGGTGGTTCCTGCATGCCTGGCAGGTTATTGCGGATTGTCTGCCAGGTGGTTCTCTCATAGCCAGCTGTTGATTTTGGCCTGTCAGGCAGGTGGTTCTGGTGAGTCCAGCAGGTGGCTCCGGCGTGCTCGGCAGGTGGTTCTGGCATGTCTGGCAGGTGGTTCCGGCGAGTTGAGCAGCTGGTTCCAGCCTGTCCGTCAGGTTAGGGTTAGGGATAGGGTTAGGGTTACGGTTAGGGTTAGGGTTTAGGGTTTGGGGTTAGGGGTTAGGGTTAGGGGTAGGGTTAGGGTTAGGGTTACGGTTGGGTTAGGGTTTAGGGTTAGGCTTAGGGTTAGGGGTTAGGGTTAGGGTTAGGGTTTGGGGATAGGGTTAGGGTTAGGGTTAGGGTTAGGGCCCGGCAGGTGGTTCCGGCGAGCCGAGCAGGTGGCTCCGGCGCGCCCGGCAGGTGCTTCCGCTGGGCCCGGCAGGTGGTTCCGGCGAGGCGAGCAGGTGGCTCCGGCGCGCTCGGCAGGTGCTTCCGCTGCGCCCGGCAGGTGGTTCCGGCGAGGCGAGCAGGTTGTTCCTGCGTGCTCGGCAGGTGGTTCAGTTGGGTCTGGCAGGTGGTTTCGGTCTGTTCGGGGTGTGGTTCCAGCATCTCAGGCACATGGTTCTGGCACGTCTGAGAGGTGTTTCCGGCTGGCCCAACAGGTGTTTCTGGAGTCTCCGCCAAGTGGTTCTGGCGTAGCTGGCAGGTGATGTTGGCGTGACTGGCAGGTGGTTCCAGCCAGCCCGGCAGGTGTTTCCGGAGTGTTCACCAACTGGCTGTGGCGTAGCCGGCAGGTGATTTTGGCGTGTCCGACAGGTGGTTCTGGCGAGTCGAGCAGGTGCTTCCGGCATGCTCGGCAGGTGCTTCCGAGGTGGTTCCGGCATGCCTGACAGGTGATTCCGGAGTGTTCGCCAAGCGGTTCTGGCATAGGCGGCAGGTGATTTTGCCATGTCCAGAATGTGGTTCCAGCGAGTCGAACATGTGGTTCCGGCGTGTCCGGCAGGTGTTTCCGGTCTGTCCAGCAGGTGGTTCTGGGGTGTCCGGCATGAGGTTCTGGCACGTCTGAGAGGTGGTTCTGGCCGGCCCGACATGCGTTTCCGGAGTGTCCGCCACGTGGTTCAGGCACGTCTGAGAGGTGGTTCCAGCATGCCCGGCAGGTTTTCCCGGAGAGTCCTCCAAGTGGTTCTGGCGTAGCCCGCAGGTGATTTTGGTGTGTCCGGCAGGTTGTTCCGTTCTGTCCGATAGGTTGTTCCGGCATGTCCAGCACGTGCTTCTGGCACTTCTGAGAGGTGGTTCTGGCATGCCGGGCAGGTTATTCCGGAGTGTCCGGTAAGTGGTTCTGGTGTAGCCGGCAGTTCATTTTGGCGTGTCTGGCACATGGGTCCTGCGAGTCGAGCAGGTGGTTCCGGCGTGCTCGGCAGGTGGTCCAGGCATGTCCGGCAGGTGGTTCCAGTCTGTCCAGGACGTGGTTCCAGCGTGTCCGGCACGTGGTTCTCTTACGTCTGAGAGGTGGTTCCTGCATGCCTGGCAGGTTATTGCGGATTGTCTGCCAGGTGGTTCTCTCATAGCCAGCTGTTGATTTTGGCCTGTCAGGCAGGTGGTTCTGGTGAGTCCAGCAGGTGGCTCCGGCGTGCTCGGCAGGTGGTTCTGGCATGTCTGGCAGGTGGTTCCGGCGAGTTGAGCAGCTGGTTCCAGCCTGTCCGTCAGGTTAGGGTTAGGGATAGGGTTAGGGTTACGGTTAGGGTTAGGGTTTAGGGTTTGGGATTAGGGGTTAGGGTTAGGGGTAGGGTTAGGGTTAGGGTTACGGTTGGGTTAGGGTTTAGGGTTAGGCTTAGGGTTAGGGGTTAGGGTTAGGGTTAGGGTTTGGGGATAGGGTTAGGGTTAGGGTTAGGGTTAGGGTTAGGGCCCGGCAGGTGGTTCCGGCGAGCCGAGCAGGTGGCTCCGGCGCGCCCGGCAGGTGCTTCCGCTGCGCCCGGCAGGTGGTTCCGGCGAGGCGAGCAGGTGGCTCCGGCGCGCTCGGCAGGTGCTTCCGCTGCGCCCGGCAGGTGGTTCCGGCGAGGCGAGCAGGTTGTTCCTGCGTGCTCGGCAGGTGGTTCAGTTGGGTCTGGCAGGTGGTTTCGGTCTGTTCGGGGTGCGGTTCCAGCATCTCAGGCACATGGTTCTGGCACGTCTGAGAGGTGGTTCCGGCTGGCCCAACAGGTGTTTCTGGAGTCTCCGCCAAGTGGTTCTGGCGTAGCTGGCAGGTGATGTTGGCGTGACTGGCAGGTGGTTCCAGCCAGCCCGGCAGGTGTTTCCGGAGTGTTCACCAACTGGCTGTGGCGTAGCCGGCAGGTGATTTTGGCGTGTCCGACAGGTGGTTCTGGCGAGTCGAGCAGGTGCTTCCGGCATGCTCGGCAGGTGCTTCCGGTGTCATTGGCATGTGGTTCTGGCAGGTCTGAGAGGTGGTTCCGGCATGCCTGACAGGTGATTCCGGAGTGTTCGCCAAGCGGTTCTGGCATAGGCGGCAGGTGATTTTGCCATGTCCAGAATGTGGTTCCAGCGAGTCGAACATGTGGTTCCGGCGTGTCCGGCAGGTGTTTCCGGTCTGTCCAGCAGGTGGTTCTGGGGTGTCCGGCATGAGGTTCTGGCACGTCTGAGAGGTGGTTCCGGCCGGCCCGACATGCGTTTCCGGAGTGTCCGCCACGTGGTTCAGGCACGTCTGAGAGGTGGTTCCAGCATGCCCGGCAGGTTTTCCCGGAGAGTCCTCCAAGTGGTTCTGGCGTAGCCCGCAGGTGATTTTGGTGTGTCCGGCAGGTTGTTCCGTTCTGTCCGATAGGTTGTTCCGGCATGTCCAGCACGTGCTTCTGGCACTTCTGAGAGGTGGTTCTGGCATGCCGGGCAGGTTATTCCGGAGTGTCCGGTAAGTGGTTCTGGTGTAGCCGGCAGTTCATTTTGGCGTGTCTGGCACATGGGTCCTGCGAGTCGAGCAGGTGGTTCCGGCGTGCTCGGCAGGTGGTCCAGGCATGTCCGGCAGGTGGTTCCAGTCTGTCCAGGACGTGGTTCCAGCGTGTCCGGCACGTGGTTCTCTTACGTCTGAGAGGTGGTTCCTGCATGCCTGGCAGGTTATTGCGGATTGTCTGCCAGGTGGTTCTCTCATAGCCAGCTGTTGATTTTGGCCTGTCAGGCAGGTGGTTCTGGTGAGTCCAGCAGGTGGCTCCGGCGTGCTCGGCAGGTGGTTCTGGCATGTCTGGCAGGTGGTTCCGGCGAGTTGAGCAGCTGGTTCCAGCCTGTCCGTCAGGTTAGGGTTAGGGATAGGGTTAGGGTTACGGTTAGGGTTAGGGTTTAGGGTTTGGGGTTAGGGGTTAGGGTTAGGGGTAGGGTTAGGGTTAGGGTTACGGTTGGGTTAGGGTTTAGGGTTAGGCTTAGGGTTAGGGGTTAGGGTTAGGGTTAGGGTTTGGGGATAGGGTTAGGGTTAGGGTTAGGGTTAGGGCCCGGCAGGTGGTTCCGGCGAGCCGAGCAGGTGGCTCCGGCGCGCCCGGCAGGTGCTTCCGCTGGGCCCGGCAGGTGGTTCCGGCGAGGCGAGCAGGTGGCTCCGGCGCGCTCGGCAGGTGCTTCCGCTGCGCCCGGCAGGTGGTTCCGGCGAGGCGAGCAGGTTGTTCCTGCGTGCTCGGCAGGTGGTTCAGTTGGGTCTGGCAGGTGGTTTCGGTCTGTTCGGGGTGCGGTTCCAGCATCTCAGGCACATGGTTCTGGCACGTCTGAGAGGTGGTTCCGGCTGGCCCAACAGGTGTTTCTGGAGTCTCCGCCAAGTGGTTCTGGCGTAGCTGGCAGGTGATGTTGGCGTGACTGGCAGGTGGTTCCAGCCAGCCCGGCAGGTGTTTCCGGAGTGTTCACCAACTGGCTGTGGCGTAGCCGGCAGGTGATTTTGGCGTGTCCGACAGGTGGTTCTGGCGAGTCGAGCAGGTGCTTCCGGCATGCTCGGCAGGTGCTTCCGGTGTCATTGGCATGTGGTTCTGGCAGGTCTGAGAGGTGGTTCCGGCATGCCTGACAGGTGATTCCGGAGTGTTCGCCAAGCGGTTCTGGCATAGGCGGCAGGTGATTTTGCCATGTCCAGAATGTGGTTCCAGCGAGTCGAACATGTGGTTCCGGCGTGTCCGGCAGGTGTTTCCGGTCTGTCCAGCAGGTGGTTCTGGGGTGTCCGGCATGAGGTTCTGGCACGTCTGAGAGGTGGTTCCGGCCGGCCCGACATGCGTTTCCGGAGTGTCCGCCACGTGGTTCAGGCACGTCTGAGAGGTGGTTCCAGCATGCCCGGCAGGTTTTCCCGGAGAGTCCTCCAAGTGGTTCTGGCGTAGCCCGCAGGTGATTTTGGTGTGTCCGGCAGGTTGTTCCGTTCTGTCCGATAGGTTGTTCCGGCATGTCCAGCACGTGCTTCTGGCACTTCTGAGAGGTGGTTCTGGCATGCCGGGCAGGTTATTCCGGAGTGTCCGGTAAGTGGTTCTGGTGTAGCCGGCAGTTCATTTTGGCGTGTCTGGCACATGGGTCCTGCGAGTCGAGCAGGTGGTTCCGGCGTGCTCGGCAGGTGGTCCAGGCATGTCCGGCAGGTGGTTCCAGTCTGTCCAGGACGTGGTTCCAGCGTGTCCGGCACGTGGTTCTCTTACGTCTGAGAGGTGGTTCCTGCATGCCTGGCAGGTTATTGCGGATTGTCTGCCAGGTGGTTCTCTCATAGCCAGCTGTTGATTTTGGCCTGTCAGGCAGGTGGTTCTGGTGAGTCCAGCAGGTGGCTCCGGCGTGCTCGGCAGGTGGTTCTGGCATGTCTGGCAGGTGGTTCCGGCGAGTTGAGCAGCTGGTTCCAGCCTGTCCGTCAGGTTAGGGTTAGGGATAGGGTTAGGGTTACGGTTAGGGTTAGGGTTTAGGGTTTGGGGTTAGGGGTTAGGGTTAGGGGTAGGGTTAGGGTTAGGGTTACGGTTGGGTTAGGGTTTAGGGTTAGGCTTAGGGTTAGGGGTTAGGGTTAGGGTTAGGGTTTGGGGATAGGGTTAGGGTTAGGGTTAGGGTTAGGGCCCGGCAGGTGGTTCCGGCGAGCCGAGCAGGTGGCTCCGGCGCGCCCGGCAGGTGCTTCCGCTGCGCCCGGCAGGTGGTTCCGGCGAGGCGAGCAGGTGGCTCCGGCGCGCCGGGCAGGTGGTTCCGGCGAGGCGAGCAGGTGGCTCCGGCGCGCTCGGCAGGTGCTTCCGCTGGGCCCGGCTGGTGTTTCCGGCGAGGCGAGCAGGTGGCTCCGGCGCGCTCGGCAGGTGCTTCCGCTGCGCCCGGCAGGTGGTTCCGGCGAGGCGAGCAGGTTGTTCCTGCGTGCTCGGCAGGTGGTTCAGTTGGGTCTGGCAGGTGGTTTCGGTCTGTTCGGGGTGCGGTTCCAGCATCTCAGGCACATGGTTCTGGCACGTCTGAGAGGTGGTTCCGGCTGGCCCACCAGGTGTTTCTGGAGTCTCCGCCAAGTGGTTCTGGCGTAGCTGGCAGGTGATGTTGGCGTGACTGGCAGGTGGTTCCAGCCAGCCCGGCAGGTGTTTCCGGAGTGTTCACCAACTGGCTGTGGTGTAGCCGGCAGGTGATTTTGGCGTGTCCGACAGGTGGTTCTGGCGAGTCGAGCAGGTGCTTCCGGCATGCTCGGCAGGTGCTTCCGGTGTCATTGGCATGTGGTTCTGGCAGGTCTGAGAGGTGGTTCCGGCATGCCTGACAGGTGATTCCGGAGTGTTCGCCAAGCGGTTCTGGCATAGGCGGCAGGTGATTTTGCCATGTCCAGAATGTGGTTCCAGCGAGTCGAACATGTGGTTCCGGCATGTCCGGCAGGTGTTTCCGGTCTGTCCAGCAGGTGGTTCTGGGGTGTCCGGCATGAGGTTCTGGCACGTCTGAGAGGTGGTTCCGGCCGGCCCGACATGCGTTTCCGGAGTGTCCGCCACGTGGTTCAGGCACGTCTGAGAGGTGGTTCCAGCATGCCCGGCAGGTTTTCCCGGAGAGTCCTCCAAGTGGTTCTGGCGTAGCCCGCAGGTGATTTTGGTGTGTCCGGCAGGTTGTTCCGTTCTGTCCGATAGGTTGTTCCGGCATGTCCAGCACGTGCTTCTGGCACTTCTGAGAGGTGGTTCTGGCATGCCGGGCAGGTTATTCCGGAGTGTCCGGTAAGTGGTTCTGGTGTAGCCGGCAGTTCATTTTGGCGTGTCTGGCACATGGGTCCTGCGAGTCGAGCAGGTGGTTCCGGCGTGCTCGGCAGGTGGTCCAGGCATGTCCGGCAGGTGGTTCCAGTCTGTCCAGGACGTGGTTCCAGCGTGTCCGGCACGTGGTTCTCTTACGTCTGAGAGGTGGTTCCTGCATGCCTGGCAGGTTATTGCGGATTGTCTGCCAGGTGGTTCTCTCATAGCCAGCTGTTGATTTTGGCCTGTCAGGCAGGTGGTTCTGGTGAGTCCAGCAGGTGGCTCCGGCGTGCTCGGCAGGTGGTTCTGGCATGTCTGGCAGGTGGTTCCGGCGAGTTGAGCAGCTGGTTCCAGCCTGTCCGTCAGGTTAGGGTTAGGGATAGGGTTAGGGTTACGGTTAGGGTTAGGGTTTAGGGTTTGGGGTTAGGGGTTAGGGTTAGGGGTAGGGTTAGGGTTAGGGTTACGGTTGGGTTAGGGTTTAGGGTTAGGCTTAGGGTTAGGGGTTAGGGTTAGGGTTAGGGTTTGGGGATAGGGTTAGGGTTAGGGTTAGGGTTAGGGCCCGGCAGGTGGTTCCGGCGAGCCGAGCAGGTGGCTCCGGCGCGCCCGGCAGGTGCTTCCGCTGCGCCCGGCAGGTGGTTCCGGCGAGGCGAGCAGGTGGCTCCGGCGCGCCGGGCAGGTGGTTCCGGCGAGGCGAGCAGGTGGCTCCGGCGCGCTCGGCAGGTGCTTCCGCTGGGCCCGGCTGGTGTTTCCGGCGAGGCGAGCAGGTGGCTCCGGCGCGCTCGGCAGGTGCTTCCGCTGCGCCCGGCAGGTGGTTCCGGCGAGGCGAGCAGGTTGTTCCTGCGTGCTCGGCAGGTGGTTCAGTTGGGTCTGGCAGGTGGTTTCGGTCTGTTCGGGGTGCGGTTCCAGCATCTCAGGCACATGGTTCTGGCACGTCTGAGAGGTGGTTCCGGCTGGCCCAACAGGTGTTTCTGGAGTCTCCGCCAAGTGGTTCTGGCGTAGCTGGCAGGTGATGTTGGCGTGACTGGCAGGTGGTTCCAGCCAGCCCGGCAGGTGTTTCCGGAGTGTTCACCAACTGGCTGTGGTGTAGCCGGCAGGTGATTTTGGCGTGTCCGACAGGTGGTTCTGGCGAGTCGAGCAGGTGCTTCCGGCATGCTCGGCAGGTGCTTCCGGTGTCATTGGCATGTGGTTCTGGCAGGTCTGAGAGGTGGTTCCGGCATGCCTGACAGGTGATTCCGGAGTGTTCGCCAAGCGGTTCTGGCATAGGCGGCAGGTGATTTTGCCATGTCCAGAATGTGGTTCCAGCGAGTCGAACATGTGGTTCCGGCATGTCCGGCAGGTGTTTCCGGTCTGTCCAGCAGGTGGTTCTGGGGTGTCCGGCATGAGGTTCTGGCACGTCTGAGAGGTGGTTCCGGCCGGCCCGACATGCGTTTCCGGAGTGTCCGCCACGTGGTTCAGGCACGTCTGAGAGGTGGTTCCAGCATGCCCGGCAGGTTTTCCCGGAGAGTCCTCCAAGTGGTTCTGGCGTAGCCCGCAGGTGATTTTGGTGTGTCCGGCAGGTTGTTCCGTTCTGTCCGATAGGTTGTTCCGGCATGTCCAGCACGTGCTTCTGGCACTTCTGAGAGGTGGTTCTGGCATGCCGGGCAGGTTATTCCGGAGTGTCCGGTAAGTGGTTCTGGTGTAGCCGGCAGTTCATTTTGGCGTGTCTGGCACATGGGTCCTGCGAGTCGAGCAGGTGGTTCCGGCGTGCTCGGCAGGTGGTCCAGGCATGTCCGGCAGGTGGTTCCAGTCTGTCCAGGACGTGGTTCCAGCGTGTCCGGCACGTGGTTCTCTTACGTCTGAGAGGTGGTTCCTGCATGCCTGGCAGGTTATTGCGGATTGTCTGCCAGGTGGTTCTCTCATAGCCAGCTGTTGATTTTGGCCTGTCAGGCAGGTGGTTCTGGTGAGTCCAGCAGGTGGCTCCGGCGTGCTCGGCAGGTGGTTCTGGCATGTCTGGCAGGTGGTTCCGGCGAGTTGAGCAGCTGGTTCCAGCCTGTCCGTCAGGTTAGGGTTAGGGATAGGGTTAGGGTTACGGTTAGGGTTAGGGTTTAGGGTTTGGGGTTAGGGGTTAGGGTTAGGGGTAGGGTTAGGGTTAGGGTTACGGTTGGGTTAGGGTTTAGGGTTAGGCTTAGGGTTAGGGGTTAGGGTTAGGGTTAGGGTTTGGGGATAGGGTTAGGGTTAGGGTTAGGGTTAGGGCCCGGCAGGTGGTTCCGGCGAGCCGAGCAGGTGGCTCCGGCGCGCCCGGCAGGTGCTTCCGCTGCGCCCGGCAGGTGGTTCCGGCGAGGCGAGCAGGTGGCTCCGGCGCGCCGGGCAGGTGGTTCCGGCGAGGCGAGCAGGTGGCTCCGGCGCGCTCGGCAGGTGCTTCCGCTGGGCCCGGCTGGTGTTTCCGGCGAGGCGAGCAGGTGGCTCCGGCGCGCTCGGCAGGTGCTTCCGCTGCGCCCGGCAGGTGGTTCCGGCGAGGCGAGCAGGTTGTTCCTGCGTGCTCGGCAGGTGGTTCAGTTGGGTCTGGCAGGTGGTTTCGGTCTGTTCGGGGTGCGGTTCCAGCATCTCAGGCACATGGTTCTGGCACGTCTGAGAGGTGGTTCCGGCTGGCCCAACAGGTGTTTCTGGAGTCTCCGCCAAGTGGTTCTGGCGTAGCTGGCAGGTGATGTTGGCGTGACTGGCAGGTGGTTCCAGCCAGCCCGGCAGGTGTTTCCGGAGTGTTCACCAACTGGCTGTGGTGTAGCCGGCAGGTGATTTTGGCGTGTCCGACAGGTGGTTCTGGCGCGTCGAGCAGGTGCTTCCGGCATGCTCGGCAGGTGCTTCCGGTGTCATTGGCATGTGGTTCTGGCAGGTCTGAGAGGTGGTTCCGGCATGCCTGACAGGTGATTCCGGAGTGTTCGCCAAGCGGTTCTGGCATAGGCGGCAGGTGATTTTGCCATGTCCAGAATGTGGTTCCAGCGAGTCGAACATGTGGTTCCGGCATGTCCGGCAGGTGTTTCCGGTCTGTCCAGCAGGTGGTTCTGGGGTGTCCGGCATGAGGTTCTGGCACGTCTGAGAGGTGGTTCCGGCCGGCCCGACATGCGTTTCCGGAGTGTCCGCCACGTGGTTCAGGCACGTCTGAGAGGTGGTTCCAGCATGCCCGGCAGGTTTTCCCGGAGAGTCCTCCAAGTGGTTCTGGCGTAGCCCGCAGGTGATTTTGGTGTGTCCGGCAGGTTGTTCCGTTCTGTCCGATAGGTTGTTCCGGCATGTCCAGCACGTGCTTCTGGCACTTCTGAGAGGTGGTTCTGGCATGCCGGGCAGGTTATTCCGGAGTGTCCGGTAAGTGGTTCTGGTGTAGCCGGCAGTTCATTTTGGCGTGTCTGGCACATGGGTCCTGCGAGTCGAGCAGGTGGTTCCGGCGTGCTCGGCAGGTGGTCCAGGCATGTCCGGCAGGTGGTTCCAGTCTGTCCAGGACGTGGTTCCAGCGTGTCCGGCACGTGGTTCTCTTACGTCTGAGAGGTGGTTCCTGCATGCCTGGCAGGTTATTGCGGATTGTCTGCCAGGTGGTTCTCTCATAGCCAGCTGTTGATTTTGGCCTGTCAGGCAGGTGGTTCTGGTGAGTCCAGCAGGTGGCTCCGGCGTGCTCGGCAGGTGGTTCTGGCATGTCTGGCAGGTGGTTCCGGCGAGTTGAGCAGCTGGTTCCAGCCTGTCCGTCAGGTTAGGGTTAGGGATAGGGTTAGGGTTACGGTTAGGGTTAGGGTTTAGGGTTTGGGGTTAGGGGTTAGGGTTAGGGGTAGGGTTAGGGTTAGGGTTACGGTTGGGTTAGGGTTTAGGGTTAGGCTTAGGGTTAGGGGTTAGGGTTAGGGTTAGGGTTTGGGGATAGGGTTAGGGTTAGGGTTAGGGTTAGGGCCCGGCAGGTGGTTCCGGCGAGCCGAGCAGGTGGCTCCGGCGCGCCCGGCAGGTGCTTCCGCTGCGCCCGGCAGGTGGTTCCGGCGAGGCGAGCAGGTGGCTCCGGCGCGCCGGGCAGGTGGTTCCGGCGAGGCGAGCAGGTGGCTCCGGCGCGCTCGGCAGGTGCTTCCGCTGGGCCCGGCTGGTGTTTCCGGCGAGGCGAGCAGGTGGCTCCGGCGCGCTCGGCAGGTGCTTCCGCTGCGCCCGGCAGGTGGTTCCGGCGAGGCGAGCAGGTTGTTCCTGCGTGCTCGGCAGGTGGTTCAGTTGGGTCTGGCAGGTGGTTTCGGTCTGTTCGGGGTGCGGTTCCAGCATCTCAGGCACATGGTTCTGGCACGTCTGAGAGGTGGTTCCGGCTGGCCCAACAGGTGTTTCTGGAGTCTCCGCCAAGTGGTTCTGGCGTAGCTGGCAGGTGATGTTGGCGTGACTGGCAGGTGGTTCCAGCCAGCCCGGCAGGTGTTTCCGGAGTGTTCACCAACTGGCTGTGGTGTAGCCGGCAGGTGATTTTGGCGTGTCCGACAGGTGGTTCTGGCGAGTCGAGCAGGTGCTTCCGGCATGCTCGGCAGGTGCTTCCGGTGTCATTGGCATGTGGTTCTGGCAGGTCTGAGAGGTGGTTCCGGCATGCCTGACAGGTGATTCCGGAGTGTTCGCCAAGCGGTTCTGGCATAGGCGGCAGGTGATTTTGCCATGTCCAGAATGTGGTTCCAGCGAGTCGAACATGTGGTTCCGGCATGTCCGGCAGGTGTTTCCGGTCTGTCCAGCAGGTGGTTCTGGGGTGTCCGGCATGAGGTTCTGGCACGTCTGAGAGGTGGTTCCGGCCGGCCCGACATGCGTTTCCGGAGTGTCCGCCACGTGGTTCAGGCACGTCTGAGAGGTGGTTCCAGCATGCCCGGCAGGTTTTCCCGGAGAGTCCTCCAAGTGGTTCTGGCGTAGCCCGCAGGTGATTTTGGTGTGTCCGGCAGGTTGTTCCGTTCTGTCCGATAGGTTGTTCCGGCATGTCCAGCACGTGCTTCTGGCACTTCTGAGAGGTGGTTCTGGCATGCCGGGCAGGTTATTCCGGAGTGTCCGGTAAGTGGTTCTGGTGTAGCCGGCAGTTCATTTTGGCGTGTCTGGCACATGGGTCCTGCGAGTCGAGCAGGTGGTTCCGGCGTGCTCGGCAGGTGGTCCAGGCATGTCCGGCAGGTGGTTCCAGTCTGTCCAGGACGTGGTTCCAGCGTGTCCGGCACGTGGTTCTCTTACGTCTGAGAGGTGGTTCCTGCATGCCTGGCAGGTTATTGCGGATTGTCTGCCAGGTGGTTCTCTCATAGCCAGCTGTTGATTTTGGCCTGTCAGGCAGGTGGTTCTGGTGAGTCCAGCAGGTGGCTCCGGCGTGCTCGGCAGGTGGTTCTGGCATGTCTGGCAGGTGGTTCCGGCGAGTTGAGCAGCTGGTTCCAGCCTGTCCGTCAGGTTAGGGTTAGGGATAGGGTTAGGGTTACGGTTAGGGTTAGGGTTTAGGGTTTGGGGTTAGGGGTTAGGGTTAGGGGTAGGGTTAGGGTTAGGGTTACGGTTGGGTTAGGGTTTAGGGTTAGGCTTAGGGTTAGGGGTTAGGGTTAGGGTTAGGGTTTGGGGATAGGGTTAGGGTTAGGGTTAGGGTTAGGGCCCGGCAGGTGGTTCCGGCGAGCCGAGCAGGTGGCTCCGGCGCGCCCGGCAGGTGCTTCCGCTGCGCCCGGCAGGTGGTTCCGGCGAGGCGAGCAGGTGGCTCCGGCGCGCCGGGCAGGTGGTTCCGGCGAGGCGAGCAGGTGGCTCCGGCGCGCTCGGCAGGTGCTTCCGCTGGGCCCGGCTGGTGTTTCCGGCGAGGCGAGCAGGTGGCTCCGGCGCGCTCGGCAGGTGCTTCCGCTGCGCCCGGCAGGTGGTTCCGGCGAGGCGAGCAGGTTGTTCCTGCGTGCTCGGCAGGTGGTTCAGTTGGGTCTGGCAGGTGGTTTCGGTCTGTTCGGGGTGCGGTTCCAGCATCTCAGGCACATGGTTCTGGCACGTCTGAGAGGTGGTTCCGGCTGGCCCAACAGGTGTTTCTGGAGTCTCCGCCAAGTGGTTCTGGCGTAGCTGGCAGGTGATGTTGGCGTGACTGGCAGGTGGTTCCAGCCAGCCCGGCAGGTGTTTCCGGAGTGTTCACCAACTGGCTGTGGTGTAGCCGGCAGGTGATTTTGGCGTGTCCGACAGGTGGTTCTGGCGCGTCGAGCAGGTGCTTCCGGCATGCTCGGCAGGTGCTTCCGGTGTCATTGGCATGTGGTTCTGGCAGGTCTGAGAGGTGGTTCCGGCATGCCTGACAGGTGATTCCGGAGTGTTCGCCAAGCGGTTCTGGCATAGGCGGCAGGTGATTTTGCCATGTCCAGAATGTGGTTCCAGCGAGTCGAACATGTGGTTCCGGCATGTCCGGCAGGTGTTTCCGGTCTGTCCAGCAGGTGGTTCTGGGGTGTCCGGCATGAGGTTCTGGCACGTCTGAGAGGTGGTTCCGGCCGGCCCGACATGCGTTTCCGGAGTGTCCGCCACGTGGTTCAGGCACGTCTGAGAGGTGGTTCCAGCATGCCCGGCAGGTTTTCCCGGAGAGTCCTCCAAGTGGTTCTGGCGTAGCCCGCAGGTGATTTTGGTGTGTCCGGCAGGTTGTTCCGTTCTGTCCGATAGGTTGTTCCGGCATGTCCAGCACGTGCTTCTGGCACTTCTGAGAGGTGGTTCTGGCATGCCGGGCAGGTTATTCCGGAGTGTCCGGTAAGTGGTTCTGGTGTAGCCGGCAGTTCATTTTGGCGTGTCTGGCACATGGGTCCTGCGAGTCGAGCAGGTGGTTCCGGCGTGCTCGGCAGGTGGTCCAGGCATGTCCGGCAGGTGGTTCCAGTCTGTCCAGGACGTGGTTCCAGCGTGTCCGGCACGTGGTTCTCTTACGTCTGAGAGGTGGTTCCTGCATGCCTGGCAGGTTATTGCGGATTGTCTGCCAGGTGGTTCTCTCATAGCCAGCTGTTGATTTTGGCCTGTCAGGCAGGTGGTTCTGGTGAGTCCAGCAGGTGGCTCCGGCGTGCTCGGCAGGTGGTTCTGGCATGTCTGGCAGGTGGTTCCGGCGAGTTGAGCAGCTGGTTCCAGCCTGTCCGTCAGGTTAGGGTTAGGGATAGGGTTAGGGTTACGGTTAGGGTTAGGGTTTAGGGTTTGGGGTTAGGGGTTAGGGTTAGGGGTAGGGTTAGGGTTAGGGTTACGGTTGGGTTAGGGTTTAGGGTTAGGCTTAGGGTTAGGGGTTAGGGTTAGGGTTAGGGTTTGGGGATAGGGTTAGGGTTAGGGTTAGGGTTAGGGCCCGGCAGGTGGTTCCGGCGAGCCGAGCAGGTGGCTCCGGCGCGCCCGGCAGGTGCTTCCGCTGCGCCCGGCAGGTGGTTCCGGCGAGGCGAGCAGGTGGCTCCGGCGCGCCGGGCAGGTGGTTCCGGCGAGGCGAGCAGGTGGCTCCGGCGCGCTCGGCAGGTGCTTCCGCTGGGCCCGGCTGGTGTTTCCGGCGAGGCGAGCAGGTGGCTCCGGCGCGCTCGGCAGGTGCTTCCGCTGCGCCCGGCAGGTGGTTCCGGCGAGGCGAGCAGGTTGTTCCTGCGTGCTCGGCAGGTGGTTCAGTTGGGTCTGGCAGGTGGTTTCGGTCTGTTCGGGGTGCGGTTCCAGCATCTCAGGCACATGGTTCTGGCACGTCTGAGAGGTGGTTCCGGCTGGCCCAACAGGTGTTTCTGGAGTCTCCGCCAAGTGGTTCTGGCGTAGCTGGCAGGTGATGTTGGCGTGACTGGCAGGTGGTTCCAGCCAGCCCGGCAGGTGTTTCCGGAGTGTTCACCAACTGGCTGTGGTGTAGCCGGCAGGTGATTTTGGCGTGTCCGACAGGTGGTTCTGGCGCGTCGAGCAGGTGCTTCCGGCATGCTCGGCAGGTGCTTCCGGTGTCATTGGCATGTGGTTCTGGCAGGTCTGAGAGGTGGTTCCGGCATGCCTGACAGGTGATTCCGGAGTGTTCGCCAAGCGGTTCTGGCATAGGCGGCAGGTGATTTTGCCATGTCCAGAATGTGGTTCCAGCGAGTCGAACATGTGGTTCCGGCATGTCCGGCAGGTGTTTCCGGTCTGTCCAGCAGGTGGTTCTGGGGTGTCCGGCATGAGGTTCTGGCACGTCTGAGAGGTGGTTCCGGCCGGCCCGACATGCGTTTCCGGAGTGTCCGCCACGTGGTTCAGGCACGTCTGAGAGGTGGTTCCAGCATGCCCGGCAGGTTTTCCCGGAGAGTCCTCCAAGTGGTTCTGGCGTAGCCCGCAGGTGATTTTGGTGTGTCCGGCAGGTTGTTCCGTTCTGTCCGATAGGTTGTTCCGGCATGTCCAGCACGTGCTTCTGGCACTTCTGAGAGGTGGTTCTGGCATGCCGGGCAGGTTATTCCGGAGTGTCCGGTAAGTGGTTCTGGTGTAGCCGGCAGTTCATTTTGGCGTGTCTGGCACATGGGTCCTGCGAGTCGAGCAGGTGGTTCCGGCGTGCTCGGCAGGTGGTCCAGGCATGTCCGGCAGGTGGTTCCAGTCTGTCCAGGACGTGGTTCCAGCGTGTCCGGCACGTGGTTCTCTTACGTCTGAGAGGTGGTTCCTGCATGCCTGGCAGGTTATTGCGGATTGTCTGCCAGGTGGTTCTCTCATAGCCAGCTGTTGATTTTGGCCTGTCAGGCAGGTGGTTCTGGTGAGTCCAGCAGGTGGCTCCGGCGTGCTCGGCAGGTGGTTCTGGCATGTCTGGCAGGTGGTTCCGGCGAGTTGAGCAGCTGGTTCCAGCCTGTCCGTCAGGTTAGGGTTAGGGATAGGGTTAGGGTTACGGTTAGGGTTAGGGTTTAGGGTTTGGGGTTAGGGGTTAGGGTTAGGGGTAGGGTTAGGGTTAGGGTTACGGTTGGGTTAGGGTTTAGGGTTAGGCTTAGGGTTAGGGGTTAGGGTTAGGGTTAGGGTTTGGGGATAGGGTTAGGGTTAGGGTTAGGGTTAGGGCCCGGCAGGTGGTTCCGGCGAGCCGAGCAGGTGGCTCCGGCGCGCCCGGCAGGTGCTTCCGCTGCGCCCGGCAGGTGGTTCCGGCGAGGCGAGCAGGTGGCTCCGGCGCGCCGGGCAGGTGGTTCCGGCGAGGCGAGCAGGTGGCTCCGGCGCGCTCGGCAGGTGCTTCCGCTGGGCCCGGCTGGTGTTTCCGGCGAGGCGAGCAGGTGGCTCCGGCGCGCTCGGCAGGTGCTTCCGCTGCGCCCGGCAGGTGGTTCCGGCGAGGCGAGCAGGTTGTTCCTGCGTGCTCGGCAGGTGGTTCAGTTGGGTCTGGCAGGTGGTTTCGGTCTGTTCGGGGTGCGGTTCCAGCATCTCAGGCACATGGTTCTGGCACGTCTGAGAGGTGGTTCCGGCTGGCCCAACAGGTGTTTCTGGAGTCTCCGCCAAGTGGTTCTGGCGTAGCTGGCAGGTGATGTTGGCGTGACTGGCAGGTGGTTCCAGCCAGCCCGGCAGGTGTTTCCGGAGTGTTCACCAACTGGCTGTGGTGTAGCCGGCAGGTGATTTTGGCGTGTCCGACAGGTGGTTCTGGCGAGTCGAGCAGGTGCTTCCGGCATGCTCGGCAGGTGCTTCCGGTGTCATTGGCATGTGGTTCTGGCAGGTCTGAGAGGTGGTTCCGGCATGCCTGACAGGTGATTCCGGAGTGTTCGCCAAGCGGTTCTGGCATAGGCGGCAGGTGATTTTGCCATGTCCAGAATGTGGTTCCAGCGAGTCGAACATGTGGTTCCGGCATGTCCGGCAGGTGTTTCCGGTCTGTCCAGCAGGTGGTTCTGGGGTGTCCGGCATGAGGTTCTGGCACGTCTGAGAGGTGGTTCCGGCCGGCCCGACATGCGTTTCCGGAGTGTCCGCCACGTGGTTCAGGCACGTCTGAGAGGTGGTTCCAGCATGCCCGGCAGGTTTTCCCGGAGAGTCCTCCAAGTGGTTCTGGCGTAGCCCGCAGGTGATTTTGGTGTGTCCGGCAGGTTGTTCCGTTCTGTCCGATAGGTTGTTCCGGCATGTCCAGCACGTGCTTCTGGCACTTCTGAGAGGTGGTTCTGGCATGCCGGGCAGGTTATTCCGGAGTGTCCGGTAAGTGGTTCTGGTGTAGCCGGCAGTTCATTTTGGCGTGTCTGGCACATGGGTCCTGCGAGTCGAGCAGGTGGTTCCGGCGTGCTCGGCAGGTGGTCCAGGCATGTCCGGCAGGTGGTTCCAGTCTGTCCAGGACGTGGTTCCAGCGTGTCCGGCACGTGGTTCTCTTACGTCTGAGAGGTGGTTCCTGCATGCCTGGCAGGTTATTGCGGATTGTCTGCCAGGTGGTTCTCTCATAGCCAGCTGTTGATTTTGGCCTGTCAGGCAGGTGGTTCTGGTGAGTCCAGCAGGTGGCTCCGGCGTGCTCGGCAGGTGGTTCTGGCATGTCTGGCAGGTGGTTCCGGCGAGTTGAGCAGCTGGTTCCAGCCTGTCCGTCAGGTTAGGGTTAGGGATAGGGTTAGGGTTACGGTTAGGGTTAGGGTTTAGGGTTTGGGGTTAGGGGTTAGGGTTAGGGGTAGGGTTAGGGTTAGGGTTACGGTTGTGTTAGGGTTTAGGGTTAGGCTTAGGGTTAGGGGTTAGGGTTAGGGTTAGGGTTTGGGGATAGGGTTAGGGTTAGGGTTAGGGTTAGGGCCCGGCAGGTGGTTCCGGCGAGCCGAGCAGGTGGCTCCGGCGCGCCCGGCAGGTGCTTCCGCTGCGCCCGGCAGGTGGTTCCGGCGAGGCGAGCAGGTGGCTCCGGCGCGCCGGGCAGGTGGTTCCGGCGAGGCGAGCAGGTGGCTCCGGCGCGCTCGGCAGGTGCTTCCGCTGGGCCCGGCTGGTGTTTCCGGCGAGGCGAGCAGGTGGCTCCGGCGCGCTCGGCAGGTGCTTCCGCTGCGCCCGGCAGGTGGTTCCGGCGAGGCGAGCAGGTTGTTCCTGCGTGCTCGGCAGGTGGTTCAGTTGGGTCTGGCAGGTGGTTTCGGTCTGTTCGGGGTGCGGTTCCAGCATCTCAGGCACATGGTTCTGGCACGTCTGAGAGGTGGTTCCGGCTGGCCCAACAGGTGTTTCTGGAGTCTCCGCCAAGTGGTTCTGGCGTAGCTGGCAGGTGATGTTGGCGTGACTGGCAGGTGGTTCCAGCCAGCCCGGCAGGTGTTTCCGGAGTGTTCACCAACTGGCTGTGGTGTAGCCGGCAGGTGATTTTGGCGTGTCCGACAGGTGGTTCTGGCGCGTCGAGCAGGTGCTTCCGGCATGCTCGGCAGGTGCTTCCGGTGTCATTGGCATGTGGTTCTGGCAGGTCTGAGAGGTGGTTCCGGCATGCCTGACAGGTGATTCCGGAGTGTTCGCCAAGCGGTTCTGGCATAGGCGGCAGGTGATTTTGCCATGTCCAGAATGTGGTTCCAGCGAGTCGAACATGTGGTTCCGGCATGTCCGGCAGGTGTTTCCGGTCTGTCCAGCAGGTGGTTCTGGGGTGTCCGGCATGAGGTTCTGGCACGTCTGAGAGGTGGTTCCGGCCGGCCCGACATGCGTTTCCGGAGTGTCCGCCACGTGGTTCAGGCACGTCTGAGAGGTGGTTCCAGCATGCCCGGCAGGTTTTCCCGGAGAGTCCTCCAAGTGGTTCTGGCGTAGCCCGCAGGTGATTTTGGTGTGTCCGGCAGGTTGTTCCGTTCTGTCCGATAGGTTGTTCCGGCATGTCCAGCACGTGCTTCTGGCACTTCTGAGAGGTGGTTCTGGCATGCCGGGCAGGTTATTCCGGAGTGTCCGGTAAGTGGTTCTGGTGTAGCCGGCAGTTCATTTTGGCGTGTCTGGCACATGGGTCCTGCGAGTCGAGCAGGTGGTTCCGGCGTGCTCGGCAGGTGGTCCAGGCATGTCCGGCAGGTGGTTCCAGTCTGTCCAGGACGTGGTTCCAGCGTGTCCGGCACGTGGTTCTCTTACGTCTGAGAGGTGGTTCCTGCATGCCTGGCAGGTTATTGCGGATTGTCTGCCAGGTGGTTCTCTCATAGCCAGCTGTTGATTTTGGCCTGTCAGGCAGGTGGTTCTGGTGAGTCCAGCAGGTGGCTCCGGCGTGCTCGGCAGGTGGTTCTGGCATGTCTGGCAGGTGGTTCCGGCGAGTTGAGCAGCTGGTTCCAGCCTGTCCGTCAGGTTAGGGTTAGGGATAGGGTTAGGGTTACGGTTAGGGTTAGGGTTTAGGGTTTGGGGTTAGGGGTTAGGGTTAGGGGTAGGGTTAGGGTTAGGGTTACGGTTGGGTTAGGGTTTAGGGTTAGGCTTAGGGTTAGGGGTTAGGGTTAGGGTTAGGGTTTGGGGATAGGGTTAGGGTTAGGGTTAGGGTTAGGGCCCGGCAGGTGGTTCCGGCGAGCCGAGCAGGTGGCTCCGGCGCGCCCGGCAGGTGCTTCCGCTGCGCCCGGCAGGTGGTTCCGGCGAGGCGAGCAGGTGGCTCCGGCGCGCCGGGCAGGTGGTTCCGGCGAGGCGAGCAGGTGGCTCCGGCGCGCTCGGCAGGTGCTTCCGCTGGGCCCGGCTGGTGTTTCCGGCGAGGCGAGCAGGTGGCTCCGGCGCGCTCGGCAGGTGCTTCCGCTGCGCCCGGCAGGTGGTTCCGGCGAGGCGAGCAGGTTGTTCCTGCGTGCTCGGCAGGTGGTTCAGTTGGGTCTGGCAGGTGGTTTCGGTCTGTTCGGGGTGCGGTTCCAGCATCTCAGGCACATGGTTCTGGCACGTCTGAGAGGTGGTTCCGGCTGGCCCAACAGGTGTTTCTGGAGTCTCCGCCAAGTGGTTCTGGCGTAGCTGGCAGGTGATGTTGGCGTGACTGGCAGGTGGTTCCAGCCAGCCCGGCAGGTGTTTCCGGAGTGTTCACCAACTGGCTGTGGTGTAGCCGGCAGGTGATTTTGGCGTGTCCGACAGGTGGTTCTGGCGAGTCGAGCAGGTGCTTCCGGCATGCTCGGCAGGTGCTTCCGGTGTCATTGGCATGTGGTTCTGGCAGGTCTGAGAGGTGGTTCCGGCATGCCTGACAGGTGATTCCGGAGTGTTCGCCAAGCGGTTCTGGCATAGGCGGCAGGTGATTTTGCCATGTCCAGAATGTGGTTCCAGCGAGTCGAACATGTGGTTCCGGCATGTCCGGCAGGTGTTTCCGGTCTGTCCAGCAGGTGGTTCTGGGGTGTCCGGCATGAGGTTCTGGCACGTCTGAGAGGTGGTTCCGGCCGGCCCGACATGCGTTTCCGGAGTGTCCGCCACGTGGTTCAGGCACGTCTGAGAGGTGGTTCCAGCATGCCCGGCAGGTTTTCCCGGAGAGTCCTCCAAGTGGTTCTGGCGTAGCCCGCAGGTGATTTTGGTGTGTCCGGCAGGTTGTTCCGTTCTGTCCGATAGGTTGTTCCGGCATGTCCAGCACGTGCTTCTGGCACTTCTGAGAGGTGGTTCTGGCATGCCGGGCAGGTTATTCCGGAGTGTCCGGTAAGTGGTTCTGGTGTAGCCGGCAGTTCATTTTGGCGTGTCTGGCACATGGGTCCTGCGAGTCGAGCAGGTGGTTCCGGCGTGCTCGGCAGGTGGTCCAGGCATGTCCGGCAGGTGGTTCCAGTCTGTCCAGGACGTGGTTCCAGCGTGTCCGGCACGTGGTTCTCTTACGTCTGAGAGGTGGTTCCTGCATGCCTGGCAGGTTATTGCGGATTGTCTGCCAGGTGGTTCTCTCATAGCCAGCTGTTGATTTTGGCCTGTCAGGCAGGTGGTTCTGGTGAGTCCAGCAGGTGGCTCCGGCGTGCTCGGCAGGTGGTTCTGGCATGTCTGGCAGGTGGTTCCGGCGAGTTGAGCAGCTGGTTCCAGCCTGTCCGTCAGGTTAGGGTTAGGGATAGGGTTAGGGTTACGGTTAGGGTTAGGGTTTAGGGTTTGGGGTTAGGGGTTAGGGTTAGGGGTAGGGTTAGGGTTAGGGTTACGGTTGGGTTAGGGTTTAGGGTTAGGCTTAGGGTTAGGGGTTAGGGTTAGGGTTAGGGTTTGGGGATAGGGTTAGGGTTAGGGTTAGGGTTAGGGCCCGGCAGGTGGTTCCGGCGAGCCGAGCAGGTGGCTCCGGCGCGCCCGGCAGGTGCTTCCGCTGCGCCCGGCAGGTGGTTCCGGCGAGGCGAGCAGGTTGTTCCTGCGTGCTCGGCAGGTGGTTCAGTTGGGTCTGGCAGGTGGTTTCGGTCTGTTCGGGTTGCGGTTCCAGCATCTCAGGCACATGGTTCTGGCACGTCTGAGAGGTGGTTCCGGCTGGCCCAACAGGTGTTTCTGGAGTCTCCGCCAAGTGGTTCTGGCGTAGCTGGCAGGTGATGTTGGCGTGACTGGCAGGTGGTTCCAGCCAGCCCGGCAGGTGTTTCCGGAGTGTTCACCAACTGGCTGTGGCGTAGCCGGCAGGTGATTTTGGCGTGTCCGACAGGTGGTTCTGGCGAGTCGAGCAGGTGCTTCCGGCATGCTCGGCAGGTGCTTCCGGTGTCATTGGCATGTGGTTCTGGCAGGTCTGAGAGGTGGTTCCGGCATGCCTGACAGGTGATTCCGGAGTGTTCGCCAAGCGGTTCTGGCATAGGCGGCAGGTGATTTTGCCATGTCCAGAATGTGGTTCCAGCGAGTCGAACATGTGGTTCCGGCGTGTCCGGCAGGTGTTTCCGGTCTGTCCAGCAGGTGGTTCTGGGGTGTCCGGCATGAGGTTCTGGCACGTCTGAGAGGTGGTTCCGGCCGGCCCGACATGCATTTCCGGAGTGTCCGCCACGTGGTTCAGGCACGTCTGAGAGGTGGTTCCAGCATGCCCGGCAGGTTTTCCCGGAGAGTCCTCCAAGTGGTTCTGGCGTAGCCCGCAGGTGATTTTGGTGTGTCCGGCAGGTTGTTCCGTTCTGTCCGATAGGTTGTTCCGGCATGTCCAGCACGTGCTTCTGGCACTTCTGAGAGGTGGTTCTGGCATGCCGGGCAGGTTATTCCGGAGTGTCCGGTAAGTGGTTCTGGTGTAGCCGGCAGTTCATTTTGGCGTGTCTGGCACATGGGTCCTGCGAGTCGAGCAGGTGGTTCCGGCGTGCTCGGCAGGTGGTCCAGGCATGTCCGGCAGGTGGTTCCAGTCTGTCCAGGACGTGGTTCCAGCGTGTCCGGCACGTGGTTCTCTTACGTCTGAGAGGTGGTTCCTGCATGCCTGGCAGGTTATTGCGGATTGTCTGCCAGGTGGTTCTCTCATAGCCAGCTGTTGATTTTGGCCTGTCAGGCAGGTGGTTCTGGTGAGTCCAGCAGGTGGCTCCGGCGTGCTCGGCAGGTGGTTCTGGCATGTCTGGCAGGTGGTTCCGGCGAGTTGAGCAGCTGGTTCCAGCCTGTCCGTCAGGTTAGGGTTAGGGATAGGGTTAGGGTTACGGTTAGGGTTAGGGTTTAGGGTTTGGGGTTAGGGGTTAGGGTTAGGGGTAGGGTTAGGGTTAGGGTTACGGTTGGGTTAGGGTTTAGGGTTAGGCTTAGGGTTAGGGGTTAGGGTTAGGGTTAGGGTTTGGGGATAGGGTTAGGGTTAGGGTTAGGGTTAGGGCCCGGCAGGTGGTTCCGGCGAGCCGAGCAGGTGGCTCCGGCGCGCCCGGCAGGTGCTTCCGCTGGTCCCGGCAGGTGGTTCCGGCGAGGCGAGCAGGTGGCTCCGGCGCGCTCGGCAGGTGGTTCAGTTGGGTCTGGCAGGTGGTTTCGGTCTGTTCGGGGTGTGGTTCCAGCATCTCAGGCACATGGTTCTGGCACGTCTGAGAGGTGTTTCCGGCTGGCCCAACAGGTGTTTCTGGAGTCTCCGCCAAGTGGTTCTGGCGTAGCTGGCAGGTGATGTTGGCGTGACTGGCAGGTGGTTCCAGCCAGCCCGGCAGGTGTTTCCGGAGTGTTCACCAACTGGCTGTGGCGTAGCCGGCAGGTGATTTTGGCGTGTCCGACAGGTGGTTCTGGCGAGTCGAGCAGGTGCTTCCGGCATGCTCGGCAGGTGCTTCCGGTGTCATTGGCATGTGGTTCTGGCAGGTCTGAGAGGTGGTTCCGGCATGCCTGACAGGTGATTCCGGAGTGTTCGCCAAGCGGTTCTGGCATAGGCGGCAGGTGATTTTGCCATGTCCAGAATGTGGTTCCAGCGAGTCGAACATGTGGTTCCGGCGTGTCCGGCAGGTGTTTCCGGTCTGTCCAGCAGGTGGTTCTGGGGTGTCCGGCATGAGGTTCTGGCACGTCTGAGAGGTGGTTCCGGCCGGCCCGACATGCGTTTCCGGAGTGTCCGCCACGTGGTTCAGGCACGTCTGAGAGGTGGTTCCAGCATGCCCGGCAGGTTTTCCCGGAGAGTCCTCCAAGTGGTTCTGGCGTAGCCCGCAGGTGATTTTGGTGTGTCCGGCAGGTTGTTCCGTTCTGTCCGATAGGTTGTTCCGGCATGTCCAGCACGTGCTTCTGGCACTTCTGAGAGGTGGTTCTGGCATGCCGGGCAGGTTATTCCGGAGTGTCCGGTAAGTGGTTCTGGTGTAGCCGGCAGTTCATTTTGGCGTGTCTGGCACATGGGTCCTGCGAGTCGAGCAGGTGGTTCCGGCGTGCTCGGCAGGTGGTCCAGGCATGTCCGGCAGGTGGTTCCAGTCTGTCCAGGACGTGGTTCCAGCGTGTCCGGCACGTGGTTCTCTTACGTCTGAGAGGTGGTTCCTGCATGCCTGGCAGGTTATTGCGGATTGTCTGCCAGGTGGTTCTCTCATAGCCAGCTGTTGATTTTGGCCTGTCAGGCAGGTGGTTCTGGTGAGTCCAGCAGGTGGCTCCGGCGTGCTCGGCAGGTGGTTCTGGCATGTCTGGCAGGTGGTTCCGGCGAGTTGAGCAGCTGGTTCCAGCCTGTCCGTCAGGTTAGGGTTAGGGATAGGGTTAGGGTTACGGTTAGGGTTAGGGTTTAGGGTTTGGGGTTAGGGGTTAGGGTTAGGGGTAGGGTTAGGGTTAGGGTTACGGTTGGGTTAGGGTTTAGGGTTAGGCTTAGGGTTAGGGGTTAGGGTTAGGGTTAGGGTTTGGGGATAGGGTTAGGGTTAGGGTTAGGGTTAGGGCCCGGCAGGTGGTTCCGGCGAGCCGAGCAGGTGGCTCCGGCGCGCCCGGCAGGTGCTTCCGCTGGGCCCGGCAGGTGGTTCCGGCGAGGCAAGCAGGTGGCTCCGGCGCGCTCGGCAGGTGCTTCCGCTGCGCCCGGCAGGTGGTTCCGGCGAGGCGAGCAGGTTGTTCCTGCGTGCTCGGCAGGTGGTTCAGTTGGGTCTGGCAGGTGGTTTCGGTCTGTTCGGGGTGCGGTTCCAGCATCTCAGGCACATGGTTCTGGCACGTCTGAGAGGTGTTTCCGGCTGGCCCAACAGGTGTTTCTGGAGTCTCCGCCAAGTGGTTCTGGCGTAGCTGGCAGGTGATGTTGGCGTGACTGGCAGGTGGTTCCAGCCAGCCCAGCAGGTGTTTCCGGAGTGTTCACCAACTGGCTGTGGCGTAGCCGGCAGGTGATTTTGGCGTGTCCGACAGGTGGTTCTGGCGAGTCGAGCAGGTGCTTCCGGCATGCTCGGCAGGTGCTTCCGGTGTCATTGGCATGTGGTTCTGGCAGGTCTGAGAGGTGGTTCCGGCATGCCTGACAGGTGATTCCGGAGTGTTCGCCAAGCGGTTCTGGCATAGGCGGCAGGTGATTTTGCCATGTCCAGAATGTGGTTCCAGCGAGTCGAACATGTGGTTCCGGCGTGTCCGGCAGGTGTTTCCGGTCTGTCCAGCAGGTGGTTCTGGGGTGTCCGGCATGAGGTTCTGGCACGTCTGAGAGGTGGTTCTGGCCGGCCCGACATGCGTTTCCGGAGTGTCCGCCACGTGGTTCAGGCACGTCTGAGAGGTGGTTCCAGCATGCCCGGCAGGTTTTCCCGGAGAGTCCTCCAAGTGGTTCTGGCGTAGCCCGCAGGTGATTTTGGTGTGTCCGGCAGGTTGTTCCGTTCTGTCCGATAGGTTGTTCCGGCATGTCCAGCACGTGCTTCTGGCACTTCTGAGAGGTGGTTCTGGCATGCCGGGCAGGTTATTCCGGAGTGTCCGGTAAGTGGTTCTGGTGTAGCCGGCAGTTCATTTTGGCGTGTCTGGCACATGGGTCCTGCGAGTCGAGCAGGTGGTTCCGGCGTGCTCGGCAGGTGGTCCAGGCATGTCCGGCAGGTGGTTCCAGTCTGTCCAGGACGTGGTTCCAGCGTGTCCGGCACGTGGTTCTCTTACGTCTGAGAGGTGGTTCCTGCATGCCTGGCAGGTTATTGCGGATTGTCTGCCAGGTGGTTCTCTCATAGCCAGCTGTTGATTTTGGCCTGTCAGGCAGGTGGTTCTGGTGAGTCCAGCAGGTGGCTCCGGCGTGCTCGGCAGGTGGTTCTGGCATGTCTGGCAGGGGGTTCCGGCGAGTTGAGCAGCTGGTTCCAGCCTGTCCGTCAGGTTAGGGTTAGGGATAGGGTTAGGGTTACGGTTAGGGTTAGGGTTTAGGGTTTGGGGTTAGGGGTTAGGGTTAGGGGTAGGGTTAGGGTTAGGGTTACGGTTGGGTTAGGGTTTAGGGTTAGGCTTAGGGTTAGGGGTTAGGGTTAGGGTTAGGGTTTGGGGATAGGGTTAGGGTTAGGGTTAGGGTTAGGGCCCGGCAGGTGGTTCCGGCGAGCCGAGCAGGTGGCTCCGGCGCGCCCGGCAGGTGCTTCCGCTGGGCCCAGCAGGTGGTTCCGGAGAGGCGAGCAGGTGGCTCCGGCGCGCCGGGCAGGTGGTTCTGGCGAGGCGAGCAGGTGGCTCCGGCGCGCTCGGCAGCTGCTTCCGCTGGGCCCGGCTGGTGTTTCCGGCGAGGCGAGCAGGTGGCTCCGGCGCGCTCGGCAGGTGCTTCCGCTGCGCCCGGCAGGTGGTTCCGGCGAGGCGAGCAGGTTGTTCCTGCGTGCTCGGCAGGTGGTTCAGTTGGGTCTGGCAGGTGGTTTCGGTCTGTTCGGGGTGCGGTTCCAGCATCTCAGGCACATGGTTCTGGCACGTCTGAGAGGTGGTTCCGGCTGGCCCAACAGGTGTTTCTGGAGTCTCCGCCAAGTGGTTCTGGCGTAGCTGGCAGGTGATGTTGGCGTGACTGGCAGGTGGTTCCAGCCAGCCCGGCAGGTGTTTCCGGAGTGTTCACCAACTGGCTGTGGCGTAGCCGGCAGGTGATTTTGGCGTGTCCGACAGGTGGTTCTGGCGAGTCGAGCAGGTGCTTCCGGCATGCTCGGCAGGTGCTTCCGGTGTCATTGGCATGTGGTTCTGGCAGGTCTGAGAGGTGGTTCCGGCATGCCTGACAGGTGATTCCGGAGTGTTCGCCAAGCGGTTCTGGCATAGGCGGCAGGTGATTTTGCCATGTCCAGAATGTGGTTCCAGCGAGTCGAACATGTGGTTCCGGCGTGTCCGGCAGGTGTTTCCGGTCTGTCCAGCAGGTGGTTCTGGGGTGTCCGGCATGAGGTTCTGGCACGTCTGAGAGGTGGTTCCGGCCGGCCCGACATGCGTTTCCGGAATGTCCGCCACGTGGTTCAGGCACGTCTGAGAGGTGGTTCCAGCATGCCCGGCAGGTTTTCCCGGAGAGTCCTCCAAGTGGTTCTGGCGTAGCCCGCAGGTGATTTTGGTGTGTCCGGCAGGTTGTTCCGTTCTGTCCGATAGGTTGTTCCGGCATGTCCAGCACGTGCTTCTGGCACTTCTGAGAGGTGGTTCTGGCATGCCGGGCAGGTTATTCCGGAGTGTCCGGTAAGTGGTTCTGGTGTAGCCGGCAGTTCATTTTGGCGTGTCTGGCACATGGGTCCTGCGAGTCGAGCAGGTGGTTCCGGCGTGCTCGGCAGGTGGTCCAGGCATGTCCGGCAGGTGGTTCCAGTCTGTCCAGGACGTGGTTCCAGCGTGTCCGGCACGTGGTTCTCTTACGTCTGAGAGGTGGTTCCTGCATGCCTGGCAGGTTATTGCGGATTGTCTGCCAGGTGGTTCTCTCATAGCCAGCTGTTGATTTTGGCCTGTCAGGCAGGTGGTTCTGGTGAGTCCAGCAGGTGGCTCCGGCGTGCTCGGCAGGTGGTTCTGGCATGTCTGGCAGGTGGTTCCGGCGAGTTGAGCAGCTGGTTCCAGCCTGTCCGTCAGGTTAGGGTTAGGGATAGGGTTAGGGTTACGGTTAGGGTTAGGGTTTAGGGTTTGGGGTTAGGGGTTAGGGTTAGGGGTAGGGTTAGGGTTAGGGTTACGGTTGGGTTAGGGTTTAGGGTTAGGCTTAGGGTTAGGGGTTAGGGTTAGGGTTAGGGTTTGGGGATAGGGTTAGGGTTAGGGTTAGGGTTAGGGCCCGGCACGTGGTTCCGGCGAGGCGAGCAGGTGGCTCCGGCGCGCTCGGCAGGTGCTTCCGCTGGGCCCGGCAGGTGGTTCCGGCGAGGCGAGCAGGTGGCTCCGGCGTGCTTGGCACGTGCTTCCGCTGGGCCCGGCAGGTGGTTCCGGCGAGTCGAGCAGGTGGCTCCGGCGCGCCCGGCAGGTGCTTCAGCTGGGCCTGGCAGGTGGTTCCGGCGAGGCGAGCAGGTGGCTCCGGCGCGCCTGGCAGGTGGTTCCGGCGAGGCGAGCAGGTGGCTCCGGCGCGCTCGGCAGGTGCTTCCGCTGCGCCCGGCAGGTGGTTCCGGCGAGGCGAGCAGGTTGTTCCTGCGTGCTCGGCAGGTGGTTCAGTTGGGTCTGGCAGGTGGTTTCGGTCTGTTCGGGGTGTGGTTCCAGCATCTCAGGCACATGGTTCTGGCACGTCTGAGAGGTGTTTCCGGCTGGCCCAACAGGTGTTTCTGGAGTCTCCGCCAAGTGGTTCTGGCGTAGCTGGCAGGTGATGTTGGCGTGACTGGCAGGTGGTTCCAGCCAGCCCGGCAGGTGTTTCCGGAGTGTTCACCAACTGGCTGTGGCGTAGCCGGCAGGTGATTTTGGCGTGTCCGACAGGTGGTTCTGGCGAGTCGAGCAGGTGCTTCCGGCATGCTCGGCAGGTGCTTCCGGTGTCATTGGCATGTGGTTCTGGCAGGTCTGAGAGGTGGTTCCGGCATGCCTGACAGGTGATTCCGGAGTGTTCGCCAAGCGGTTCTGGCATAGGCGGCAGGTGATTTTGCCATGTCCAGAATGTGGTTCCAGCGAGTCGAACATGTGGTTCCGGCGTGTCCGGCAGGTGTTTCCGGTCTGTCCAGCAGGTGGTTCTGGGGTGTCCGGCATGAGGTTCTGGCACGTCTGAGAGGTGGTTCCGGCCGGCCCGACATGCGTTTCCGGAATGTCCGCCACGTGGTTCAGGCACGTCTGAGAGGTGGTTCCAGCATGCCCGGCAGGTTTTCCCGGAGAGTCCTCCAAGTGGTTCTGGCGTAGCCCGCAGGTGATTTTGGTGTGTCCGGCAGGTTGTTCCGTTCTGTCCGATAGGTTGTTCCGGCATGTCCAGCACGTGCTTCTGGCACTTCTGAGAGGTGGTTCTGGCATGCCGGGCAGGTTATTCCGGAGTGTCCGGTAAGTGGTTCTGGTGTAGCCGGCAGTTCATTTTGGCGTGTCTGGCACATGGGTCCTGCGAGTCGAGCAGGTGGTTCCGGCGTGCTCGGCAGGTGGTCCAGGCATGTCCGGCAGGTGGTTCCAGTCTGTCCAGGACGTGGTTCCAGCGTGTCCGGCACGTGGTTCTCTTACGTCTGAGAGGTGGTTCCTGCATGCCTGGCAGGTTATTGCGGATTGTCTGCCAGGTGGTTCTCTCATAGCCAGCTGTTGATTTTGGCCTGTCAGGCAGGTGGTTCTGGTGAGTCCAGCAGGTGGCTCCGGCGTGCTCGGCAGGTGGTTCTGGCATGTCTGGCAGGTGGTTCCGGCGAGTTGAGCAGCTGGTTCCAGCCTGTCCGTCAGGTTAGGGTTAGGGATAGGGTTAGGGTTACGGTTAGGGTTAGGGTTTAGGGTTTGGGGTTAGCGGTTAGGGTTAGGGGTAGGGTTAGGGTTAGGGTTACGGTTGGGTTAGGGTTTAGGGTTAGGCTTAGGGTTAGGGGTTAAGGTTAGGGTTAGGGTTTGGGGATAGGGTTAGGGTTAGGGTTAGGGTTAGGGCCCGGCACGTGGTTCCGGCGAGGCGAGCAGGTGGCTCCGGCGCGCTCGGCAGGTGCTTCCGCTGGGCCCGGCAGGTGGTTCCGGCGAGGCGAGCAGGTGGCTCCGGCGTGCTTTGCACGTGCTTCCGCTGGGCCCGGCAGGTGGTTCCGGCGAGGCGAGCAGGTGGCTCCGGCGCGCCCGGCAGGTGCTTCAGCTGGGCCTGGCAGGTGGTTCCGGCGAGGCGAGCAGGTGGCTCCGGCGCGCCTGGCAGGTGGTTCCGGCGAGGCGAGCAGGTGGCTCCGGCGCGCTCGGCAGGTGCTTCCGCTGCGCCCGGCATGTGGTTCCGGCGAGGCGAGCAGGTTGTTCCTGCGTGCTTGGCTGGTGGTTCAGTTGGGTCTGGCAGGTGGTTTCGGTCTGTTTGGGGTCTGGTTCCAGCATCTCAGGCACATGGTTTTGGCACGTCTGAGAGGTGGTTCCGGCTGGCCCAACAGGTGTTTCTGGAGTCTCCGCCAAGTGGTTCTGGCGTAGCTGGCAGGTGATGTTGGCGTGACTGGCAGGTGGTTCCAGCCAGCCCGGCAGGTGTTTCCGGAGTGTTCACCAACTGGCTGTGGCGTAGCCGGCAGGTGATTTTGGCGTGTCCGACAGGTGGTTCTGGCGAGTCGAGCAGGTGCTTCCGGCATGCTCGGCAGGTGCTTCCGGTGTCATTGGCATGTGGTTCTGGCAGGTCTGAGAGGTGGTTCCGGCATGCCTGACAGGTGATTCCGGAGTGTTCGCCAAGCGGTTCTGGCATAGGCGGCAGGTGATTTTGCCATGTCCAGAATGTGGTTCCAGCGAGTCGAACATGTGGTTCCGGCGTGTCCGGCAGGTGTTTCCGGTCTGTCCAGCAGGTGGTTCTGGGGTGTCCGGCATGAGGTTCTGGCACGTCTGAGAGGTGGTTCCGGCCGGCCCGACATGCGTTTCCGGAGTGTCCGCCACGTGGTTCAGGCACGTCTGAGAGGTGGTTCCAGCATGCCCGGCAGGTTTTCCCGGAGAGTCCTCCAAGTGGTTCTGGCGTAGCCCGCAGGTGATTTTGGTGTGTCCGGCAGGTTGTTCCGTTCTGTCCGATAGGTTGTTCCGGCATGTCCAGCACGTGCTTCTGGCACTTCTGAGAGGTGGTTCTGGCATGCCGGGCAGGTTATTCCGGAGTGTCCAGTAAGTGGTTCTGCTGTAGCCGGCAGTTCATTTTGGCGTGTCTGGCACATGGGTCCTGCGAGTCGAGCAGGTGGTTCCGGCGTGCTCGGCAGGTGGTCCAGGCATGTCCGGCAGGTGGTTCCAGTCTGTCCAGGACGTGGTTCCAGCGTGTCCGGCACGTGGTTCTCTTACGTCTGAGAGGTGGTTCCTGCATGCCTGGCAGGTTATTGCGGATTGTCTGCCAGGTGGTTCTCTCATAGCCAGCTGTTGATTTTGGCCTGTCAGGCAGGTGGTTCTGGTGAGTCCAGCAGGTGGCTCCGGCGTGCTCGGCAGGTGGTTCTGGCATGTCTGGCAGGTGGTTCCGGCGAGTTGAGCAGCTGGTTCCAGCCTGTCCGTCAGGTTAGGGTTAGGGATAGGGTTAGGGTTACGGTTAGGGTTAGGGTTTAGGGTTTGGGGTTAGGGGTTAGGGTTAGGGGTAGGGTTAGGGTTAGGGTTACGGTTGGGTTAGGGTTTAGGGTTAGGCTTAGGGTTAGGGGTTAGGGTTAGGGTTAGGGTTTGGGGATAGGGTTAGGGTTAGGGTTAGGGTTAGGGCCCGGCAGGTGGTTCCGGCGAGCCGAGCAGGTGGCTCCGGCGCGCCCGGCAGGTGCTTCCGCTGGGCCCGGCAGGTGGTTCCGGCGAGGCGAGCAGGTGGCTCCGGCGCGCTCGGCAGGTGCTTCCGCTGCGCCCGGCAGGTGGTTCCGGCGAGGCGAGCAGGTTGTTCCTGCGTGCTCGGCAGGTGGTTCAGTTGGGTCTGGCAGGTGGTTTCGGTCTGTTCGGGGTGTGGTTCCAGCATCTCAGGCACATGGTTCTGGCACGTCTGAGAGGTGTTTCCGGCTGGCCCAACAGGTGTTTCTGGAGTCTCCGCCAAGTGGTTCTGGCGTAGCTGGCAGGTGATGTTGGCGTGACTGGCAGGTGGTTCCAGCCAGCCCGGCAGGTGTTTCCGGAGTGTTCACCAACTGGCTGTGGCGTAGCCGGCAGGTGATTTTGGCGTGTCCGACAGGTGGTTCTGGCGAGTCGAGCAGGTGCTTCCGGCATGCTCGGCAGGTGCTTCCGGTGTCATTGGCATGTGGTTCTGGCAGGTCTGAGAGGTGGTTCCGGCATGCCTGACAGGTGATTCCGGAGTGTTCGCCAAGCGGTTCTGGCATAGGCGGCAGGTGATTTTGCCATGTCCAGAATGTGGTTCCAGCGAGTCGAACATGTGGTTCCGGCGTGTCCGGCAGGTGTTTCCGGTCTGTCCAGCAGGTGGTTCTGGGGTGTCCGGCATGAGGTTCTGGCACGTCTGAGAGGTGGTTCCGGCCGGCCCGACATGCGTTTCCGGAGTGTCCGCCACGTGGTTCAGGCACGTCTGAGAGGTGGTTCCAGCATGCCCGGCAGGTTTTCCCGGAGAGTCCTCCAAGTGGTTCTGGCGTAGCCCGCAGGTGATTTTGGTGTGTCCGGCAGGTTGTTCCGTTCTGTCCGATAGGTTGTTCCGGCATGTCCAGCACGTGCTTCTGGCACTTCTGAGAGGTGGTTCTGGCATGCCGGGCAGGTTATTCCGGAGTGTCCAGTAAGTGGTTCTGCTGTAGCCGGCAGTTCATTTTGGCGTGTCTGGCACATGGGTCCTGCGAGTCGAGCAGGTGGTTCCGGCGTGCTCGGCAGGTGGTCCAGGCATGTCCGGCAGGTGGTTCCAGTCTGTCCAGGACGTGGTTCCAGCGTGTCCGGCACGTGGTTCTCTTACGTCTGAGAGGTGGTTCCTGCATGCCTGGCAGGTTATTGCGGATTGTCTGCCAGGTGGTTCTCTCATAGCCAGCTGTTGATTTTGGCCTGTCAGGCAGGTGGTTCTGGTGAGTCCAGCAGGTGGCTCCGGCGTGCTCGGCAGGTGGTTCTGGCATGTCTGGCAGGTGGTTCCGGCGAGTTGAGCAGCTGGTTCCAGCCTGTCCGTCAGGTTAGGGTTAGGGATAGGGTTAGGGTTACGGTTAGGGTTAGGGTTTAGGGTTTGGGGTTAGGGGTTAGGGTTAGGGGTAGGGTTAGGGTTAGGGTTACGGTTGGGTTAGGGTTTAGGGTTAGGCTTAGGGTTAGGGGTTAGGGTTAGGGTTAGGGTTTGGGGATAGGGTTAGGGTTAGGGTTAGGGTTAGGGCCCGGCAGGTGGTTCCGGCGAGCCGAGCAGGTGGCTCCGGCGCGCCCGGCAGGTGCTTCCGCTGGGCCCGGCAGGTGGTTCCGGAGAGGCGAGCAGGTGGCTCCGGCGCGCCGGGCAGGTGGTTCTGGCGAGGCGAGCAGGTGGCTCCGGCGCGCTCGGCAGGTGCTTCCGCTGGGCCCGGCTGGTGTTTCCGGCGAGGCGAGCAGGTGGCTCCGGCGCGCTCGGCAGGTGCTTCCGCTGCGCCCGGCAGGTGGTTCCGGCGAGGCGAGCAGGTTGTTCCTGCGTGCTCGGCAGGTGGTTCAGTTGGGTCTGGCAGGTGGTTTCGGTCTGTTCGGGGTGCGGTTCCAGCATCTCAGGCACATGGTTCTGGCACGTCTGAGAGGTGGTTCCGGCTGGCCCAACAGGTGTTTCTGGAGTCTCCGCCAAGTGGTTCTGGCGTAGCTGGCAGGTGATGTTGGCGTGACTGGCAGGTGGTTCCAGCCAGCCCGGCAGGTGTTTCCGGAGTGTTCACCAACTGGCTGTGGCGTAGCCGGCAGGTGATTTTGGCGTGTCCGACAGGTGGTTCTGGCGAGTCGAGCAGGTGCTTCCGGCATGCTCGGCAGGTGCTTCCGGTGTCATTGGCATGTGGTTCTGGCAGGTCTGAGAGGTGGTTCCGGCATGCCTGACAGGTGATTCCGGAGTGTTCGCCAAGCGGTTCTGGCATAGGCGGCAGGTGATTTTGCCATGTCCAGAATGTGGTTCCAGCGAGTCGAACATGTGGTTCCGGCGTGTCCGGCAGGTGTTTCCGGTCTGTCCAGCAGGTGGTTCTGGGGTGTCCGGCATGAGGTTCTGGCACGTCTGAGAGGTGGTTCCGGCCGGCCCGACATGCGTTTCCGGAGTGTCCGCCACGTGGTTCAGGCACGTCTGAGAGGTGGTTCCAGCATGCCCGGCAGGTTTTCCCGGAGAGTCCTCCAAGTGGTTCTGGCGTAGCCCGCAGGTGATTTTGGTGTGTCCGGCAGGTTGTTCCGTTCTGTCCGATAGGTTGTTCCGGCATGTCCAGCACGTGCTTCTGGCACTTCTGAGAGGTGGTTCTGGCATGCCGGGCAGGTTATTCCGGAGTGTCCGGTAAGTGGTTCTGGTGTAGCCGGCAGTTCATTTTGGCGTGTCTGGCACATGGGTCCTGCGAGTCGAGCAGGTGGTTCCGGCGTGCTCGGCAGGTGGTCCAGGCATGTCCGGCAGGTGGTTCCAGTCTGTCCAGGACGTGGTTCCAGCGTGTCCGGCACGTGGTTCTCTTACGTCTGAGAGGTGGTTCCTGCATGCCTGGCAGGTTATTGCGGATTGTCTGCCAGGTGGTTCTCTCATAGCCAGCTGTTGATTTTGGCCTGTCAGGCAGGTGGTTCTGGTGAGTCCAGCAGGTGGCTCCGGCGTGCTCGGCAGGTGGTTCTGGCATGTCTGGCAGGTGGTTCCGGCGAGTTGAGCAGCTGGTTCCAGCCTGTCCGTCAGGTTAGGGTTAGGGATAGGGTTAGGGTTACGGTTAGGGTTAGGGTTTAGGGTTTGGGGTTAGGGGTTAGGGTTAGGGGTAGGGTTAGGGTTAGGGTTACGGTTGGGTTAGGGTTTAGGGTTAGGCTTAGGGTTAGGGGTTAGGGTTAGGGTTAGGGTTTGGGGATAGGGTTAGGGTTAGGGTTAGGGTTAGGGCCCGGCAGGTGGTTCCGGCGAGCCGAGCAGGTGGCTCCGGCGCGCCCGGCAGGTGCTTCCGCTGCGCCCGGCAGGTGGTTCCGGCGAGGCGAGCTGGTGGCTCCGGCGCGCCGGGCAGGTGGTTCCGGCGAGGCGAGCAGGTGGCTCCGGCGCGCTCGGCAGGTGCTTCCGCTGGGCCCGGCTGGTGTTTCCGGCGAGGCGAGCAGGTGGCTCCGGCGCGCTCAGCAGGTGCTTCCGCTGCGCCCGGCAGGTGGTTCCGGCGAGGCGAGCAGGTTGTTCCTGCGTGCTCGGCAGGTGGTTCAGTTGGGTCTGGCAGGTGGTTTCGGTCTGTTCGGGGTGCGGTTCCAGCATCTCAGGCACATGGTTCTGGCACGTCTGAGAGGTGGTTCCGGCTGGCCCAACAGGTGTTTCTGGAGTCTCCGCCAAGTGGTTCTGGCGTAGCTGGCAGGTGATGTTGGCGTGACTGGCAGGTGGTTCCAGCCAGCCCGGCAGGTGTTTCCGGAGTGTTCACCAACTGGCTGTGGCGTAGCCGGCAGGTGATTTTGGCGTGTCCGACAGGTGGTTCTGGCGAGTCGAGCAGGTGCTTCCGGCATGCTCGGCAGGTGCTTCCGGTGTCATTGGCATGTGGTTCTGGCAGGTCTGAGAGGTGGTTCCGGCATGCCTGACAGGTGATTCCGGAGTGTTCGCCAAGCGGTTCTGGCATAGGCGGCAGGTGATTTTGCCATGTCCAGAATGTGGTTCCAGCGAGTCGAACATGTGGTTCCGGCGTGTCCGGCAGGTGTTTCCGGTCTGTCCAGCAGGTGGTTCTGGGGTGTCCGGCATGAGGTTCTGGCACGTCTGAGAGGTGGTTCCGGCCGGCCCGACATGCGTTTCCGGAATGTCCGCCACGTGGTTCAGGCACGTCTGAGAGGTGGTTCCAGCATGCCCGGCAGGTTTTCCCGGAGAGTCCTCCAAGTGGTTCTGGCGTAGCCCGCAGGTGATTTTGGTGTGTCCGGCAGGTTGTTCCGTTCTGTCCGATAGGTTGTTCCGGCATGTCCAGCACGTGCTTCTGGCACTTCTGAGAGGTGGTTCTGGCATGCCGGGCAGGTTATTCCGGAGTGTCCGGTAAGTGGTTCTGGTGTAGCCGGCAGTTCATTTTGGCGTGTCTGGCACATGGGTCCTGCGAGTCGAGCAGGTGGTTCCGGCGTGCTCGGCAGGTGGTCCAGGCATGTCCGGCAGGTGGTTCCAGTCTGTCCAGGACGTGGTTCCAGCGTGTCCGGCACGTGGTTCTCTTACGTCTGAGAGGTGGTTCCTGCATGCCTGGCAGGTTATTGCGGATTGTCTGCCAGGTGGTTCTCTCATAGCCAGCTGTTGATTTTGGCCTGTCAGGCAGGTGGTTCTGGTGAGTCCAGCAGGTGGCTCCGGCGTGCTCGGCAGGTGGTTCTGGCATGTCTGGCAGGTGGTTCCGGCGAGTTGAGCAGCTGGTTCCAGCCTGTCCGTCAGGTTAGGGTTAGGGATAGGGTTGGGGTTACGGTTAGGGTTAGGGTTTAGGGTTTGGGGTTAGGGGTTAGGGTTAGGGGTAGGGTTAGGGTTAGGGTTACGGTTGGGTTAGGGTTTAGGGTTAGGCTTAGGGTTAGGGGTTAGGGTTAGGGTTAGGGTTTGGGGATAGGGTTAGGGTTAGGGTTAGGGTTAGGGCCCGGCAGGTGGTTCCGGCGAGCCGAGCAGGTGGCTCCGGCGCGCCCGGCAGGTGCTTCCGCTGGGCCCGGCAGGTGGTTCCGGCGAGGCGAGCAGGTGGCTCCGGCGCGCCCGGCAGGTGCTTCCGCTGCGCCCGGCAGGTGGTTCCGGCGAGGCGAGCAGGTTGTTCCTGCGTGCTCGGCAGGTGGTTCAGTTGGGTCTGGCAGGTGGTTTCGGTCTGTTCGGGGTGTGGTTCCAGCATCTCAGGCACATGGTTCTGGCACGTCTGAGAGGTGTTTCCGGCTGGCCCAACAGGTGTTTCTGGAGTCTCCGCCAAGTGGTTCTGGCGTAGCTGGCAGGTGATGTTGGCGTGACTGGCAGGTGGTTCCAGCCAGCCCGGCAGGTGTTTCCGGAGTGTTCACCAACTGGCTGTGGCGTAGCCGGCAGGTGATTTTGGCGTGTCCGACAGGTGGTTCTGGCGAGTCGAGCAGGTGCTTCCGGCATGCTCGGCAGGTGCTTCCGGTGTCATTGGCATGTGGTTCTGGCAGGTCTGAGAGGTGGTTCCGGCATGCCTGACAGGTGATTCCGGAGTGTTCGCCAAGCGGTTCTGGCATAGGCGGCAGGTGATTTTGCCATGTCCAGAATGTGGTTCCAGCGAGTCGAACATGTGGTTCCGGCGTGTCCGGCAGGTGTTTCCGGTCTGTCCAGCAGGTGGTTCTGGGGTGTCCGGCATGAGGTTCTGGCACGTCTGAGAGGTGGTTCTGGCCGGCCCGACATGCGTTTCCGGAGTGTCCGCCACGTGGTTCAGGCACGTCTGAGAGGTGGTTCCAGCATGCCCGGCAGGTTTTCCCGGAGAGTCCTCCAAGTGGTTCTGGCGTAGCCCGCAGGTGATTTTGGTGTGTCCGGCAGGTTGTTCCGTTCTGTCCGATAGGTTGTTCCGGCATGTCCAGCACGTGCTTCTGGCACTTCTGAGAGGTGGTTCTGGCATGCCGGGCAGGTTATTCCGGAGTGTCCGGTAAGTGGTTCTGGTGTAGCCGGCAGTTCATTTTGGCGTGTCTGGCACATGGGTCCTGCGAGTCGAGCAGGTGGTTCCGGCGTGCTCGGCAGGTGGTCCAGGCATGTCCGGCAGGTGGTTCCAGTCTGTCCAGGACGTGGTTCCAGCGTGTCCGGCACGTGGTTCTCTTACGTCTGAGAGGTGGTTCCTGCATGCCTGGCAGGTTATTGCGGATTGTCTGCCAGGTGGTTCTCTCATAGCCAGCTGTTGATTTTGGCCGGTCAGGCAGGTGGTTCTGGTGAGTCCAGCAGGTGGCTCCGGCGTGCTCGGCAGGTGGTTCTGGCATGTCTGGCAGGTGGTTCCGGCGAGTTGAGCAGCTGGTTCCAACCTGTCCGTCAGGTTAGGGTTAGGGATAGGGTTAGGGTTACGGTTAGGGTTAGGGTTTAGGGTTTGGGGTTAGGGGTTAGGGTTAGGGGTAGGGTTAGGGTTAGGGTTACGGTTGGGTTAGGGTTTAGGGTTAGGCTTAGGGTTAGGGGTTAGGGTTAGGGTTAGGGTTTGGGGATAGGGTTAGGGTTAGGGTTAGGGTTAGGGCCCGGCAGGTGGTTCCGGCGAGCCGAGCAGGTGGCTCCGGCGCGCCCGGCAGGTGCTTCCGCTGGGCCCGGCAGGTGGTTCCGGCGAGGCGAGCAGGTGGCTCCGGCGCGCTCGGCAGGTGCTTCCGCTGCGCCCGGCAGGTGGTTCCGGCGAGGCGAGCAGGTTGTTCCCGCGTGCTCGGCAGGTGGTTCAGTTGGGTCTGGCAGGTGGTTTCGGTCTGTTCGGGGTGGGGTTCCAGCATCTCAGGCACATGGTTCTGGCACGTCTGAGAGGTGGTTCCGGCTGGCCCAACAGGTGTTTCTGGAGTCTCCGCCAAGTGGTTCTGGCGTAGCTGGCAGGTGATGTTGGCGTGACTGGCAGGTGGTTCCAGCCAGCCCGGCAGGTGTTTCCGGAGTGTTCACCAACTGGCTGTGGCGTAGCCGGCAGGTGATTTTGGCGTGTCCGACAGGTGGTTCTGGCGAGTCGAGCAGGTGCTTCCGGCATGCTCGGCAGGTGCTTCCGGTGTCATTGGCATGTGGTTCTGGCAGGTCTGAGAGGTGGTTCCGGCATGCCTGACAGGTGATTCCGGAGTGTTCGCCAAGCGGTTCTGGCATAGGCGGCAGGTGATTTTGCCATGTCCAGAATGTGGTTCCAGCGAGTCGAACATGTGGTTCCGGCGTTTCCGGCAGGTGTTTCCGGTCTGTCCAGCAGGTGGTTCTGGGGTGTCCGGCATGAGGTTCTGGCACGTCTGAGAGGTGGTTCCGGCCGGCCCGACATGCGTTTCCGGAGTGTCCGCCACGTGGTTCAGGCACGTCTGAGAGGTGGTTCCAGCATGCCCGGCAGGTTTTCCCGGAGAGTCCTCCAAGTGGTTCTGGCGTAGCCCGCAGGTGATTTTGGTGTGTCCGGCAGGTTGTTCCGTTCTGTCCGATAGGTTGTTCCGGCATGTCCAGCACGTGCTTCTGGCACTTCTGAGAGGTGGTTCTGGCATGCCGGGCAGGTTATTCCGGAGTGTCCGGTAAGTGGTTCTGGTGTAGCCGGCAGTTCATTTTGGCGTGTCTGGCACATGGGTCCTGCGAGTCGAGCAGGTGGTTCCGGCGTGCTCGGCAGGTGGTCCAGGCATGTCCGGCAGGTGGTTCCAGTCTGTCCAGGACGTGGTTCCAGCGTGTCCGGCACGTGGTTCTCTTACGTCTGAGAGGTGGTTCCTGCATGCCTGGCAGGTTATTGCGGATTGTCTGCCAGGTGGTTCTCTCATAGATAGCTGTTGATTTTGGCCTGTCAGGCAGGTGGTTCTGGTGAGTCCAGCAGGTGGCTCCGGCGTGCTCGACAGGTGGTTCTGGCATGTCTGGCAGGTGGTTCCGGCGAGTTGAGCAGCTGGTTCCAGCCTGTCCGTCAGGTTAGGGTTAGGGATAGGGTTAGGGTTACGGTTAGGGTTAGGGTTTAGGGTTTGGGGTTAGGGGTTAGGGTTAGGGGTAGGGTTAGGGTTAGGGTTACGGTTGGGTTAGGGTTTAGGGTTAGGCTTAGGGTTAGGGGTTAGGGTTAGGGTTAGGGTTTGGGGATAGGGTTAGGGTTAGGGTTAGGGTTAGGGCCCGGCAGGTGGTTCCGGCGAGCCGAGCAGGTGGCTCCGGCGCGCCCGGCAGGTGCTTCCGCTGGGCCCGGCAGGTGGTTCCGGCGAGGCGAGCAGGTGGCTCCGGCGCGCTCGGCAGGTGCTTCCGCTGCGCCCGGCAGGTGGTTCCGGCGAGGCGAGCAGGTTGTTCCCGCGTGCTCGGCAGGTGGTTCAGTTGGGTCTGGCAGGTGGTTTCGGTCTGTTCGGGGTGGGGTTCCAGCATCTCAGGCACATGGTTCTGGCACGTCTGAGAGGTGGTTCCGGCTGGCCCAACAGGTGTTTCTGGAGTCTCCGCCAAGTGGTTCTGGCGTAGCTGGCAGGTGATGTTGGCGTGACTGGCAGGTGGTTCCAGCCAGCCCGGCAGGTGTTTCCG